>NW_006400056.1:891598-898863 GCF_000299155.1 Elephantulus edwardii
TGACCCAGCAATTCCACTACTGGGAATATACCCTGAAGAGACCATAGCTGACATCCAAGCAGATATATGCACACCCATGTTTATTGCAGCTTTGTTCAGCTCACAGTTTAAATAGGTATGGAGAAAGGAGACAACCCTGATGCACACCTTTCCTGATTTTCAACCCTGCAGTATTTTCTTGTTCTGTTCAGGTAAAAGCTTCTGGTTCTAGATATAGGTATCTCATGAGCACAAGTAAGTGTTCCGGGATTCTCAATCTTCTCAATATTAGCCACAATTTGCTATGATACACAAAGTCAACTGTCTGTGCATAGTCAAATAAAACAACAGACATCCTTCTGTTATTCTCTGCTTTCAGCCAAAATTCATCTGACATCAGTAATGATATATACCTGGTGCCATGGACTCTTCTGAATGCAACCTGAACCCCTTGCAGTTCTCTGTCAGTGTACTCTTCTAGTTATTTTGGCATAATCTTCAGCAAGATTCAATGTGCATGTGCTTATTAATGATGTTGTTGTTGGGGACTTCTTATTAATGATACTGTTCAATAATTTCCATTCTGTTAAATTACCTTTTTTGGGAATGGGAACAAATATACATCTCTTCCAGTCAGTCAGTTAGTCAGCCAGCCAGGTAGCTGTCTTACAGTTTCTTGGCACAGACTGGTGAGCATGTCCAGGGTTGCATCTGTTCATGTCAACTGCTATTCCTGGGGCCTTATTTTTTGCCAATGCCTTCAGTACAGTTTGAACCTCTTCCTTTATTACCACTGGTTCATGATCATATGTTAATTCCTGAAATGGCTCCATGTCAAACAATTCTTTTTGCTAGAGTGACTCTTTGTATTCCTTCCATCTTCTGATGCTTCCTCAATTATTCACTATTTGACCCACAGCATCCTTTAGTATTGCAATTTGAGGTTTGAATCAGTTTTTCATTACCTTCAGGTTAAGAAAGGCCGAGTGAGTCCTTTTTGTTTTCTTTTTGAAAAAAATATTTTTACTGGTATACAATATTATTATTATTTAAAGTCAAATTATCAAAATGTGATTAATAAAACATTTTAAGGCAAAAATACTTTTTATTGGTTTTCAAATGATAATGTTTTTACATTATGTTTCATTCACACACATTGTGGGTTTTTTGTTTTGGTTTAATTTTTTTTCCTTGTTATGTTCCATAGAGTTGGATCCAACTGGCACAGGAGGAGACTGCCCCTCCTTCTCCAGCGGAGCATCTGGTGGATTAGAAATAAGCACCTTTGGGATTGCAGCACAACTTCTTGTCACTAGGCCACCAGAGCTCCCTTCACATTGTGTTTTATACAATCATTCCTTTTTGTTCTCTAATGCTACCTCTTTGCACATTTTGTTATAGCACTTTGTTTTGTCTTCTCAAGCTGCCCTTTGAAATCTTCTGTTCATCTCCATTATTTCAGAATCTCTTCCTATTGTTTTGGCTTCTTGATGCGTTAGTGCCATTTTGAGTCTCTTCTGACATCTATTTTGATCTTTTTTCCCCTCTCCTGTTTTTGTAATGAACTTTTTCTTTCTTCATGGATGATATCCTTGATGTTATCTCACAATTCATCTGGTCTTTGATCATTAGTGTTCAAAGTTTCAATACTATTCTTGAGATAACTTTTAAATTCAGGTAGAATAGACCCAAAGTCATATTTTGGTTCTTGAGGATTTGTTTACATTTTCTTCAGCTTCTGTTTGAACTCACACACCGAGTAGTTTATAGTCTTTTATAAAAGCAGCACCTGCCCTGGTTTTCACAACTGATATTGAGCTTCTTCAGTAATTCTTTCCACAGATGTAGTAAATATGATTCTTATGCAGTCCATCAGGTGAAGTCCATGTGTACAGTTGTGTTTTTCAAAAAAAGATATTTGCAATGAATAAATCATTGACTGTACAAAATTCAGTCATCCAATCTCCAGCCTCATTTCTGTCACCAAGCCAATTATTTCTGATCCACTTCCTAAACAACATGCCTCTGGAAACTCTATGAACTTTGAGAAATGACAATAGTTATAGATACATGCACACTCATGTTTATTGCAGCTTTGCTCACAATAGCAAAGAGATGGAAACAACCGAAGTACCCATCAACAAACGAATGGGTAGAGAAGCTGTAGTATATTCACACAATGGAATACTCTGCCGCATTTAAAAACAAAGAACTCATGAAATATTATACAAAATGGGTGACCCTGGAGGACATTATGCTGAGTAAAATGTCTCAGTCACAAAAGGACAAATTCTGCATGGTGCCTGTTGTAAAGTGGGACTGACATCGGGGTTGAGGGGAACCTAAGAAAAAAGAGCATAAATAATGTAGACTGCATTGAAACAGATGAGGGGGAGAACTGTTTAAAAAGAATATAGGATTAAGTATTATTTTCATGACAAGATTACAGAAAAATGCACATTAACGTGGACTGTGGACTTGGGGGGATTGTATAACAATGAAAGAATTTTTTTTTCTTCAAAGAGAAAAATGAACTGGGGGGAGAGGTGGGCAGGAAAGAAAATGTGCAACAATGAATGAATAGGGAAAAATTAAATGGAAAGAATATGCTGAAAAACATATTATGTTGCATTAAAACCATTAATTTAAAAAAAGTAAAACATAAAAAACTGATTAAGGAAAGGATTCAGGTATTTTGTTCATAAGGTCACTAAGAGTCATGCTCAACTTGATGACAATCAATAAAACAATTGTCAATACAGGTTGCATCTCAACATCAAGAAAGCAAAAATCATTGCCATTGGACCCATAGCAAACATGATGGATAGAGAAAGGATTGAGACTATCAACAATGTAATTTTACTTGGATCTACAATCAATATACTTGGTACCAGCAGTCAGGAGATCAGGAGACATAGAAACTTGTCTAAATTATTGAAAAGCAATGATGTTGGTTTAAAGGTGTGCTTAGGTCATGTTCTTTTTTCAGTCACTTGCTATGCATCTGAGAGCTGGACAATGACTAAGGACTACAAAGAAGAACTGATGCCATTCAAGGGTGGTGTTGGGAGAAGAGCACTGAAGATACCCTGAACAGCCAAACAAGCAAACAAATATATTTTGGAGAGGTGCATCCAGAGTGCTCCTTGGAGGCAAAGATGATGATGCTTAATCTCATATACATTGGGCATGTTGCTAAAAGAGGCTATTCCTTTGCTTGGGAAGGTTGAGGTATGGTGAATTGGAGGAAAACCCTGCATCAAGGAGGTTGATATCGTGACTGTGCCAATGGGATTGAGTAAATTAGAGATTATGAGATGGCATAGGGTAGGACAGTGTTCAGTTGTTCACAGGGTTGCTATGAGTCAAATTCAATGGCACCTAACAACAACGTCTTCCTTTGTTTCCAACTTTTCCATTCTTATCACCAATTATTACTAGTCCATCTTGATAGCATGTTTCTAACAGCAAAAGTTGTTGTTGTGGGTTGTTGTTGTTATGTGCCATTGAATCTAGTACAACTGAACCCTATGAACGGCCAACCTGAACCCTGCCTAAACCTGTGCCATCCTTATCATCTCTTCTTCTATTTCCTCACCTTTGGCTTTAGTTGTTGATGCATATATTAACAAATCTTCCTTGTATTCATATGGATAGTGTCCTATCATTTGCAGTATAGTACTTCAGGATAGATCTTGAAATTGTCTTTTCTTAATTTTAAATGCAACACCAACATTCTTCCTTAATTTTTCATTCCCAAAATTTCATTCCATTTCCAGATCACATATGACTGACTGAAAGAGGCCAAAACCAATCCAGTCTCAGCTAACTAATGCCTAGAATTTCAATCTTTTTTTTTCTTTTTAGAATTTCAATCTTTATGCATTCCATTTCATTTTTTTACAACTTCTGGTTTTCCTAGATTCATACATTTATATAGCCCATATTCCAATTACTATTAGATGTTTACAACTGTTTCTCTTTAACTTAGAGTGACTTCCAATCTAGGTTCTACCTCCAGTACTACATCTAACAGTGTTCCTCTATTGTTTACAGGGTGTTTGAAGGCCTGGTATTTCAGAAGTGGGTAGCCAATCCTACTTCCTATTCTATCTTCATCTAGGAGCTCCACTAAAATCTGTTCATGATAGGTGACTACTGGCAACTGAAGCTCCAGGTCACCCCAGAACAGCAAACTGACAGCCAAGTGCTGTACTCACAGGAGCAAGCAATAAGAAAATACACACATATGTTAGCAATAAGGAGCTACTCTTTGCATTAGTTTTGGTATTTAGTGTGCTTCTGCAAGACAGGGCAAGGTTTCTATATCTTGTTCATAGACTTGCTATGACTCATAACAACAATAAGAAGGAATTTGTCCATTTCTTCCAGGTTTTAAAATGTGCTTAGAATACAGTTTTACATAGTATTAGATGTGGACTTCTTTACCTCTACTGGATCTGATGTAATATCTCCACGTGGATTTCTTATTTTGGTAACATGTCTCTTCTCTTTTTTTCAGTTCAGCCAGTGGTTTTCAATTTTACTGATCTTTTCCAAAAAACTAATTTCTGATCTTGTTGATTTTTTCTAATGTTTTTCTGTTTTCTGTATTATTTATTTCCTTTTTTTTTTTAGCATGAAAAACAGGGGGCCAGCAGATCTTGACTGAAGACTCCCAATCCAGCTTCCCTGTATCTTTATTGAAAATTATCAGGAAGTAAATCACAAAGAAAATTCAATGCAAATGAAGCAGAGCTCTTTCTATTGAAAACCTTCCTGCAGACTCAGGAGGGAGGGGTCAGCAAATACAACGCAAGAATCCAGCAAACTCTTAAGGATTGCCTTAGTGCCTCAGGGTGAACTCTAGCTTTGTATTATTTATTTCTATACTAATGTTTAGACTTTTTTCTATTAGCTTTGGTTTTAGTGTGTGTAAATGTTTTGGTTACATCTTTTGGTCTTGCTTGCTTGTTGGTTCTTCCTTTTTTCTTACATTGTTTGGCTAATTGATTCTATTTTGCTTTTCTATATATATATAACTAAAAAATTTGTTCTGAGCACTGCTTTTACCACACCTTGAATATTTTTTATGTTGTATTTTCACTTTTGTTTATTTTTCATTTCACTTTTGATCTCTTCCATGACCTAACAATTTATTAGTAGTACACTTGTATTAGGGGAGCTCTGGTAGCCTAGTGGAAAAAGCTGTGCTGCAATCCCCAAAGGCATGTGGTTCGAGTGGGCCAGCTGCTCTGAGAGGGAAGGATGGACAGTCTCCTCAGGTGTGATTAACGGCCTCTGAAAACTTGCAAGAGGGTCAGCCATAGGTCAACTCTGACTTGATGGTACACAACAACAACACTTGTATTAAAGTGTCCTATTTCATTTCCCTTTATTTTTCTCCTGTTCTTCCTGTTACTCATGTCTAGCTTCACACCATTATTGTTCAGAGAAGGTGTTCTATACACTTTCAATAATTTCCAACTAATTATTGTTTGTTTTAAAGCCCCAAACATAATCTATTCTGAAGAATGTTCCAGGTGCACTAGAGAAGAATGTGTATTATAAAATTGTTGGGTGGTATCGATGTGAGTTCTATCTATGTTTATTAGGTCCAGGTGGATGATACTGTTATTCAGACCTTCTGTATCTCTCTTTTTTAAATTAAAATTTTAATGAAAGTTTATAGAGAACCTGGATTTCCATTCATTCCTTGTTGCACATTTTCCTTCCCCGCCCCAACACTTTGCTTTTTTCCTTGGGGAGGAAAAATCTTCCATTGTTATACAGTCCCCTCCGCAGTCCACTTTACTATGCAGCTCTTATTCTGGACACTTGTCATGGCAATAATATTCCTTTTATACAATTCTTTCCTCATATGTTTCAATGCCATGTACATTATTTATCCCTTTTTCTTAGTTTCCCATCAACCCCCATGCCAGTCTTGTTTTATAACAGTGGAACTATGCAAAATTTGTCCTTTTGTGACTGAGATATTTCACTCCGCATAATGTCCTCCATGATCACCCATTTTGTATAATATTTCATGAGTTCTTTTTCAGTGCTGCATATTATTCCATTGTGTGACTACACCAAAGCTTTTCTATCCTTCATTTGTTGAGGGGTACTTGGATTGTTTCCAACTCGTTACTATTAGGAACAATGCAGCAATAAACATGGGTGTCCATATATCTGCTTGAGTGGCAATTTTGGTTTCTTTAGGGTATATTCCCAGCAATGGAATTGCTGGGTCAAATGATATTTCTATTTCCAACTTTTTGAGAAAGCACCATACGGCCTTCCATAGGGGTTGCACCATTTTACATTCCCACCAACAGTGAATAAGGGTTCCAGTTTCTCCGCAACCTCACCAGCATTTGTTGTTTGCTGCTCTGTTGAATTTTGCTGTTGTTAATGGGGTGAGATGATATCTCATAGCTGTTTTGATTTGAATCTCTCTTAGAGCTAGGGATTCTGAACATTTCTTCATGTGCTTGCTTGCCATCTGAATGTCTTCTTGGATGAACTGCCTGTTCATATCCTGTGCCCATTTTGCAATTCGGTTATTTACCTTTATCTTGTTGTGGCTCTTGAGTATTTTATAAATTCTAGATAGAAATCCCTTATCAGACATATCATTACCAAATCTGTCTGTAGCTTCCCTTCTTATACTGTTGGAGAAGTTTTTGGATGAGAATAGGAATTTGAGTCTTAGAAGGTCTCATTTATCTATTTTATCCTGTCCTAGTTGTAGGGTTTTCAGGTTGCTTGGAAGACTATTCATGTTGTGGGTTAGTGCTTCTAGGGTTCTTCCAAGCTTTTCTCTAATGAAGTTTATAGTCCTTGGTTTCAGTCCTAAGTCCTTGACCACTGAGTTGTTTTTTTGTGTACGGTGAGAGGTGTGGATCTCATTTCAGTTTTCTGCAGATGGTTTTCCAATTTTACCAACACTATTTGTTAAAAAGCAGGGTTGTGTCATCTGCATAACGCAGATTGTTAATAGATCTTCCACCAATCCTGACGCCACACTTCTCCTCATAGAGCCCAGCCTCTCAGATAATCTGCTCTGCATACAGGTTGAAAAGGTACGGAGATAGGACACATCCCTGGCGTGCACCTTTCCCAATTTTGAACCATGCAGATGACACATACCTCCTTGCTGAAACTGAGGAGGACCTCATGCACTTGCTGGAGAGGGTCAAGGACTGCAGCCTTCAGTATGGACTGAGGCTCAATGTCAAGAAGACAAAGATTCTCACCACTGGACCAATTGGTAGCATCAG
>NW_006400056.1:898963-899545 GCF_000299155.1 Elephantulus edwardii
CCCTCCTTGCAACATGCCCAAAGTATGTCAGATGAAGCTTCAGAATCCTTGACTCCAAGGAGCATTCTGGCTTCATCCTCTCCAGGACAAACCTGCTTGTTCTCCTAGCAGTCCATGGTATATTCAATATATTCAATATATTCAATTCTCCAGCACCACAGCTCAAAGGCATCAATTCTCTTTCTATCATCCCTAGTCACTGTCCAACTCTCCAATGCATAGCACGTAACTGCAAAGACTATAGCCTGCATCAGGCACACCTTAGTCTCCAGCCTGACATTCTTGCTCTTCAGTACTCTTGAGAGGACCCTCAATGCAATTCATCTCCTGATTTCCTGGCTGCTGTTACCAAGAGTGTTGACTGTGGAACCAAGTAAACGAAAACTGTTAACTATTTCAATCTGTTCACCATCCGTACTGATGCTGCGATTGGCCCAGTGGTGAGAATCTTTGTTTTCTTGATGTTGAGTTTCAATCCATATTGAAGACTGCAGTCCTTGACCTTCAGCAGCAAGAGCTTCAGGTCCTCCTCAGTTTCAGCAAGCAGAGTTGTGTCATCTGCATAACGTAGGTTGTTGATGA
>NW_006400056.1:902150-907304 GCF_000299155.1 Elephantulus edwardii
GATTCAGTGACTGGGGTAACCGGGATGGGTGTGTCAGAGGCAATACAACTGGCACAGGATAGAGCAGCGTTTAGGGCTGTTGTACATAGGGTCGCTATGAGTCACAAACGACTCGACGGCACATAACAACAACAACAATATATTCAGTGTGAATATTGAGAGGCAAGGTTTCATTGCTATCATTTTGTTGAGTTCTTTTTGGTGTTGTCACTAGTTGCTTTGGGCCATCCTGCTTTCTGTGGCACCCTGTAAGAAGGACATCTCTCAGTGTTTCCTGCAACACTGGTCTTGTTTTTACAAACTCCCTTAGGTTCTGTTTTTCTAGTAATATCTTGAGGTCTCCTTCATATTTGATGGACAATTTTGCTAGGTACAGTATTCTTGGTTGACAATTGTGTACTTTGAGTGTTTGATATATGTCATTCCATTGTCTTCTTGCTCACATGGTTTCTGCTGAGAAATCGGCACATAATCTTATTTGTTCTCCCTATAGGGAGAGAGTACTGCTTTCAGAATTCTCTCCTTATCTTTGGTTCTGGCAAATTTGACTATGATTATATGTCTTGGTGTTTTTCTTTTGGGGTCTATTCTATATGGTGTTATCTCAGCTTATTGAATATATATTCTCTCATTTTTCATTATATCTGGAAAGTTTTCCTCTAATAATTGTTCCACAACTTTTCCGGTGCTTTAAGTTGCTTCTCCCTATTCTGGGATTCTGATTATGTGCATGTTATTTCTCCTGATGAGTCTCACATTATTCTTAGGTTTTCTTCCTTTTTTCTTCCTTTTTTATTCTGCTTTTTGTTCCATCAGATCAGTGGTGACATAGCTATCTTCTATTTCACTGGTTCTGTATTCCATCTCTTCAATTCTGTTCATGTGTTCCTCCATCATGTTGACAGCATCTGAAACATTGGTCCTCATATTTTGAATTGTGATTTCTTGTTTTTCCAGAGCCTCTAATGCCTCATGTATTTTATCTGCATTCTTTTGGATTGTATTTTTAAGCTCCTCCTGGGTTTTGCTTGCAGTATCCTGTAATTCTTCAAGTTCATCTTTAACCCACTGAAAATATTCAATCATTGTTCTTTTAAATTCTGTGTCAGACAGTTTCATCAGACTTTCTGGCTTCAGGAAATCCATTGATACCATGATACTTTTGGAGGATGACATCTTGCTTTGAGCTTGTTTAGGGGGTGAGATAGCCTGTTTCCTACATGACATTGCTGTGGTAGAATTTTTCATGCATGAGGCAACAGGAGATTCTTGATCCGAAGTCAGTGCTCCAGAAGAGAGTGTGCAGCTACCCTACCTGGGTTTCTCTCTGCTTTCTGACCCAAGAGAATATCTGCTTCCGTTTGGTAGAGAAAATGCCTGTGAAAGCAGCCTCCTCTGTCAGACAACTTCCACACCTAGGCTAGCCCAAGGTGATCCAGGCCAAAGGCAGTTGATGGACTGGGTGTGAGGAGACACAAACCAAAGAGCAGAGATCTGATTGGAAAACCAAGAATCCTTGGTTTTCTGTTTAAGAACAAGCTCCAGCTGTCTCGCTCCCTTCTGATTGAGCCTAAGGAATCCTACATGATTCAACCAAACAGCAGAGAACACCCACTCCAAAAAAGTACCTCACTCAAATTTCGGCATCGCTCCCGTCAGATGTACTGAATGTGGGCAGCAGCATCAGGAGTACCACCGGGTGTGGGCTGGCAGCATCAGGAATTCTGCCAGGCATGGGCTGGTGGAGTCAGGAGTTCCATCAGGTGCCTATATCTTTCTTTTTAAGCAATCTACGTCTATGTGCTTTGAGTATATATCTTGTAGACAATATATTTGTTAGTCATGTGTTGTTGTTTTTTTCTCTCCCAATCAGTTGGTTAAGCAGTTGTCCTCCAAAATTCTTGGCACAACCTGTGAGCATGTCCAGAGCTGCAGCTGTTTGTTGAAACTGTCAATTGGTATTTCATCGATTCCTGAGGCCTTGCTGTTTTTACCAATTCCTTCTGAGTAGCTTAAACTTCCTCCTTCATCATCATTGCCTCTTGATCATATGTTATTTCATTAAATTCTTCTATCAGCCAATTCTTTTTGGCACAGTGACTCTGTGTACTCCTTCCATATTCTTTTGGTGTTTCCTGGATAATGCAATATTCTGCTCATAGTATCCTTAAGTATTGCAACTTAAGGCTTGAAGTTGTTTTCCAGTTCCTTAAGCTTAATAAATGCCAAGAGAGTTCATCCCTCTTGAGTTTCTGACTACAGCTCTTTGCACATTTCCTATTTATTCCCTTTCCAAAAAAAGGATAATCTGATAGAATGTGGAAATTATCAAACAATATCACTATTATCACATGTAAGCAAGATCTTGTTGAAGAGCATCCAAAAATTACTGGAACAGTACATTGACAGAGAACTGCCAGAAGTGCAAGCTGGTTTTAGAAGAGGGAATGGCACGAGGGACATCATAGCCAATGTCAGACGGATCTTGAATGAAAGCAGAGTTCTAGAGGAACATCTATCTGTGTTTAATTGACTATGCAAAGGCATTTGACTGTGGATCACAACAAATTGTGGCTAACCTTGAGAAGATGGAGAATCCTAGAACACTTAAATGTGCTCAATTGAAACCTATACTTGAGCCAGGAAGCAGCTGTCCAAGCAGAGCAAGGAAACACTACATAATTCAAAATTAGGAAACAATTAATCCGAGATGCATCTTATCTCCATATCTTTTCAATCTCTATGTGGAACAGATCATTCAGAAAGCTGAACTTTATGAGGAGAAATGTGACATCAAGATTGGAGGAAGGTTCAACAACAATCTACTTTATGCAGATGACACAACCTTGCTGGCCAAAACCAAAGAGGACCTGAAACGTTTGTTGCAAAAGATTAAGACTGTAGTCATTAATATGGATCAAGAAAATAAAGTTTCTCACCACTGGACAAACTGGCAGCACTATGATGGATGAAGAAGAGAGTAAGGTTGTTAACAGTTTCTGCTTGCTCGGTTCCACAATCAACACTTTTGGCACCAGCAGTTAGGAAATCAAATGACAAACTGTATTAGGAAAATCTGCTGTCAGGGACCTCTCCAGAGAACTGAAGAGCAACAGTGTCAATCTAGAGATTAAAGTGTGCCTGATTCAGGCCATGGTTTCCTCAATTGTTTGCTATGCATTTGAGAGCTGGACAACAACTAAGGATAACAGAAGAAGAATTGATACCTTTGAGTGTGGTGCTGGAGAAGAATACTGAACATACCATGGACTTCCAAAAAAATAAACAAGTCTGTTCTGGAGAGAGTGAAACCATGCTGCTCCTTGAAGGCAAGGATTTTGAAGCTTTGCCTCACATACTTTGGGCACATGGCCAGGAGGGACCAGTCCTTGGAGAAAGACATCATGCATGGCAGGACAAAGGGACAGCACAAGAGAGGAAGACCAGGATGAGACAGACTGATATAGTGACTGGGGTAATGAGGGTAGTTGTGTCAGAGTCAGTGAGACTGACAAAGGACAGGGCAGGGTTCAGAGCTGCTGTGTAGAGGATCACTAACCATAGCAGGCAGCTTGATGGCACATAATAACAACATGGTTTTACATCCATCCTGCCATTCTGTCTCTTGGTTGGTACATTTAATCAATTAACATTCAACATAATACCTTCCCTCCCTTCTAACACAATAGCCAGAGGGAGTTTCTGAAGCTTTCACTTTCCCACTTGAAAACATTTCTGCTGCTAAAGAATGAAGCTCAAATTCCTTCAGTGGATGCATTCAAGATTTCAAAGAGCTGAACAAGTGATTTAATGCACAAAAGAACTGGAAGGGAAGTGTGGCAATCATACACCTGGCCACAGAGATAAAACACAGGATTTCAGGTTCTGAAGAAAGAGGTAAAGCTATATTTTGTCTGTGAACTTTTAACATCAACAAAAAATTTTAAGCCATTGTCATGTTCAAATAAGACCCATCTGGGAGCTAGTTGTGTCCACATTAGCCCTTAGCATCTGTCCCCAACTCACCTCACAGAATCACTTCACTGACCCCATCTTTCCAACACAGCTGACATGTCAACCACACTGTACAACAATGGACACATCACATTTTTTATCAACTGTGTTTTCACACAGTTGTCTATCACCCTATGTCATGAATGCCCTTCTTCCTTGCTCCTTTCATCCCCGGCCAACTATCAGTTGCTTCTTTTCTTTCTTTCTTTTTTTTTTCAGTTGCTACTTAAAACCTAGGCCAGATATCAACTCCAATTGCCCAACCCAGATAGAATTCAATGTGCCTTAGCCATTTCCTCACTCATTACTTCCTCTTCTACCCTGTACCTGGAATCACAGAAAGACATCTGTTTTGGGAAGAGATTCCTGGAGTAAAATCTCTGTAGTATCACTGCTCAGAAATGGGCCCTCAGACATCTGACTCAATCTCTCTGTACCTTGGTTTTCTCAACTATGTGACAGAGGTAATGAGCCTAATTTGATCAAGTTTCTAGAAAGAGAAAATGAAATAGCTTAAGAGAAGACCTAAGAAATTATTGTTGTTAGCCACCATCATCATGTCAGCTCTAGGGTAGAAAAGGGGCAAAATACTGGCTGGTCTTGCTTCATCCTCACAATAGGCTTCATAATCATTGCCTCCAAAGAGCTCTCTGGCTGTACTTTTTCCAAAACCTATCTGTGGTGGGGTTTGTTGCTGTTGTTGTGGTGGTGGTGGTGGTTTTTTTATTTTTTTTAAGTCCAAGGACTATTCAGTACTCTAACACAACAACTCAAAGATATCAACTCTTCTTCTGTCATCCTATTCACTATCCAGCTCTTTGGTGCATAGCAGGTGATTGAGAAGACCACAGTCTGAATCAAATTCAGGTCTCCTGCATAAAATCAGAGAATTCTACCATGAAATCCTACCACTCAGGGGATTGTTGTTGTTATGTGCCATCGAGTTGCTTGCAACTCATAGCAACCCTATGTACAAGAGCCCTAAACTCCGTTCTATCCCGTGCCAACCTCACCATCTCAAATACACTCATTCCCACCACTCCACTCACAGAATCGATCCATCTCATTGAGGGTCTTCCTCTCCTGTGCCATCACTCCACTCTCCCAAACATGATGTCCCTCTCCAAGGACCAGTCCCTC
>NW_006400056.1:908919-931989 GCF_000299155.1 Elephantulus edwardii
AATCGGGATGGGTGTGTCAGAGGCGGTGCCGTTGGCGCAGGATAGAGCAGGGTTTAGAGCTGTTGTGCATAGGGTCGCTATGAGTCGGAAACGACTCGATAGCACATAACAACAACAAATAGGTTTCACATTAGCACAATCAAATGCTCTGGGATTCCCATTCTCCTCAGAGTCAGCCACAGTTTGTTATGATCCAGACAGCCAAAAGCCTTTGCATAGTCAATGAAGCACAGATAGACATTCTTCTGGTATTCTCTGTTTTCTGCCAAGATCCATCTAACATTAGCTATAATATCCCTAGTACCACGACCTTTTCTAAATTCAGCCTGCACATCTGGCAGTTATCTATTGACATATTGCTCTAATTGTTTTTGGATAATTTTCAGCAGAATCTTGCTTGCATGTGATATTAATGATATTGTTCGATAATTTCCACACTCTGTTGGGTCACCTTTCTTTGGAATGGGAACAAATATCGATCTGGTCCTGTCAGTTGGCCAGCTGGCTGTCCTACAGATTTCCTGACACAACTTAGTGAGCATATCCAGGGCTGTGTCTGTTTGTTGAAATAAATCAATTGGTATGCTGTCAACTCCTGGAGCCTTGTTTTTTGCCAATTCCTTCAGAGCAACTTGAACTTCCTCCTTCATCACCATAGGCTCTTGCTCATATGTTATTTCATGAAATTCCTCTGTGTCATCCAATTCCTTCTGATACAGTGACTCTTCCTTCCATCTTCTTTTGATACTTCCTGGATTATTTAACATTCTTCCCAAACTATCTTTAAGTATTGCCACCCATGGCTTGAATTTGTTTTTCAGCTCCTTCAGCTTATGAAACGATGAGACTCTGAGTATTGCATTAGAGCACTGAGAAGTCAAAGCTAAAGAAGGAAATAAAGAAATCAAAGAGCTGAACAGAAAATTTCAAAAGGCAGCTCGGGACAACAAAGCAAGATACTATAATGAAATGTGCAGAGAGCTGGAGTCAAAAAATCAAAAGGGCTGAACTTAGCATTTCTTAAGCTGAAGGAGTTGAAAAACATCAGGGGATTAATAATGGTTTATAGAACAAAAGAGAAAATTAACTCAATGATTACTTGTTATGCTCCTGAGAATCAGACAATGAATACGGATGACAGAAGAACTGGTGCCTCTGAACTGTGGTGCTGGGGAAGAGTATTGGGTTTCCTATGGGCTTCCAAAAGAACAAACAGATCTTGCAGTAGGTACAGTCAGAGTGCTCCTTGGAAGCAAGGACGGTGAAGCCACTTTGGGCATGTTACTAGGAAACACTATTACTTGGACAAGGACATTATGCTTGGATGGCAAAGGAGAGGAAAACTCTCAAACACATGGATGGATACAGTGACTACAGCAATGGGCTCTAACGTGTCACAGACTGTGAGGGTGGTACAGGATAAGGCAGGGCTCAGACCTGTTGTTGATAGGGTCGCTATGAGTTGAACTCTATTTGAGGCACGTAACAACAGCAATAACACAGTATTCTGAAGTAAGCATACGTAAAAACTTGCTAACTTTCAGGAAGGAATTGTAATGGGTTGGATTATGCCTCCCCATCCCCCAAGTATAATGTGGAAAGTATGTCATGATCTCTTATGATCCCCCATAACCAAAGACTTAATAGTCAGATTAAGGGTGGAATGCAATATTCTCTAACCCCATTGCACCCCTAGCTGGATGGAAGTGGAGTTACCCTAAGATGTGGTCTTTAATATTTCTTAGTTCACCAGAGATAAAATTTTAGCTGAAGAGGGTGGAGCTCAGTACCTCTAAGAAATAATTGCCAGGAATGGAACCTGTCTTTTTGGACATGGACCTTTAACAACAAAGCTCTTTAACACCAGGAAGGGCCAGAAGAAGACCTGCCTTTGTAGACTATTCCTCTAAATAGTGAAAGAGAAGGAAGAGAGAAAGCAGGAGGCCATCAGAACACTGGGAAGCTCTTACTACTTCAAATTACAGGCCATCTCTCCCTCATGTGACTGAAAACAATTAAGAAAGGATTTGCTCAAGGCTATCCACCAGGATTTGAACTCAGGTTTAGTTGCTTTCAGAAGCAGGGTTATTTTTACTAACCCAATTTATTAAATATTAGGAGCCTCACTGCCCATCACCTCAGACTTTAAATCCTGAGCTCCAGGGAGGCCAACAAGCAGTGCGTCCCTCAGTTCTCAGTGTCCAAGCACAAGGGATGAGACTCCTGCTTGTTTCCCCATTGATAATCTAGTGCCCCACCTGATCTCTTCCTTTGGAATTCTGGACTCAGATCCCAGTTCCTGGCATGATTTTTCTTCCAAGATTAGGAACAGAGAGTCACCATCTGACTTGGTATCCTTCTCCCAAACTGGGAATGTAGAGTCACAACGCCATCTGACTTGAATATAGCCTGCTCCTCTGCCTGATAACCATCATCAGTCAGGATCCAGTCAAACGTCACTACATATTCTTGCACCAGTGTCATCTCCTCTTCAGGTATGCCATCCCCAGCCATAAGTCTCAGCCCACACACAGAGCAGGGACCAGTCTCTGATACTCTGCCTTGCTCCTCCAACTACCTATCGAGGAACACAATATTCATACTTTTTTAAACTTACTTCCTGAAAGAATACTCATCTACATCATGTAGGACAAAAATATTTCTTCCCAGAGGAATATGAGACCCAAAAGCTGATTTCAGCTCTGTTTCTAACTTGATACCTTGTCTGGTTTCTTCAGTGGAACTCTAGGAGCCTCCCCACTGGACCCTTTAGCTCCCTCACACCACTAGTGTCCATTATCCCAACTTCAGAAACTAAAGAAATCAAACGAGAACAACCTAAGGCCATCTGAGCGTGCACTGATCAAGCCTCATCTGATTCTGACTCAGTGAAGAAGAACTAATCACTGGCCAATGGTACAAACTTGACAGCATTCCAGGCCTCCGATGTTCTCCCAAGATGACCCTGAAAATCAGAGCGCAGCCACAACCAGAAGTGATACGACTGCATCGTGCACAAGACTGCAGCTCAGCATCCTTCCTCAGAGCTGCAGAAAGAGCTGCAGGAAGGCAACTAGCCCCTTTCCCAAACACTCCAAAAGCTCAAATTACCCAGGGCTTCCACCTTCACCCAGGGCATTCTCTCAAGATGCCGTTGGCATGTGGAATAGACTTCTTTGAGTTGAACTCTCCTGCACATGCCAGAAATTGTATCTCAGTTGCTCTCACTAAATGCCTCCCAGTTGTTGTTGTTGTTAGGTGCTGCCAAGTCGACTCTGACTGACAATAATCCTATGAACAAAACATCTGAACCCTGTCCTCTCCTGTGCCATCCTCACAATCTCTGACCACTCGAGCCCATTGTCACAGTCACTGTGTCCGTCCACCTGGCTGAGAATCTTCCTCTCCTTCACCGTCCGCTCACCTTTCCAAACATGATGTCCTCCTCCAAGGAATAGCTTTTCCTAGCGACATGCCTAAAGGAAGCAAGACAAAGCTTCACCATCCCTGCCTCCAAGGAGCACTCTGGCTGTACTTTCTCCAAGCCGTATCTGTTCATTTTTTTTGGCAGTCTATGGGAAATTCAGTTCCCTTTTCCTACACCACAGCTCAAAGGCATCAGTCACTCAAAGGAGAAAGACAGCTCATCTCTTCCTATATTTACAGCCTTAGAAACACAATGGAGGGTCACCACAAGTAAGAACAGACTAGATTTCAGGGAGGTTGGTTTTGGTCACGTCAGAAGCTGACTCCCTCCCATAGCAGCCCAGGAGAAAGCCCTTCCCACCAGTTGAGATGGCTGAGACTTGCTTCCTTGTGACACTTTCCTCCTAACAGGCATGCCTTAGGGACCCAGATCAGCCTGGTTATCTCTGCCCTGGAAAACACAGAGAATCAGACACACAGTACACAGCTTCCACCTACCACAACCTCACCCAATCTGGTCTGTCCTTGTCCCTCTCTCAGGAAGACCAGTGTGGCCAGAAACAGAAGTTTTTCCAATGAACAGTATGGGGCAGGGACTGTGCACAAGCTGGAAGAGGCTGTCTAGCTCTCAGAGGACCCCTCAAAACCCAGGGCCCCTGTCTCTTACAAGTCCTCTCTGAGCCTCGGGAGAGAGGGTGTGACAGCGGCCAGCCCAGGCCTGGCTCACAGTAGGTACTCAGCAAAGCCTGACTCCCCCAGCTCCTTTCCCTTTATTTCACTCACTGCTCATTTTGTGAACACCCACCGTGTGCCAGGACCTGTACTACAAACTGTGAACTCAAAGATGAGTAAACCCACAGTTACATTCCAGTAAGAGTGGGGCCAAGACAAAAAGAGTCTGATGGACTCTTTGGGACATGAATTCTGCCATGATAGTACATGTTAGCATTCTTTGGAGAAACAGAAGCCATGACCCATGTGTAAGTGTATGTTTATCTATTCTGTATCTGTCTTTCTATCTACTTATCTCTCTATGAAGGGAGTTCTGGTAATATAGAACCCATAGAGGCATAGAGAGTTCCACTGATAATCTAAAGGCACACCTCTTTTTTTTGTGGGGGCCAGGTGTTTATTGGTGAAGGGACAGCATCTGCCTGTAGGTCCTTAGCAGGCAGCCGGCCAGCAGGCGCACAGGACCCGGTGTTCTAATTGCAGCAGAAGGGTCTCTGTCCGCGCATCCAAGCTGTAGCGCTTGACAGTTCACACTCACCAGTGGCTCTGCTCTGCAAGAGCCTCAGAAATTCATGAGATGGTTATTTATGAATCAATTTCGACCCAAAGATAGATGATAGATAGATAGATAGATAGATAGATAGATAGATAGATAGATAGATAGACAGACAGATAGATATGATAGAGATATGTCCTATTTCTCTCTGAGTGTGGGTGTATATATAGATATATAAAAAAACAGAGAGAGAGAGAGAGAGAGAGAAAGAGAGAGAGAGAAAGATACTGAGTTTTATTTACTTCAAGGAATTGACAGACATAATTGGGAAGAGAGCTGTTAAGTCAAAATTTTAAAGGTCAGACAACAGACTGGAAACTCCTACAGACTTGCATCTCCAAATCAGAGGTCAGGCAATGAGAAGAGTGAAGCATGAGTTCTGCCAAAATATCAATTTATTTTGTCTGAAGGCAGAACATACCCTAGGGATATGGGAAACTCCTCTTTTGGCTCTTAAAGCCTTCAGATGATTGGATGAAAGCTATCCACATTGTTTTCTTTCCTTAAGGTCAACTGACCTAAGAGTTCAGATGAGTATTTGGCTGAACTATTGTGCACCGGCTGGAGGGTCTGGTCCAGCTAAGTTACCTATTAGAGGGGGCAACAAGAAGCTGCACCCACAGTTCTCACCTTGGAGATGGCACTAGAGAAATGGTAGTTTGTTAGTAAAGAAAAGGATGGAGGGGCAGCACTCCAGGCAGGGATGCAGCCTGAGCAAAGGCTCTGAGGTGGACATAGCAGACCTGTAACAGGACTAAGGAAGAAAGTACAGACCCGTCGTAAATGTCCCTGAAGCCCAAAGGCCTCAAACTTGAGGCTTTGGGGCTGATTCCAACTCAGAAATAAGTTGTTCCTAACCCTCAGAGAGTTACTTATGTAGCTTGGTAATAATAATGCACTAAATAACACATTGAGGTTTATTTCAAAATTTGCATCTTAAGCTTTTGTAGACGTTAGGTAGGAGGCATCTGTATAGTTCAAGTGTGTGCCTCTCTGTCTGTTTTACTCTCATGTGCTTTTGTGGACTGCCATCGAATCAGCAATGCACACACCACTGGAGGAAGACAGCCCGCCTGCACCAACCCCATGCTCACCAGACTGGACCACTGTGATCCATAGGGTTTTCACTGTTTATTTTTAGAAGCAGGTCACCAGGTCTTCCCTTCCACTTCATCTTAGTCTGGAGGCTCTGCTGAAATCTGTTCAGCATCGTAGTAACACCTAAGCCTCTGCTGACAGATGGGGGTTGACTGTGCATGGGGGGTACTGGCTGAGATTCATACTGTTTCCCACATGGAAGGCAAAAATTCTATTTTGTACCTAGTACATGCCAGGCATATTTCATTATAAAACTTTGCTTTGTCTTCCCTAGCTGTCCTTTGAAATCTTCCTTTGGTCAATTTTACTTTAACATTTCTTCTCCTTGTTTTGGCTTCTCTGCATCCTAGTGCAATTTTCAGTCATCTGATCTCTGTTTTTGGTCTTTTTTCTCCCCTCGTCATTGTAAATGACCCTTTACTCTCTTCATGGATGATATCTTTGACATCATTCATCCACAACTCATCTGGTCTTCAATTAATTTTGTTCAATACATCAAATCTAGTCTTGAGGTGGTTTTAAATTCAGATGAGACAGTCTCCAAGTCATGTTTAGGGTCTTATGGATTTGTTTTCCTTTTCTCCAACTTCAATATGAACTTGCACATAAGTAATTGACAATCTTTTCCACAGTCTGTTCCTGGCCTTGTTTTGACTGCTGATATTGAGTTTCTCCAGAGGTGGAATTATAAAACCAAAAGGGAAAAATCATTCAGTATTTCTCAAGCTGAAAGGACTGAAAAACAAACTCAAGCATCAAGTTGTAGCACTGAAGGATGCTATGGGCAAAATCTCGAACGATACAGGAAGCATCAAAAGAAGATGGAGGGAATGCATCAAGTCACTGTACCAAAAATATTTGGTCAACACTTAAACATATGAGGAAGGAACATATGATGAAGAATCAGTGGTAATTCAAGAAGTTCAAGCTGCCCTGAAGGCACTGGCAAAAACTAGGACCTTGGGGATCTATGGCATTCCAACAGACATGCTTCAAGAAGCAGATGAAACTCTGAACTGTTCACCTGTCTCTGTCAAGAAATTTGGAAGACAGCTACCAGGCCATCTAATTGGATGAGATTCATACTCGTTTCCATTCCAAAGAAGGTGATCCAACAAAATGTGGACAATATCGAGCAATATCTAGGGATGATGGAAGGAGAATTGATGCCTTTGAGCTGTGGTGCTGGAGAAGAGTATTGAATATACCATGGACTGCTAGGAGAGCAAACAGCTTCATCCTGGAGAGCGACTAGGCTGCTCCTTGGAAGCAAGGATTCTGAAGCTTCATCTGACATACTTTAGACATGTTGCAAGGTGGGGTAAGTCCTTGGAGAGGAATGTTGATGAGATGGATTGATTCAGTGACTGGGGTGATTAGAGTAGGCGTATCAGAGACAATAATGTTGGCACAAGATAGAGCAGGGTTTGGGGCTATTGTACATCATAACATCATTAATATCATATGCAAGTAAATCTTCAAAAGATTATTAAAAATTGGCTAAAACAGTATATTGACAGGGAACTGTCAAAAAGTCAAGCTGGATTCAGAAGAGGCTATGGCACATAGAATATCATTGCTGATATCAGATGGATGTTGACCTAAAGTAGAAAAGACCAGAAAGATGTTGTTTGTTTTTGTTATTATGTGCCACCGAGTTGCTTGCTACTCATAGTGACCCTACGTACAATAGCTCCGAACCTTGCCCTATCCGGACCCAGTCTCACTGAATCCAATACAACTGCTACCGACTCCAGTTACTGTGTCGATTCATTTCATCTGAGGTTTTCCTCTCCTGTGCTGTCCCTCCACCCTCCCATGCATATTCTTTCATGGATTTCAAGGACTGGTCCCTCCCAGCCACTTGCCCATAGTATGGGAGACAGAGCTTCAAAATCCTTGCCTCCAAGAAGAAATTTGGTTTCACCTTCTCCAAAACAAACATGTTTGTTCCCTTGGCAGTCACTGGTATGTTCAAACCTCTTTGCCAGCACCACAACTCAAAGGCATCAACTCTTCTACCATCTTTATTCATTGTTCAGCTCTCTGATTCATAGCAAGTAACTGAGAAGACCATAGCCCGAATCAGTTGCACCTTAGTCTCTAGACTGGCATCGTTGCCCTTCAGCATTCTGGAGAGAAAGATGTCTACTTGTGTTTTATTGACTATGTAAAGGTATTTGATTGTGTGTATCCTAACAAATTATGGCTAACATTGAGAATAATAGGAATCCCAGAACACTTTACTGTGCTCATGTGAAACCTTTACATAAACCAAGAAACTGTTATCCAAACAGTACAAGAGAATATTGCAGGGCTTAAAAATAAGGAAACATATATATCAGGATTGTATCCTTTTTCTATAGCTATCTTATCTTTATGCTGAGCAAATTGTGTGAGAAACTAGATTACATGAAAAACAACATGACGTCAGGATTGAAGGTAGACCTATCAACAACCTGCATTATGCAAGTGACACAACCTTGCTAGCTCAAAGTGAAGAGAACTTAAAACACTTGCTTGCAGAAGATTAAAGACTACAGCCTTCTATACGGATTGTGTCCCAACATCAAGAAAGCAAAATATGCACGCTGCTAAGTAGATTCTGACTCACGAGAACCTTCCAACAGGTTTTTGAGGCTGCAAGTAAAGAAGACTGTCCATCTTTCTCCCACACAGCCACAGGTAGATCTGAACTTCTGCACAACCTGGCAGTTAACAGCACAACACTCTATGGATTACACCTAGCACTCCCTACTGGGTATACAAGGGATGATAAAACAGCAAGAGTCCTGTGACACCTACATATTATTGAGGGAGACAGCTATAAATGTAATTTAGACAAAGCAAGTGCTTGCAAAGGAAAAAGTAGAGGAATGAAAGGGCTATTATTTTAAATGACTTGGTCATGGGAAGCCTCCCTGGAAGCATTTATAGAGACCTAAATGAAGTGGAGTAAATGAAGAGAACAAAATGAGCCCTGTGGCCTAGTCTACGGCATGTTGAGCTCATAACGAAGAGCTGGAAGTCTCTGGAAGTTTGAACCCACTAGTGGCTCCTCAGTAGAAAGATGGGCAATCTTCTCTCATTAAAAGTTACTGTTGGCAAAACAACTAAGAGATACAATCTCACCCCAACAACAATAGCAAAGTTCAACAGGGCAGCAAACAACAAATGCCAGTGAGGTTGTGGAAACATTGGGACTCTTATTCACTGCTTATGGAAATGTAAAATGGTACAACTACTATGGAAGGGAGCCTGGCACTTTTTCTAAAAAGTTGGAAATAGAAGTATCACTTGACCCAGAAATTCCACTACTTGGAATATAACACTAAAGAAACCAGAACCACAACTCCAGCAGATGTACACATCCCCATGTTTATTGCTGCATTATTCACAACAGCAAAGAGATGAAAGCAACCCAAGTGCACATCAGCAAACGAATAGATAGAAAAACGAGAAGAGTGTTGAATATACCAGGGACTGCTAGGAGAACAAACAGGTTTGTCCTAGAGTAGGCGAAGCTGGGTTGCTCCTTGGAGTCAAGGATTCTGAAGCTTCGTCTGACATACTTTCAGCATGTCGCAAGAAGGGACCAAGTCCTTGGAGAGGTACATGATGTTCGGGAGAGTGGAGGGACAGTACAGGAAAGGAAGACCCTAGATGAGATGGATCGGTTCAGTGATTGGGGTGACAAGAGTGAGGATGGCACAGGATAGGGCAGGATTTAGGGCTATTGTACATAGGGTCTCTATGAGTCACAAACAACTTGATGGCACATAACAACAACAACAACAACATTTACACAATGGAATACTATGCAGCACTGGAAAACAACGTAATATTAAAATATTATACAACATGAGGGAGCCTTCAGGACATTATGCTGAGTGAAATATCTCAGTCACAAAAGTACTGTATAACACTGCAATCATAAAATAGGATTGAGATGGGGGTGGGGATTAGAGAGGGAACAGGGGAAAATGGATAGATAATAAACATTGCATTAGAACAAATGAGGGGAAGAACTGTCTAAAAGGAATAAATTATTATGCATTTTATTTATAAGATCAATCTGGAACCAAGGGTGGATTGCAGAGTGGGTTGGGAAAGAGTCGGGGGAAAATGTGCAAAGATGACTTTTTAAAAGTTTTTATTGGTTACTGTGTGTATCTGAGTTGGTTCCAACCCCCAGCAGACCCGCCAGTGGGTTTTGAGAGGCAGTAAATTTCACAGAAGGAGGTTTTCCACCTTTCTTCTGCAAAGCACCTAGTGGATTCAAGCCATATGCTTTTAAACTGACACCACAGGTCTTTACCTCTAGGCCATCAGAGCTCCATCATTAACAGTGACAGCTCAAAAACTCAGTGGAAGGGCATTATGAGGCAGAATTGACTCAAAGGTATTAAGTTTAAAATAAAGTAAGGAAAAGAGCCATACACATAGAAGGTGGAAGATTGCTCCAGCAGAGAAAGATAGTGCATACAAAGACCAAGAAGCCCTCCTCATTCATCCTTTACGTCACCTGCCTTGGCCTTATAGGCATTAAAGTATGAGTCCTCTGCCGCAACCAGTGGAGTACAATGGGCAATTTAGAAAGGGATGAGACATTCACAGATGTGTGTTTCAGATAAAACACTCTGATCAGCGATGAAGGAGACATAGAAGGTCAGGAGACTGAAAAAAGGCATACTATACTTGTTTCCCCAATGGGCAATAACAACATCAGAGAAGACATGTTAAAATTTAAGCCCTGGAATAGAAAAGTCAAGAGTAATAACAAGGAAATGCTCTTCTCCTTCCGCACCAACTGCATCATTTACCAAACCCTGCAAAGTGGGAGGCAGGAGAGGGGGCAGAGAGACCAAGAATGCGAAATCTTCTGCAGCTTTAGTGTTGGTGTTTTGCTTTGTTTTGCTTTCCAAGTCACCTGGGACACTGCTTTAGAATAAATGCAAATGAACCAAATGTGATGACTTTTTGTTGTTTCATTTTACTTCCCTGTGCTCTTTTTAAGCAAATGTATAGACTCCTTGCCCTTTTACCCACAAGGTAGTATAGGGTAAATTATACCATTATTTTAAGGATGAGGATGAAAGAATAAAAACAGATCTAGAATTTTATGCTAGCCTCTGCTGGAGGCAGTTGGTGGTAGTGGTGATGACGGCTGTTCTGTACACTGACATGGTCTGTGTCATGGGAAATAACTTCCACCATTCAAAGCTCTGTTTGCATTTTCGTAGTTACAGGGAGACATTTAAAATCAGGCCCAGTATTGACATTATGGTTATTAAAACCAAACAAAAGATCTGTTTCCAAGTCTGGCTGGTTCTTCCTCAATTTATCTGGGCCCAACACCTGATTTAAGGCAATGAACAGATGCCTCACAGCAGGAAGCACATTAACACCAGATGCTGCTTTGCTTAAGACATTCGCACACTCATCCTGGCAGACACACACACACATACACACATGCACACAGGACTCGGGGCAGTGAACATTCACAGCTCCCCTTCCAGCACTTGGTATGCCCGCATGGGCCATTTGTAATCTCTCCCTGCAGTTCTGACAGAGAGATGAGCAGCGGGAGTGAGTAGCCAATCAAATCATGCCCTATCGTCTTCCCGTTGTCTCCTAGGTAACTGGCACAAGGACACATCAGCTAACTGGCTACCACAGGAAACAGGACACACACACACACACACACACACACACACACACTTCAGAAACACAGAGCTGGTCAGCACAGTGCTCAGCACCCTGGACAGCTCCCGAAAGGCTGCATTTGATTCCTTTGGTTCCCAAAGCTTTGCACAGCCTCATCCGCCACATTCGTCCCTTTACTCACACCATTCCCTCCAGGTGGGATGCACCTCCCCACTACCTTCACTACCATCACTGAAAACCCTGCTCACCTTCACGGACAGCTTGAATCCTTGATCAAGTCCTCCAACAGGTTCTATCACAGAATAAATGCCACTCTCCTCCCCTGAACAAACAAGCCCCTACGTGATGTGACTTTTCATGATCTGGCTCCTCCAACCTCATCATTCACCATTCTTTCTCTCTAACAGTTCAGACTGGTCTAAACCTGGCACACAAGGTCTTTTCTAAGCATCTACTGTTCCTTGTGCCTGGACCACTCTTCTTCCTGTTCTTGGCATGGCCACGTCTTCACATTCTTCAATCACAGCTTAAAAAGTCACCTCCTCAGAGAAGCCTCCCTGACTATCAGTCTATTGAAAGAAGCTCATTCCCCACAAAGGGTCCATGACATCACCCAAGGTTTCTGGGTTGTTGTCTTCACAGCCCTGTTCACTCTCGAACTCTCACTTATACATATCGGTTTGCTTATTCTGTCTCTCCCTTTATCAGGAAAGTTCCTTAACAGCAGGGCCTTTTGTCTCCTTCATGTACTGCCACCATCTAGAACAGGTTCTGATAAATACTTACTGAATGAATGAAATCTCGCTGTTTCTGTGTTTCCCCATCTCTCTAACAGGAAGGCTGAGCACTGTGCTATGCTTTGACTTTGCAGGCCAGAATTCCTAGTATTGTGTGGCTGTGCTTCACCTTATGAGCTGAGAGAATTCTCTTTGTAATATTAAGTAATTATTCTCCATTTTATGTGTAACTACTAATCTCTGTGATTTAATGAGCCAAGATTAGCCTATGATGAATCCTGAGTTTTAGCCTTACCAGGATGCAAGTCAAGTCCCACCCTGACAATACATAATGATTATATGATGTTGTTGTTATGTACCATCAAGTAGGAATGGACTCATTGCTGACCCTCCAGGCAGACTTCAGAGGCAAAATTTAGACAGGAGGAGACTGCCCACCTTTAACCTGAGGAAGTAGGGTGTTGGCAATGCAACTGTACACACATGCACAAATATTGTATGAATGCATACATATAGCTCCTCCTGTGCCATTCAGTCTCAAAAATCTGGTGAATTATCATCTGTGAGTTGGTTTTAACTCAACAGCAATGGAAAAAAACAGATACATTTCACTGGTCATGCCTCTCTAGAGAGGTTACACATTTGGTACCAAGAGCAGCACTAGTAAAACATTTTAAGATGAATTTTCTAAACATATTCTCAAATCTGGCTAGTCTTAAAGGTACTGATGACTCCATCTCCACACAAGTCTATGGCATGAGGTGGCCATAGAAATAAGCAAAGTATCATCACCAATAGATTGTATATTTGTGAGAAATGAGGCTCTGAGTTATTGCATATTGGACATTCTTCTAAAGTTTTGTCAGAATTAGTAGTAAAACCATTCCCCTAGTTACAACTGAGATCCATCCCGTCTTTAAGTGGAGCCTGCAGGTAGTCAGAACGGGTGCATACCATCTTCTCAGTCTTACTTAATGTGGGATAAGCATTGGATGGCTAGTGGAAAGGTCACTAGTTCAAACCTGCCAGTCTCACCACAAAAGAAGAGATGGAGGCAGTCTGCTCCTATGGAAAAACACAGTCTCAGAAACCTTATGGGGCAGTTCTACTCTGTCCTATAGGGTCACTATGAGTTGGAATCAATGAGACAGCTGCATGTTTGGGTTAGTACAAGAAAAGGGTCAAATTCTTTTTAATGAGTTAAAAATTGCAAGTGCAGCAAGAAAGAGTAATAATGAGGAAGAATCTGTTATGAGGAATAATTAATTCCATTATCTCAAAGAGAGAGCAAATTCATCTAACATTTCAGAGACAGTAGATCACATGGGAGGGGACTGTCAATCCTACTCCTATGGAGCAGTTGATAGATTAGAACTGTTTGCCTTTGGGATTGCAGTGCAGCTTCTTGCCACTAGGTCACCAGTGGTTTACTGCCCCTGAAAACTTCTGGAGTGTCAGCTATGAGTTGGTTCTGACTTGCCAATACATAATAACAACAACTGAATTTCCAACCTCAAATGGCGTTTGAAGATAAAGTGAAAGTATTTATAGGGAAGAAACAGGATCCTGAAATTTGTGATGGTGACATATGGGCAGACAAGCAGGAAGATGGGATATTCTAGGAACTTGGAGTCCTTTATATCAGACCTGCTAACAGCACCATCTCATCTGAAAAGATAACTCCATCTTTGTCTGCTGAAAGTATTAACTCTTCCATTCCTATTTGATAAGATGGACCCAGCTATGTGTGAGCTTGAAAACCCTATAAACACTAAATGCTTGAATAATCTTTGATTATTGAACAGTGTGAGAAGGTGTTTGGGTGCTGCCTGAGGTAGATACTTTACAAGACGCTGCAATATGGTTCCAGAACCCATATCTATCATACACTTTTGCTTGTTGTTGTTATGTGCCATCGAGCCACCTGCAACTCATAGCAACCCTATGTGTAACAGCCCTAAATCCTGCTCTATTCTGTGCAAATCGTAGTCCTACAATTAAACTTAAGTCCCAGCAAGTTCAAAAGAATGCTGCCCACCACCCATGGTATCGCACATGCCATCATCTCAGATCAAGAGATTCACTTCCCAGAAAATGAAGTGCAGCAATGGGCCCCTGTTCATGAAATACACTGGTCTTACCAGATCCCCCATCATCCTGAAGAACTGATTTGACAGACCAAGGGAACAGCCTTTTAAAAACACAATTACAATGCTTACTAGGTAGTAACACTTTGCAGGGTTAGGGCAATGTTCCCCATGAGCCTGTATTATGCTCTAATCAACATATGGGGCTGTTTAATCTCACAGCCAGGATTCACAGGCTCAATAACCGAGGGGTGGAAATGGGACTGGCACTACTTATTAAGAAAATTTTGCCTCTTGTCCCTGTGATCCTATGCTTTGTGGGCCTAGGGGAAGGAATATTCCCACCTGGAGACACAACTCTGATTTCATGAAATTGGAAGTTAAGGGCGATACTGGGTCATTTGGGGCTCCTCATGTCTCTGGATCAACAGGCAAAGAAGAGAGCTATGATGCCACTGGTGTGATGATTCTGACTGCCAAGGAGAAGCTGGATTAATATTACATAGTTAAAGTCAAAGGGGAACTGCTACTGTTATTTTTATGTGCCGTTGAGTCACCTGCGACTCCTAGTGACCCTATGTACAGCAGCTCTGAAGCCTGCCCTGTCCTGAGCCAGTCTAACTCATTTCAACACACCAACCTGCATTGCCTCAGTTACTGTATCAATCCATCTCATACGGGGTCTTCCTCTCCTGCGCTGTCCCTCCACCCTTCAGAGTATGATGTCCTTCTCCAAGGATTGGTCCCTCCTGGCCATGTGTCCAAAGTATGTCAGACGGAGCTTCAACATCCTAGCCTCCAAGGAAAAATTTGGTTTCACCTTCTCCAAGACAGACTTATTTGTTTTCTTGGCAGTCCATGGTATGTTCAAGATTCTTCTTCAGCACCACAATTCGAAGGCATCAATTCTTCTGTCATCCTTAGTCATTGTCCAGCTCTCTGATGCGTGTAAAGTAACTGCAAAGACCACGGACTAGATCAGGCGCACCTTAGTCTCTAGACTGACATCATTGCTTTTCAGTACACTGGAGAGGTCCCTGAGAGCAGATTTTCCCAGTGCAATTCAACTTTTAATTTCTTGACTTGAGCAACCTAATACTGAGAGGGCTTCTAATGGCCTTGACCCTTCAGGAATGAAGGGTTGTGTCATCCCACCACACAAAGAATCTGGAATGCTTGCTAAAGGCAAAGAGAATACGGAATGAGTTATGGAAGACAGTTCTAAGTACCAACTATGACCACATGCCCTGTTGCAGAAACAAGGACTTTCTTACTTTGAGTACTTCTTCCTTGTTCTAGTATAAACATACACATATAATATTCATATAAAAAGATTAGTATTATGTGTAATATAATATTGCACACAAATTTTTATACATATGTGTGTGTATATATATAAATATGTTGTTGTTGCTGCTAGGTACCATTGCGTGAGCTACAACTTATTGTGAGCCAATACGCTACAGAAGGAAATCTTGCCCATTGCTTGAATCAGCACACCTTACTCTTTAAAGTAGCACCTTATTGCACTTTAAAAAGTCCCTGGTAACAGATATTCCCACTGTAAGACATCATTTGATTTCTTGCTTGCTGCTTCCATGAGGGTTGAATATGGATCCAAGTAAACTTAAATCCTTGACAAGCTCACTCATTTCTCCATTTATCATGATATTCTTTGTTAGTCCAGTTATGAAGCTTTTTGCTTTCTTTATGTTGAGGTGTAATCCATATGTTGCTATGTTTCTGTGTTGTTGTGTTGCTGTGTTGTTGAGACAGAACCTAACCATAGCTGACCTTCCGGTGTGTTTTCAGAGGAAATAAATCTCCCGAAGGAGACTGCCCATCCCTCTCCCACGGAACACCTGGTGGATTTGAATCTCACGCCTTCAGGATTGCAGTGCAGTTCTTGGCCACAAGGCCACCAGAGCTTCCTATTGAAGGTTATCGACACACACACACACACACACACACACACACACACACACACACGGAGTTCATGGGGAAAAGACGAGCAATGAGTCAGACTGACTTGACAGTAGTGGGTTTGCTTTTGCATATAGATGTATGTGTATAAGGAGCTCTGGTAACTTAACGGCAAGGAGTAATGCTGCCAACCCAAAGGCAAGTGGTTCAAATTCATCACTTGCTCCATAGGGGAAAGATGAGCAGTCTCCTCCCATGCTACTCTCCCACAACCTCGAAAACCTGCTGGAGGGTCAGCTACAAGTTGGTTCTGACTCAACAGCATACAATGATGTGTGTGTGTGTGTGTGTGTGTGTGTGTGTGTGTGTGTGTGTGTGTGTAAAATATTATATATCCAGGTGGTTCCCTGGAGGCAAGGATTCTGAGGCTCGGTCTAACATACACTGGACATGTTGTGAGGAGAGACCAGTCCTTGGAAAAGGACATCATGCTTGGGAGGGTGGAGGGACAGCACAGGAGGGGAAGGCCCTCTATGAGGTGGATTGATTCAGTGACTAGGGCAATCGGGATTAGTGTGTCACAGACAGTGTGATTGGCTCAGGACAGAGCAGAGTTTAGGGCTGTTGTACATAGGGTCGCTATGAGTCGCAAGTGACTCGACGCCACATAACAACTGTGACACTCATATGCCAAATGCAATAATGATTACCCATGGGGGACAGTGTTTGGTGGAGCTCCCCGATTAAAACAAGTCTGGAAGCAGGAGTGGCATCCACTTCCGAAATGGCTTGCCTCAGGAAACCCTATGAACAGTGCTCAGACCTTTCGTTCATATGGTCCCTAGGAGTCGTCTACGACTCGACGGCACGTAACAACAACAACATGTTATATATAATATTATAATACATATTATATATTCTGTGAGAAGAATAAGCAATCTCCTCCAGTGTGATTAACTGCCTCTGAAAACCCACCAGAGGATCAGAGAGTCGGTTCTGATTTTACAGGACATAACAACAAGAAGGAGTCCCAAACGACTAGACGGCACATGACAACAACAACAACATATCATATATAATATTATAATATGGCATTGACCAATATGAAATATAACAAATATCATAATACATACTAACATACTTAGACCAGGAAGCAGTCTTCTGAACAGAGCAAGGAAACACTGCCCTGTTCAAAATCGAGAAAGGAGTGTGTCAGGGATGCATACCGCCTCTATACTTTTTCAATCTACATGCAGACAGATCATTAGGGAGGCTGAGCTTTATGAGGAATGTGGCATCAGGATTGGAAGAAGAATCATCAACAACCTGTTTTATGCAAATAGCACAACCATGCTTGCTGAAACTGAGGAGGACTTGAAACATTTGTTGCAAAAGGTCAAGGACTGTAGTCTTCAATATGGATTGAAGCTCAACATCAAGAAAACAAAGATTCTCACCACTGGGCCAACTGGGAGCAAGCACCATGATAGATGGAGAAGAGCTTGAGGTTGTTAACAATTTTCAGCTTGTTCAGCTCCACTATCAACAGTCTTGACACCAGCAGTTAGGAAACCAAAAGACGAATTACATTGTCGAAGTGTGCTGTCAGAGATCTTTCTAAAGTACTAATGATGTCAGTCTAGAGACTAAGGTGCCGTGTACCTGATCCAGGCCATGGTCTTCACAATTAATTGCTATGCATCAGAGAGCTGGACAATGACTAAGGATGATAAAAGAAGAAACAATGCCTTTGAGTTATGGTGCTGAAGAAGGGTGTTGAACATACCATTGACCACCTGTCTTGAAGGGGGTGAAAACCAGTTTCTCCTTGCAGGCAAGCATTAAAACTCCGTCTGACATACTTTGGGCACATGGCCAGGAGGGACCAATCCTTGAAAGAGGCCATCATATTTGAAAGGGTGCAGGGACAGTGTAGGAGAGGAAGATCCCAAATGAGATTCATTGACATAGTAACTGGGGTAATGGGGGAAGGTGTGTTGGAGTAAGTGAGATTGGCTCAGGACAGGGCAGAATTGAGAGCTACTGTACAAAGATAGGGTTGATATGAGTTGTAGTTGACTCAATGGCACACAACATTATACATAGATATGTTGACGTGTGTGTGTATGTGTGTGTGTGTGTGTGTGTAATCATAGCTGACCCCTCCAACAGGTTTTCAGGGGCAGATAATAGCATGGGAAAAGACTGTCCCTTCTTCTCTCCTGGAGTAATTGGTGGATTCGAACTGCTTGCCTTCAGGATTGCAGCGCAGTCCTTAGAGAGGAACATCATGCTTGGGAGGTTGGAAGAGCAGCACAAGAGAAAAATACGCTAGATGAGATGAGTTGACTCAGTAATGAGTGTGGGTGTGTCAGAGACAATGAGGTTGGCTCAGGATAGGGAAGAGTTCAGAACTGTTGTATGAATCATAAACGACCCATTGGCACATAACAACTACACACACACACACACACACAGACATATGTTGTTGTATTGTTGTGTACTGTCGAGCTGGAACCGACCCATAGCTGACCCTCCAGTGGGTTTTCCGAGGCAGTTAACTGCATGGGAAGAGAATGCCTATCCTTCTCCCACAGAGCAGCTGGAGGATTTGAACTGAGTGCCTTCGGGATTGCAGCACAACTTCTTGCCACTAGGCCACCAGTGCTTATATATATAATTTATAAATTAGTCTAGTGCATTTCTAATGTTATTTGCAATAATCCCACATTCTGCTAGGTTCAAGTATAACTTTGTAATATTTATTTAGAGATCTTGTATAGTTTAGGGAGCTATGTATAGGCGCCAAGCTGGCAAGGCGTGGACTGTGGTGGTTAATGTTATGTGTCCACCTGGCTAGTCCATGAGTCTCAGTAATCTGTGACTCTCCTCCAGTGTGCGATGTAATTATCATGTGTTGTTAATCCTGACTTCTGTATGAGGTGGGATTTGTGTGCACACATTGAAGTCTAGCCCTCCCACAATCTCATCTTCACTCACATGTTACCCTCACTCCAATGTAAGGAGTTTCTCTAGGAGTATGGCCTCTGTCCAATACATATAAGGCTGTTCTGGCAAGGTTCTGCATCTTGAATTTTGCTCATCATTTCCTCTCCACTTTTTGGAGCTTGAGTGAGCAGCCTGCCACCTGACTGGTCAACTCTGGGACAGTTTCTGCAGCCCGTGAACCAAAATCCTGTCATCTGACTCGATTATGAGTCCATCAGCCCCCACCCCAACCCCATGAGCCAAGAGATGCTTCCAGCCTGACATCTGAGCCTCAGGTTTAAGACACACCAGACTCCACAGCTATGTGAGCCATTTCCTTGAGACAGATCTGCCTGTCAATAGATAGATGATGGATGGATGGATGGATGGATGGATGGATAGATGAGGCTAACATTCTGATAGTCTATTAGAAAACAAGGTACTCAGGCCACACCACGGGAAGAAGCTGCCAGTGGACAGCTAACCCACCCTGGGCCCTTGTCCTCTGAGTAGCCTCTCTCATCACATGAGCCCCACCTTTGCTATCTGAGGGGAAAGGGACTCCTTGAAACTGAAAATTAGCTGTTCTTTATCTGATCCTGCAGAGACCAGCAAGAGTCAGGGGCTAAGAGGATCTAAGGAAGCATTTGCTGAACCAACAAATGAAGGGAAGGAGAGGTACCACTGCCAACAGAACTGCAGATGTCAAGGAAGAGGTTCATTGGAACGTGTCACCTACACACACACACACACACACACACATATATATACACATATACACCCCATCATGCAGACAGAATTGCAGAGTCCCCGAATCCCCTGACTATATGTGTCTCTCTTCCCGGGACATGACTACTTCTTTAGACTCTAAAACCTGCAAGTAGTGACCCCAACACATGCTGTGTGTGACGAGCACAGCCACAGACCCTCCCAACCACGTCAGGTAAGACCAGACAACGGACTCAAGGAGTCACCCAATGGACACAACCTGGCTGGATCCTCAAGCTCTAGAAGTGGAGAGCCTCCAGCTTGCTGCTCACGCCCCAGAAATTCACCATGAGTTAACCAGTGACCTGTGCACCAGATCATTTCACCAAATCAGGAGCAAAACTCAACATAAAGATCAGGAAAGAGCAAGGGCAGAATTTCCTGGACACCTACTGTGTGCTGGACACTGCACCAGGCTATGTTCACATCAACTCCTCACAGCCACTCTACTAGGTTCCGGTTCCTATTCCTATTTTTGCCCCCGCTGGGAAAACCACAGTTCAGAGAAACTAAGTAGGCTGTCCAAGGTCACACAGCTGGGACGCTGGGACGCACATGAGTGTGCACTCAGCCTGCTCTCCTCTCACAGAGCCTTGAGCTACACATGTGACTTAGTGCCTGTGTCTCCTGCTCTGAGAGGGGCCAGGCCTCCAGGTCCACCTCTGTGTCCCTCTGCCACTCTCAGGCTTGGCTGACCTTCCGTCACCAGCCTCTGTTACACTGGCCCTGTATCTCAGAGCCTCTCATTTGAGACTCAGCCCACGGGAACCAACTTTCCCATGGTTCTGAAAAAGCTGGGGATTTGTCTTTTTAAATAGTCATTTCCTGCCAGTGCGGGTGGATGCACAGCCACCCTCTGATTTAGCGCTAAGCTCAAACAAAGATCAGTTCCAAATAAGATTTTCCAAAGAAAATGCTAATGCTGGAAAAGGAGAAGTGCCCCCTTGTAAGAGAGGTGGCCAGTGGGAGGCAAAGACCTTGGCATCACAAGATCCACATGCTTCACGCTGACATGTCATACATGTGCTTTCTACACACCGCATAGACCTTACACAGCCCCACATGAATTTAAAACATGTCACTCACATGCTTTACACATATATGACACATCTCACAATGCTACCATATGTCACACACATGATTCATGCACACGTTGCCACATGCCTTGAATGTGACTCACACACTTCAGACATGTAACATATATGCCTTCCAAGTATGTCAAATGCTACTGAATCATTTGCATGTCACATGTGTCATATAACCATATACATACCTTAAGTATACCATATACATGTTGTATGCATATTCCACATGCTGTCATGTATCTCACATGTCACATGTGCCTCCCAATCCAATGTCATCCACATGCCACACATATATTCCACACACACATCACAGAGTATCACACACATGCCACTCACATGGTTTACACATGACCTGCCCAGACCACACACCCGTGATGCACAACAAGGAGATATGAGCACAATAGAGCAAGATCCCCTTCTCAGAACAAGACCACCCTACCCCAGGTTGTGCATTGGGCCAGGGCCAAGATCTCCCCTCACTCTAACTAGGAGCCCAGTAGGAGAGGCACCAGACCTGGCCTTCCAGAGGCAGAAAACATCACAAAGCATCCTAGTGGCTGAACTTTTCTGAAGGGCTACTTCAGACGGAAGGATGATGGCTGTCACCTGGCTTTGCAAAACTTTCCTCTTAATTGACTCTGCCGGGGGTGGGAGGGGTGGAAGGGTGGTGAGTAGTTCTACTAAGTAAGGTACTCCTTTGAGAGTTTGTCCACCTTCCTTGGGGGCAGCTCTGTCCATGTGCCTTGTCCTTCAATACTGGGAAGGAAACCTGTACCCACTCTGAGCACCAACTCAGGTAAGAGGGATGAAAGGATCTGCCCCCTCAACCAGGCACAGCCCTTATAAGGGCCTGCTGAGGGGCTGAGCCACACAAAACACACACACAGACAGACACACACACACAGCTCTACTTCAAAGCTTTCTAGGGCTGTAGTGGGGTGGGGTGATAGGCCCTGCTTGTCCCTGGGGACAGGACAGGCAGGGGCAGGGCAGGGATTCAGTCTCCTAGCCAACCTTCTCCTTCCCAAGAACTTCCAGCCTGGGTTGGAAATGGATCCCATCCCATGAGACTGAGTTAGGTCCAACTAGAGGACAGACTGGAAGGAGCTTGGCAGTCACAAGGACTCGGGTTCCCATCCTAGTTCTATCCTCCACAGGCTGTGTGACCTTGGGCAAGGGGCCTCGCCTCTGAGGCTGTGTTCTAACCTGTCCAGTGGGAAGAATGAGAGCGCCCTCCTGAGGGGGTGTTTGTGAGGGTTACAGGCAGAGACAGACTGGGGACCCAGCACACAGTACAAGGTACTTCCAAGTCCGCCATCATCCCCTCCCTGCAGTCCGCAGGAGCAGGGGGTGGGCAGTTGCCATTCCCACCTCACTCAGGCCCCCACTTGTCCTTCTGGAAAACCTGAATTAGCACCAAATCTAAACTTTCCTCAGCGGTAGCTGGACCCTGGTGCGAGTCCTCTGTCTCGCTCGCCCACAAGCGCTGGTACTACAGGTACCAGGTGGGAGCAGCCCCGCCAGCGGAGGGGACACGCCGCAGCGCTGCGGCAGGGGGAGGCCCGGGCAGGAGGCAGTGCGGCCAAGTCACCCCGCATCCCCCTCCCTCGCTTTGGAACTTTGAGGAACTGCGGACTCGGGTGCCGCCAGGCGTGCAAGGGAAAGTTGGGTCCGTGGGACTGCAGCCCAGGGGGGTCCAAAGGACATCCACAGCGCGCGCGGGGCACCCCTGGCCCCGCGAGTCAGCAGGAGCCAGAAGACACGTGGGCCCGCGCAGCCAGGACCCGCTCCGGGAGGCAGAGCGACGGGCCCGTCCCGGCTGCGCCCTGAAGGTTCAGACCCCGCCGGTCACCGGGCCCGGCTCCACCTCCCGCGGCCCCCGGAGCCCCTTGCGGGCTTCTCGAGGAGCACGCTCCGTCTGCATCCCGCGTCTTGCAGTGACCTCTCCGTGGACGCTCCTCCTCCCGAGACGCAGCCCCCCGCAGCGACCCTCCAGGGCTGGA
>NW_006400056.1:932449-943237 GCF_000299155.1 Elephantulus edwardii
GCGCGCCCCTAGCCCTGACCCCTGTGGGGTTCCTCACACACCATCTCCAGCCAACCTTGCCAGTGTTCTCCAACTCGTGTTTTAATAATGCTAACCACCACGGATGAATAGCTCAATGAATGCTTGACAAAAAGGTCTCCCTTCTCAGAGAGGAGTGAATCAATGAAAGAGGCAATCAACAAGTGTGTGAATGAGTGAGGGAGTGAAGGAAGAAGAAAGAATTCGTGAGGGAGGGATGGAGGAAGTGAATAGGTAGAAGAATGTGTGAGTGAAGGCGAATGAGTAAATGAATGAATGAGAGAACAGGTGACAGCGCAAAATGAATCAATAAATTAATAGGTGAAGAAGTATGTAAATATAGCAATAATTGGTTACATGAACAAGTGAATCAAAGACTAGGTAAGAGCCCCAGGCCTGTAAGAGATAAAAGGAATCCAGGAACCCTCACCCCAACCCTGAAAGGGAGACCTTGGACAGACAAGGAGGCTCCCAGAGAGTGGAGTTTGTCATGAACTTAGAGCCCAGCTGCACCGAGGAAATGTTAAGCTAGACCTGCCTGTGAGCGCCAGTGTCTGATTACCCAATAAACGGGAGGAACGTGGGCTTACTTGTTAGTTTACGAATCTGTAGTGGACAATTTCACTTTCTCCTCCTTCCCCCCAACATCAAGGATTCTGCTTCTAGGTATACCTGGTACCTGTCTTTCTCTCAATCCCACAGGCACCTTCCTCCAGCCTCAAAATGAGTCTCTGACAGAGATGACATACTTTTACTTGTGAGTATTGACTAACCTGGAGTGAAAAGTTACATGTGTTTTTCATCCCATCTCTCTGGTCCAATGGACCCCAATTGGTACAGTGGTTATGGTGCTTGGCTGATGACCAAAAGGTCAGTGGCTTGAACCCAGCTGCTTCCTAGAGATTTAAAGGCCTGGGACCCCTGTAGGAGAGTTCTACTCTGGCCTGCAAGGTCTGCAAGGTGGTGGGAGGGTCCTGGACACAAGCTTGTCTGTCCTCTGCACCTCACCAGAGTTCTCCGTCACACTGGCAGCCATTCAACTCACTGGATATGATAACTGAGGAAGAAAAGTGGGGAAGGGGCAGGGGACTTCTCTCTGCAGAGGTCAGATTTGCTTTTTCCATAGAGGTTGGGGATAGGGGAGATTGGGGGCAATCCAGGCAAAGGAGTGCTGCTTCTTATTGTTTTTTTAATGCCTTATATTGCCTTGGTGCTGATGAGTCGAGTATGACTCACAGTAACCCTGTAATGTGAACAACCAATGTAAACACTGTCCTATTGTGTGCCCATTTCACATCTCTAAGAGGAGTACTACCTGGCCATAAAAAGGAGGTAAAGTGTGTGCAACCATCAGAAGCCAACTCAGAGATGTGATGTGATATGATCAGAGCAAAATGAAAATAAGTGTTTATAATGTGAGCGGAGAAAAAAGAGGAGAGGCTGGATGTACACTTTTGCTGGTAGTGGTGGTGATTGCTATCAGATGCTGTGACGTCAGCTCCAATTCATAGCAACCCTAGGAACAGCAGAGCAGTCCTGGCATCCTCACCATCTCTGTTGTGCCTGCTGTTGCTGTCATTGGGATAATCCATCTCATAGACAAAAAAGAGAGAGAAAACTTGATGCCTTTGAATCTGGATCTTGGAGAAGAATATTCGTTATACAATGATCCACCAAGAGAGCAAAGAGCTCTGGTAGTGTAGCACATTACATGTTGAACTGCTAACTGAAAGGTCGGAGGTTCAAATTCATAAGTCACTTCATGGAAAAAAGACAGGCATACCCATAAAAGGGTACAGCCTTCAAAAACCAATGGAGGGTCACCATGAGTTAGAATTAACTCAAAGGCAGTGGGTTGGGTTTAGGTTTTGGCTGAAGTAACAAGCTGATCTGTCTTAGAAGATGTGCAGTCAGAATGATCTTCAGAAACAAGGATGGTGAGACTTCGTTTCATAAGCTCTGGGCATGTTATCAGGAGAGACTTACTGTTGTTGTTGTTGAGTCAAGTACAATTCAACCTCATGAACAAAAGATCTGAACCCTGTTCTAACCCATGCCATCCTCACACTTCCTGACACACAAGAGCCCATTGCAGCAGTCACCACTTCAGTCCACATGATTGAGGGTCTTCCTCCCCTTCACTGACCCTCCACCCTTCCCAGCATCATGTTCTTCTCCAAGGAATAGCACCTCCTAGCAATATGTCCAAAGTATGTGAAATGACACCTCATTCTTGCCTCCAAAGAGCACTCCAGCTCTTTGTCCTCTCCAAGACCTATCTGTTCTCTTTGGCCGTCCATGGAGTGAATGTTCAGTGCTCATCTCCAGCACCACAGCTCAAAGGCGTCAATTCTTTTCCTGTCATCCTTATTCATACACAAGAGGGATTTGTCCTTAGAAAAAAGACATCATGCTTGTGTGAAAGTAGAGGATCAATGAAGGATCAAGGTGAAAAAGCTCTCTAGTGGACATTCCAGTCTGCCCTGGGAGTAACTGGCAGTTGGTAGGGTGACTTTTCATTGAATCCTTTTCTTGCTTCTTGAAATTTTGAGACCAGGAAACACACTGCCTATTAAAAAAATAAATCTATCATTCATCTGTCAGTTTGTCCTGCAATGGTAGTTTATTTGTTGCTGTGATGGTGGAAGCTATATCATCAGTATTTCAAATACCAGCAGGGTCACCTATGGTGGATAGGTTCTAACAGACCTTCCAGACTGGACCTGGCTAGGGAGAGAGAGCAGGCCAGCTGCTTCTGAAAAAAACTAACCCTTACTTGTAGCAGAGAAGCCATCTGATACAGTGCCAGAAGGTAAACCACTCAGCCTGGAAGACGCTCATAATACAACTAGGGAAGGAAATGGGATGTAGCTTTGAGAACTAAGATGTATCTCACTTAAGCCATCTTTTCAATTACCTCATATGCACACAAAAGCCCAACAGTGAGGAACAAAGGCTTATGCCAATGATGAAAAATGGTGACTCTACCATGAATTCACATAAGCACAATCCTGCAAAATCCATGGTAGAACATACCGTGAGGGCAGCCAGGAGAATAAATAGGTCTGTCTTGGAGAGGCTGGAACCAAGTTTCTCTATGGAGACTCGGATTTTGAAGCTCCACCTCACATACTTTGGGCACATGGCCAGGAGGGACCAATCCCTGGAGAGGGACACCATGCTTGGAAGAGTGGAGGGACAGCGCAGGGGAGGAAGACCCTGGATGAGATGGATTGACATAGTGACTGAGGTAATGGGGTTATGTGTGTTGGAGTCAGTGACACTGGCTCAGGACAGGGCAGGCTTCAGAGCTGTTGCACATAGTGTTGCTATGAGTCGTGGGTGACTATATGGCACATAACAACAACACCCATGGAATGCCAGAAAAACAAGTCTATCCTGGAAGAGGTTTATCCAGAATGCTGCTTAGAAGTAAGAGGTGATGTACTTTGGATATGCTATCAGGAAAGTCAGTGAAAATGAGGACAGCTCTCAGTGAGATGCACTAACAGTGCCTGCAACAGCAGGGCTCGAGCATAGCAGCACTGGTGAGCACGGCTCAGGACAGAGAAGCGTTGCATATTGTTGTGCCGAAGGTCATTAGAAGGATGTTCAGGTGACTGACTGGCTAGGAGCTGCACTACCAACCCAAAGGCATGCGGTTCAAATCCACCAGTTACTCCACAGGAGAAGGATGAGCAATCTCCTCCCATGTGATTCAAGGCCTCTGAAATCTCACTGGAAGGTCAACCGTGAGTCAGTTCTGACTTGATGGTTCACAACAGCAAGAAGATCATTATGAATCTGAACCGAACCGACTTGATGACATCAAAAAAAGTTTTTCAATAATTTTTAAAGCAATATGAAAAAGTATTTGAACCTCAGTAAAGTCTACTTTCCTGTTTGCTTGGACTGTTTGCCTAGATTCACGTCCTCCTACCTTTTTCTCATTCTTGTTGGTCCTTAACAGAGCTGGAATGTGACCCTGAAGTGCCTGGTGGTCAGTTCAGATCATTCTCTACCCTCCAACTTTATCCCCATGAGTAAATGTTGGGAGGAAGGCAAGACCCTAGATTTGACCATTTTCAGCTATGTGATCTTGCACAAACCTTTTATCTCTTTGACCTCAGATTCACCATCTGAAAACCAGGGATCATCATTATATACTAACTGGGTCAAGTAAAGAAGTAACCAGGAGTTTGTATGCCAAAAACTTGTATGTCAAGTTCACTGGTAGAATCCCAAGCACTTAATGTTAAAAAGTTATTGTTGATATGTGCTGTCGAGTGGCCTAAGACTCATAACAACTACAATAGCTCTGAACTCTGTGTCCTACACACCTGCCCCTATTACTCCAGTCACTGTGTCAATCCATCTCATCCAGGATCTTCCTATCCTGTGTTGTTCCTCCAGACTTCTAAGCATGATGTCCCTCTCCAAGGACTGGTCCCTCCTGGCCATGTGCCCAAAGTATTACAGAGCTTCAAAATACTTGCCTGCAGAGAACAAGTTGGTTCCCTCTCCAGAACATATCTCTTTGTTCTCTTGGCAGTCCATGGTATGTTCAATACCCTTCTTCAGCACCCTACCCTGTACTGTTCTCATAATCTTACGCATACTTGAGTTCATTATTGCAGTCATTTCATATTGTTGAAGGTCTTCCTCTCTTTTGCTGACCCTCCACCTTCCCAAGCATAATGTCTTCTCCCAAGGATCATACAGACCTTCGCAGTAACATACCCAAAGGACATGAGATAAAGTTTCACCATCCTTGCCTCCAAGAAGAACATTGATTGCAGTTTCTCCAAGACAGAACTCTTTACCTTCTTGGCATCCCATGGGATATTCAGTACTCTTCTCCAGCATCACAACTCAAGGGCACCAATTTTCTTCTGTCATCTTTCTTTATTGTCCATCTTTTAAATGCATAGTGAATAAATGAGGAGACTTTAGCTGAGATCAGGCATATGTTAGTCTTTAAGTTGACATCATTGCTCTTTAGCACTTTAGAGAGATCCCTGACAGCAGGTTTTCCCAGTACAATATGTTTTCAGATTTCTTGACTGCTGGTCCTAAGGGTGTATCCAAGTAAGATGAAATTGTTGACAATTTCAATCTTGCCTCCATCTATCATGATGTTACCTACTGGCCCAGTGGTAAGAATTTTTGTCTACCTGAAGCCTTTTATATCGAGACCTTCAGAAATACATTATTGTCAGGAAGAGTGAGGGGGGATACTTCTTGTTATCTAGACCCCGCAACAACTCTGCAAGGTTTTTATAATTTGTCCCACTTAACAAATGAGGACACTTGGCTCAGATGTCAAATGCTTTAAGGTCACTTAGACAAGAGTTGGCATTTGCCTCTAATTCCCAGCCCCAAGGCACTCCCGGACAATGCTGCTGACACTTAATATATTTAGTAAGACCTTACACACAGAACGACGACAACATTCATGCTCCTGGAGACCGTCAGTTGGATCATACCTTAGGTTGGTATTAGTCCTGAATTATTAATTATTTCAGTGACTACAGTACACGCCTGGGGGTTGTAGTGAGGGGGAGTCAGATAAGCTAATAGGGCCGAGCCTCTAGAGTGCTGACTCTGACACTTGGCTATAATGGCTGTGAGCTTCTGTCAAGGCAGCAGAGTTATGAATTCTTCCTGTCTCCCCGCCTGATTGATGGCCTCCACAGCCAGGATGTCCTGCACAGAGGATAATGGGTCTGGAATCTCTGACTGGAGAAGCCAAGTTTCTAGAGCCAAGGGCAGGAAGAGTCAGCAAAAGAGAGTCAGTTGCAGGAGCAGGGCACAGGCCCAGTGATTCCGCATAAGCTAGAGAAGAGGATGGACAACATGAACAAGTTCCCACTGCTGCATTATGTTGTTGTTAGGTGCTGTAGAGTCAACCGGGACTCATAGTGACCTTGTAAACACTGGCTTTGAACCCTGCACATTCTTCACCTTCTCTGGCACCCTTGAGCCCACTGTTAACAGTCACTATGTCAATACATCTTATTGAGGATCTTCCCTTGTTCTCTGACCTTCCATGCTTCCAAGTGTGATGTCTTTTATCTGAGGACTGGCTCATCCTAATCACATGCCGAAAATATGTCAAATGAAGTTTGCAGTCTTTGCCTCCAGGGAGTATCCTGGCTGAACCTTTTCTAAGACAAATTTGTGATATTCAGCAGTCTTCCCCAAGACCACAGTTCAAAGAGATAGTCTTTCTTGGTCATCTTTATTCATTGTACAACTGTCAGATGAATAGTAAGTAATTTAAAAGATTGTGGTTTAGATAACACGCATCTTAGTCTTCAAACTGACATTGTTGCTCTTCAGCACCATGGAGAGGTCCCTGACAGCTGACTTTCCCAATGCAGTAAAGTATCTTTTGATTTTCTGACCACTGGTTCCAAGGGTGTCAATTGTGAATCCAAGCCAGATTAAATGATTGACAATTTGTCTTCTGTCCATCCAGACCACCGGATACCTGATATATGATAACTATTTTATTATGGTCGTGAACTCCTTAACGTTGGCCGAGCACAGAGTATTGCGCTCACCATGTCTGTTCCACAATGTCTGGGATCATAGCTGAGAAGGCTGGGAGCTAGAATCTTCTGTAGGTTTCTTTACTCACTTCTCTGAGCTGGAATGACTTAAAGGCTGGACTTCCCTGGGACTGCTACCCCTGGTGCCTACTTACAGCCCTCTAATGTGGCCTGGGCTTATTCAAAACAAGGGAGCCTCTGGGCATTTACACTTCTTACTTGAAACTTCAGAGCTCCAAAAGCATGTATTCCAGTTCACAAAGTGCAAACTGTGTCCCCTTCTATGGCTTGGCCTCAGAAATCAAGTAGTTCTCTTCTGTCAATGAGTCTCTAAGATCCAAGGGGAGGTGGCAAACACGTCACCTCTTGCTGGGAGTGCCAAAGTGCTAGCAGCTATTTTTTTTAATCAATTGAGAAAGATAAAAAGAATATGGAATGGAAAAAGTGGTTTAAGAATAGTAGAACTCATATTAATAGGAGAAAAAAGTAGTAAGAATGAAAAAGAATCAGTAATTAAATCTGTTACTAGGTGGAGTATTATGGACTAAATAGTGCTCCCCAAAATGTGTAAATTCTAATCTCTGTGTTTATGGATATAATCTCATTTAGAAATGGATTGATTTAGTTATACATTAATGAGAGAGGATGGTATAGGGTGTATTAGACTCTTTGAGACAGAAAAGAGATTGCACAAACAAGCCAAAAAAGCAGAGTTGGGGAAGATAGATGCTGTAGTGTGAATTACTCCACACCGCCTTTTTAGTGACAGTCTATAATAACTCCCACCAAATGGCTATGGGTGGCTATACAAATGAGGTGCCTACTGCCCACCAAAGAGATTGGATGTCTTATTGGTAATGTAGGTAAGGTAAGGAGCATCTTACTACGGTGGCGAGACCATACAAATAAGGTATTGTTATTGGGTGCCATTGAGTCCATGGTGTCTATCCTGCTCCATTCTCATGATCTCTGTTAAGCTCAGGTTAATTGTTGCAGTCACTGTGTCAACCCATCTTGTTGAAGGTCCTCCATTGTTCATAGGACTTTACAGGACATGTTATTTCAGAAATGGATGGTCAGTCTCACTTCTCAGTCTGTAAGCTCCACTGAAACCTGTCCATCATGGGTGGTGACCCTGCTTGTATTTGAAATACCAGTGGCTCAGCATCAGAATCACAACAACATGTAAACACAACACTACAATCTGACAGATAAGTGGGAGTGGTAGAGTATGTATAGAGCCCTATTAAGAAGATTTGTCAGTTTTGTCATCTTTCAAGACTAAAAACGAGCCATGCCAGAGACAGAAAAGGGGAATCTCATCACCACCAAGAAGAGCAAGGAGTAGAGACCTTGCAGTGGGAGCCTCCTTGACTCAGAAGACAGAGAGATACCTGTCACACCAAAGATGGTGAGAAGCAGCCAACAACAACTGCAGGAAAACCAGGAGACTATCAGGAGACAGCATGGCGAATGTTCCAACCTACAGAGCAAGATAGTTGAATGCCTTCAAGCCAACCAAGGCTTGCTCAGGGCACTTGTCACTGGAACCAGGCTTACCAACTCTTGGAGCAACAGAGCTGAGAACGTTGGGGCTGAGGCTTATTGGCAGAGTGGAATGTCTCTGAACCCAGGTTGTTGTCGTCAAGTGCTGTCAAGTTGACTGACTCGTAGAGACCCTATGAGCAGTGCATCTGTGCCCTGTCCTATCCTGTGACATTCCCATAATCCCTAACACAGTCCAGTGCACCATTGCAGGCACTGTGTCAATTCATCTAGTGGACGGTCTGCTGCTCCTTCACTGATCCTCCACCATTCCAAACATGATATGCTTTTTCAAGAACTGACTTTCCTAATAACCTGCTCAAAGTCTGTCAGATGAAGTTTCACTATCCTTGCCTCCACGGAACATTCTAGCTACACCTTTTCCAAGACATTTTTGTTTGTCCTTTTGGCAGTATGAGGGATATTTATCAGTCTTCACCAACATCACAGCTCAAAGACATTGATCGATTCTTCTTCTGTCATCCTTATTCATTATCCAACTTTCAAATGCATAGAAAATAATCGAAAAGACTATGGCATGAAACAGGAGCATCTCAATCTTCAAACTGAAACCTTTGCATTTTGGAAAGGTCTTTGACAGCTGACTATCCAAATGCAATACATCTTTTTATTTCCTAAGTGTTGGTGCCAAGAGTGTTGATCCAAGCAAGATGCAATCATTGACAATTTCTGTCTCTTCTCTATCATGATGTTTCCTATTGGTTTAGTGGTGAGGATTTTCTTTTTCTTTTTTAAAATTTTGTTTTATACTGGATTATATACAAAGTTCATAAAGTTCATAGACCTTGTTTTTCACATTGGACCTTTCCCCTTTTCTTTACCAATCCCTTTCTCCACCCATCAAATTGTGCAACCCTATGTTTAAGGCCCCCTCTCTTCTCCTTACATCCTCATACATGCTCTACAATAAGGATTCCATACAATATTTGTCTTTATGAGACTGAGTTAGTTCACTTAACATAATGTTCTCCAGTCCATCCCATGTTAGGTAGTAATTTACAAAATCATGGCTCCTGTGTGCTTCATAGTATTCCATGGTGTGAATGTACCACAATTTCTAATTCCATTCCACTGTGGTTGAGCATATAGGCTGTTTCCCTTGTTATGGTGAATAATGCTGCTATGAACATGGGTGTACAAGGATTTTCCTTTTCTTGGTGTTAAGCTGTAACTCATATTGAAGGCTGTGGTCTTTGATCCTCTGCAGCAAGGATTTCAAGTCCTCCTCACTTTCAGCATGCAAGATTGTGTTATCTGCAGCACAGAGGTTGTTGATGAGTTTTCCTCTGATCCTGATGCCACATTCTTCTTGAATTAATTTTTCTGCATACAGATTTAATAGGTGTATAGAACGGATTCAGCCTTAATGCACATCTTTCTTGATTTTAAACTATGCACTGCTCCTTTGTTTTGTTATCACAGTTTCTTGATCTAGGTATAAATTCTCTTGAGCACAATTAAGTGTTCTGGAATTCCCATTTTTCTCAATGTCAGTCATAATTATTTATAATCCACACAATCAAATGCCTTTGTAAAGTCAAGAAAACACAAAAAGACATTCTTCTGGTATTCTCTGCTTTCATCCAAGATCTATGTGGCATCAGCAGTGATATTCCAGGTGCCACAGCTTCTTCCAAACCCAGGCTGAATTTCTGGAAATTCTATGTAAATGTACTGTTTTAGCTATTTTAAAATGATCTTGCCTGTGATATTAAGGGTGGTTGTTGTTGTTGTTGTTGTTGTTACTGTGTATCATCGAATCAGGACTAACTCATTGCTGACCTCTACGAGGTTTTCAGAGGCTGTAAATCATGTAGGAGTTGACTCCCCATCTTTTTCCTGCAAAGCAGCTAGCAGATTTAAATCACATACCTTTAGGTTGACAGTGCAATATCTTACAACTGGGCCACTAGAGAGATTAATGATATTGTTTCGGATCACCCTCTTTGAAACAGAAATACATCTAGTTAGTTGCCCTGGTAGCCATCTTTCAATATCCTGGTATATTTGGTGAGCTCATCTAGGGCTGCATCTGCTCATTGAAATATGTCAATTGACATCCCATCAATTCCTAGAGACTTATTTTTTGCTAATGTCTTCAATGCAGCTAGAACTTCTTCCTTCATCACCGTTGGTTCCTCATCATGTGCTACTTCCTGAAATGGTTCTGTGTCCACCAACTTTCTTTTTTTGGTAGTTGACTTAGTTTATTTCTTTCCTCTTCTTTTGATAATTCCTGGATCATTCTGTATTTTTCCCATAGCATCCTTCATTATTGCAACTCAAGGCTTGAATTTGCTTTTTTTTTTTCAGTTCTTTCAGCTTGAGAAATGCTAAAAGAATTCTTCCCTTTTTGTCTTTCAATTCTGTTTGCACATTGCTTCACAACGCCTTCAGAATAATTCGTCTTCTCACTCAGCTCTTTGAGTTCTTCTATTCATCTATTTTACTTTGACAGTCTTCCCCTTTGTTTTGGCTTCTCATCCATTAATAATTGGAATGTGAAATGTATGAAGTATGAATGTAAGAAAATTGGAAGTTGTTAAAAATGAAATGGAACACATAAAGATTGTAATTTTAGGCATTAGCAAGTTGAGATGATATGACATTGGCCATTTTTTTTTCCAGATTTATTTTTTTAATTTTTTTT
>NW_006400056.1:943657-972560 GCF_000299155.1 Elephantulus edwardii
AGTATTCCATTGTGCGAATATACCACAGCTTCTCTACCCATTCGTTTGTTGATGGGCATTTAGGTTGTTTCCAACTCCTTGCTATTGTAAACAAAGACATTGGCCATTTTTAATCAATCATGATCTTTTATGGCAGCAATGAAAAATTGGGGAAAAATCATATGAATGCAGTGATGAAAAAAGACCATTTCAAAGTCTATCCTGAAGTACAATGCTGTGAGTGACAGAATATTGTCCATACGCATACAAGGCAGACCTGTTAATACAACTATTATTAAAATAGGTTGTTGTTGTTGTATGCCATCAAGTCGCCTGTGACCCATAGAGATCCCTATGTACAGCAGTTCTGATGTCTGCTCTGTCTTGAACCAGTCTCGCTGATTCCAACACACCAAAAACTAAAACCTAACTCAAGGAGATCGGGGATTTTTAACCAACGTCTGCAACTGGAAATTGACTGAACATGCACTCAAGAAAACTTAGTAACAACTGGTGACTGGAATGCAAAAGTTAGATACAAAGAAGAGAGACTGGTAGTCAGAAATCACAAACTTGATAACAGAAATGAGGCTGGAGATTGATTTAATTTTGTATAATTAATGATTTATTCAGTGCAAATATCTTTTTAATTGCCTATTTTTTACTGATTTGCTTACAAAGTTGGTATACTTCGTGTTTCACCGTATTCTTCATTCACATTGTGTTTTATACAATCATTCTCATGTATTATGTTTTATAAAATTAATCACCATTGGACTTTGCCCATCATTACCCTGTCTTTTCACCTGGGTCCCTCTCATTTTCTTGCCCCGATACCTTAACCCACCAACTTGGCTACCTTGTGGTTTCGCCCCTACTCGTCCTCACACCTCTGCTCCCACCCATTCCCCCCTTGGGTTCCCATGCATGTTTTACATATCCTCCTTTTTTAAAATTTTAAACAAAACAAAACATAATTTTCACCTTTCTGATATCTTTGTTTTATTTTTACAAAAATTTTGTGTTTTATACAATGTATTTGAGTAGATTATATTTTATGTAATTGCCATTGCTCTATGCTCTACCTCCCCTTTTCAATCCCCCATTGGACCTTTTTCATTACTTCACTTCTCCACCTTCTAACCTTTGCTATCCCAGAGATTTCCTCCATTCCCCTTTTTCTGCCACCCACCACCCTCCTCCTTCCCTTTCTGAACATTTATACACATCTTATTCAATTAGCACTTGTGAATGGTAGCCTTACACTTTAGAATTGAGTTGGTGAAGATCTGACTCAAATCAAGGAGGCCATGGCCTTACCCTTTAAGGCTCTAGAGGTTGTGGCCCCACTTTTGAGACTGAGACTACTCTGCTTCTACACTTCTTGTCTCTTCAACTTCTACTTCCCAGTTTCTTGCCTTCTGTGCCATCTTTGACCTCTACCAGTCTACCTCTGCCAGCCATAAGTGCCTGGAGCTCTCTTGCTCTGAGGGTCAGTTAGCATAGCAATGTTGACAAGTGCCTGAAGGCACTACACTCATCAGGAATCCCTGCACACAGACATTCAGCTCCCTTGTTCCTGCTTCGTTCCTGCATTATCTTGCCTGATCTCCTGCCATCATTTCCCTACTGCTATTTCTGGGTATCTCTGCCACAGTTCTCCTCATTTCCACCAGAGTCCTCACCAGAATTGCCTTTGATGGCTGTAATTTTACCAACGATCTCTTTAAGGAAATCTAAGGTTTGCTATACCATTTCCAGCCCCTATTCATTATGCATTTCCAAAACCACTTTCCTATTTGACGTATATGCTAGATCAGAACACCAGCACCCCAGTCTTCAACAATTCTATTCATAATAGTGTAAAAATGTGCTGAAAAAATTGGAGTGCGGAGGTTTGTCTGACTTCTGACTTCATAGATAACATTCTCTTTTCTCTTGGTAAAATTAGAGGAGCTCAGATACTGTTCCCAGTCACTATGTCATTTTTACTGATAGTCACACGGAGATTTCCAAAGAACCAAGAAATAAGGTAAAGAGACAGAGAGAAAGCCTCTCCCTGGAATTGATGCCTTTGAGCTGTGGTGCTGGAGAAGAGTATTGAGGGTACCATGGACTGCTAGGAAAACAAGCAGATTCATCCTGGAAAGGGTTAAACCGGGTGGCTCCTTGGAGGCAAGGATTCTGAAGCTCCATCTGACATACTTTGGACATGTTGTGAGGTGGGACAGGTCCTTGAAGGATGGACATCATGCTTGGTAGGATGGAGGGACAGCGCAGGGGGGAAGGCCCTCTATGAGGTGGATTGATTCAGTGACTGGGGTAATTGGGATGGGTGTATCAGAGACGGTGCGATTGGCACAGTACAGAACAGAGTTTACGGCTGTTGTACACAGGGTTGCTATGAGTTGCAAGTGACTCGACGGCACATAACAACAACAACAAGAACAAGCTGTGAAAATGTTGTGTTCTATTGAGTCAAAATGGACCCATAGCTGACCCTCAAGTGGGTTTTCAGAGGTATAAAATGACACGGGAGGAGATTGCCCATTTTTCTCCAGCAGAGCAGCTGGTGGATTCAAGTCGTGTCCCTTTGCGTTGGCAGTGCAGTTCCTTAGCACTAAGCTATCATACATGTCTTGGAAAAGGTAGAAGCAAGGATGGCAAAGCTCCATCTCTCATATATCGGGCACGCTGCTAGCAAAGACTTTTTCTTGAAAAGGGGTATCATACTTGGAAAGGAAGAAGGTCAGTGAACGAGAGCAAGACCTCCAATGAGAGGGATCGACAGGGACTGCAGCAGTGGGCTCCCATGTGTCAGAGCTGGTGAGAATGGTGCAGGCTAGGTCAGGGTTCAGATCTGTTGTTCACAGGGTCTTTATGAGTTGTAATTGATTCTATGGTATCCTGCAGCAACAACAACAGCACTCTGAAAAAAATAATCCTGCTCATTAAAACCACTTGCTTGTGATAGTTCTATTATGGCAGCACTAGATAGGAAGAATTTTGTACAGAAAATCAAGGACCTCAGTCTTCAAAATGGGTTGCATCTCAAAATCAAGAAAATAAAGATCCTCACCAGCATCCTTGATTATAGCAACTTGAGGTTTGAATTTGTTCTTCAGTTCCTTGAACTTAAGAAATGTTGAGGGAGTTTGGCCCTTTTGATTTTCTGACTCCAACTCCTTGCACATTTCATTGTAGTATTTTAGTTTGTCATCCAGCGCTGCCTTTTGAAATTTTCTATTCAGCTCTTTAGCATCTTGAATTCTTCCTTCTGCTTTGGCTTCTCTGCGGTAGGAAGAGAAGCACTATTTGGAGAAGAAATTAAAAAATGATGATATAAAGGAAAAAAGAAGCATTAATGGATAAAAGTATCTGTATTAGGAATGGAACAAATAATACAAAAGCAATAATAATATAGGGAGAGAAAAGGGGGCAAGTGTACATATTGTTGCTGTTCTTGTTATGTAATGTCAAGTTGGAAGGGACCCATAGCTGACCCTCCAGCAAATTTTCAGAGGCCATAAATTGCACAGGAGGAAATTGTCCATCTTTCTCCCATAGAGCATCTGGTAGGCTCGAACTGCTCACCTTTGCAATGGCAGGGTAATTCTTTACCATTAGGCCACCATAGAATAAGCATGAGAGTAAATCATGCAGCACATTCCTATTCCTATGTAAGATTGGAGGCAGGGCACGCTCACAGGGAATGCTCCTTACCCTTGATGCAAAGTATAAGGGTATGAAGATTGATGGCTGAGGTAAGAATGATGATTCAAGTCTTTTAGTAAAATTGTTGTTGTTATGTGTAATTAAGCTGAAACAGACCTTTCAGTGGTTTTTCAGAGGCTGCAAATCACACAGGAGGAGATTGCCCATGTTTTTCTTTCAAAGATACTGGTGGATTTGAACCACTCACCTTTGGGTTGTCAGCACCACATCTAAACCAATAAACCACCAGAGCTCCCCTTCTAGTAAGGTTGTGTTGTTGTTATTGTTTGCTCTTGAGTTAGAACCAACTCACAGCTGACTTTCCAGCAGGTTTCAGAGGAGGAGATTGCCCATCCTATCTCCCTAACTTAGTGGACAAGTCAGAACACAAAATCCATTGCTTTCAAGTTGCATCCAACTCAAAGCTGACCCTCCGTTGGGTTTTAAGGGCCGTAGATCGCATGGGAGGAGACTACCCATCTTTCTCCCACAGAGCAGCTGTTGTTGTTAGGTGCTATCGAGTTGATTATCATTCATAGAACCTCTATGAACCCTGTCCTACCCTGTGCATTCAAATTGCCAGGGGCGTCACCTTTGGGTTAGCCACGAATCTCCCTCCAGACTGTTGCCACCCGAAACAACTCACTTCATAATGACACCGAAGCCATAAGCAGAGACGCTAGGAAAGGGCCATGTTGAAGGGTTCACTGCACTGCAGGATGAAGCCAGGAAATGCTTCCTTCTGTGGCAAATCCAGTTGCCATGAGTTGGAGGCAACTTGTCAGGAGCTCTCTATCTGGCAATAAGATTGGCAGCAATGGCAGTGTTAAAAAGACAAAAGGACATAGTGATAAGAAGACACGCTCAGAGGAAAGAAGTAAGAGGAGGATCAATACTGGTGGAGAAACAGTACAGGCTGCAGAAGCAAGGGTAACAGGAGGTAAGACAACATCAACTCCACAGCACACGACAAAGGACCCAGATTCTGAATCCAGCTGCCTGGTCGCAAATCCACCACCCAGCAGTGCAGCCTTTGATGAGTTTCTGAACTATGTGCCCATTTTCTGCTCTGTATAGTGAGAGTTCTTGTCATAGCTGACTCTCCAGCAGGTTTTCAGAGGCTGTAAATTGTGCAGGAGGAGACTGTCCATCTTTTTCCTGGAGAGCAGCTAGTGGATTTGAACTAGCTGCCTTTGTGTTGAGAGCACACTATCTTACCCACTATGCCATGAGAGTTCAAAATGAGAATGTTGTTGTTTTTGTTGTTGTTATGTGCTCTTGGTAACAGCAGCCAGGAAATCAGGAGACGAATTGCATTGGGAAAGTGAGCTGTAAGGGACCTCTCAAGAGTACTGAAGAGCAATGACATTAGGATGGAGACTAAGGTGTGCCTGATCTGGGCTATAATATTCACAATTACGTGCTGTACATCAGAGAGTTGGACAGTGAATAGGGTTGATAGAAAGAGAATTGATGCCTTTGAGCTGTGGTGCTAGAGAAGAGTGTTGAATATATCATAGACTGCTAGGAGAACAAACAGGTTTGTCCTGGAGAGGGTGAAACCAGAATATTCCCTGGAGTCAAGGATTCTGAAGCTTCATCTGACATACTTTTGGCATGTTGCAAGGAGGGACTGGTCCTTGGAGAGGGACATCATGTTTGGCAGAGTGGAGGGGCGGTGCAGGAGGGGAAGACCTTTGATGAAATGGATCAATTCTGTGACTGGAGTGGTGGGAACGAGTGCGTTTGAGATGGCTAGGTTGGCACAGGATAGAACGGCGTTTAGAGCTCTTGTACATAGGGTCACTATGAGTCACAAGCGACTCGATGGCACATAACAACAACAACAACAATGTGCCATCGAGTCACTTGCAATTCATAGCGACCTTAAATACAAGAGCCCTAAACCCTGCTCTATCCTGTGCCAACCTCATTGTCTCCAACATACCTATCCCCCACTCTCTGAATCAATCCATCTCACCGAGGGTCTTCCTCTCCTGCGCTGTCCCTCCACCCTCCCAAACATGCTGCCCCTCTGCAAGGACTGGTCCCTCCTTGCAACATGTCCATCGTATGTCAGATGAAGCTTCAGAATCCTTGCCTCCAAGGAACAGCCCGGCTTCACTCTCTCCAGGACAAGAGTGATCCCAATAATACTTCCCCAATAAAACTGTTGTGAAGAGTAAATGAGTTGGCTAATTTTATATGTGTGCATCTCTGATAGTTTGAATCTACCACCTGCTCCATGGGCAAAAGATAGACAGTCTTCTCCCATTGCAATCTACAGCCTCAGAAATCAGAATCAACTTGGCATCAGTGACCTAGGTTTTGTTTTGTTTTGTTTTGAACTAAAGCACTTAAAACAATGACTAACTCACAAATTGTTGTTGTTGTTAGGTGCTGTTGATTCCAGTTTAACTCATAGGGACCCTATACACAAAAGATCTGAACCTTGTCCTGCCCTTCACCATCCTTGGCATCCCCAACACATGTGAGCCCATGGTTGCAGTTACTCTTGTCAATCCATTTAGCTGAGAGTCTTGCTCTCCCTCGCTGACCTCCACCTTTCCAAGCATGATGTCTTTTCCCATTGAATAGCTTTTCCTAACAACATATCCAAAATAGCCATGGAACACTCTACTCTGGTTGCACTTTCTCCAACACATACTGGTTTGTTCTCCTGGCAGTCCATGGGATTTTCAGTACTCTTCTCCAACCTTACAACTCAAAGGCATTGATTCTTCTGTCATCTTTATTCCTTGTCCAGTTCTTAGGGGATTGGAAAGACGATGGCTTGAATCCAGCATACCTTAATCTTCAAACTGACATCACTGCTCTTCAGGATTTTGGAAATAGGTTTGTAAAAGTACTTCCTATTGTTATTATATACACAAATACATTAGAAAGGGAAGCATGTTCCTAAGAAGCAGGGAGAGGGCCTGTAGTGGGAGGTAAGATTAGTTCATCAAAGGTCTGCATACGGTCCAGCCTACTCACTCAGCACCCATAGTGCCCCATTCCATTTGTCCAAGTCTTTCCAGTGAAGTCTGAATGAAAACCATAAACCCTGTTACCGACAGGAACCAACAATCAGAGCAGAGACGGAACTCAGCCATGTATCTTACCAAGAGGAGCAGGACTTGGACCCCAGTCAGGACTCTAGGTCCCTAACCTGAGGTTCGCTGGCTCAGAGAACTCAGAGCTACTGTGCCAGAACCTTCTTGATGCCAGATTGCAACTGTGCTTCCTAGGAACGTGATGGTCTTTGAGGCGAGCAGGCATACCCAAGCCTGCCAAGGCCAGGTCTGCAAGGGTGAGACAGGGCTGAGCCAAACCATTAAAATACAGGAAGGAATACCACTACTCCTTCTACTGATTATTTTACAAGTCAAGAAAGCAAACTTGACTGGTATTTAATGTCTGAATTTATAGTGGTATGTGTTTATATAGCTTTATTTATTTTGGTGCATATATCTGATGTCTAAATATTGACACACTTGGGAGGTATGTGCTCCCAAGTTGTTATTCCAGTAGTGGTGTGAGAGACAGCTGTGTGTGAAGGTGTTCACACTGGTGTGAACAAATCCCCTGGGATAAGTTACTCTGCAATCGTGCAAATGCATTCTCTGTGGATTTCAGAGAGAGGCAGGTGCCCTCACAGCAGACATGAACAGCATTTGTTTTAGGTTCCAGCTTTTGGCTAACCTTTCAAAGCTTTATACCTTGCTTCTTTTCAAGCTCTGAGTCTGGGGTTGGCTTTCCCATCATTCTGATTTTCTGATTAACTTTTGCTGTGTAGAATATCAGCTTGAGTTTTACTATTAGAAAATTGGTAATCTATATATCTTTAGTGTTCTTCCCCTTCTAAAAAAATTATCCAAATACTTCCAACTGACCTACTTGGAAGTGGTGTTAACCGTCAGAAAGAACAAGGGCTCCTGAGTTCTCAAGCCCCTTAGTCCAGTCCCAACTCCATTGTTTCGTTCACCTACTCAATTTGAGATTATTGAGCACCTACTGCATGCAAAGCACAGGGCTGAAGCTCTACCAGTGACCTGGGAAAACCCTTAATCTTGTCGATTTACATCCTGAGGAAATGTTTTCTTTATACTCTGGCTTCAGACAAGTCACTTCACCTTTCTGAACTTCAGTTGATTCATCTGTAACAGGGTTCATAACCAAACCTGTAGTATGGCTGTGATGAAAGGAAACAGAAATACAAGTGATCTGGGGCATTTAATGGAAGGCTTCTCAGATGCACAGAGCTGGAAGGAACCTCAGCAGGAATCCTTTGCCGCAGCTGTTGACAAAGGCATATGAGAGACTGAGACTTATCCAAGATCATCCAGTGAATTGGGCAGAGACAAAACTGGAGCTCAGTGTCCCCTTTTGATGCTCTTCCCTCGAGTGCAAGGCTTTCTGTGTACTCCACCCTTTATGTTCTGGCTTGAAAGAAAAGCGCTCTGATTCCAGAGGCTGCCTACCTTTCCTCTTCACATCCCCCTGCAAAGCTGGAAGTGGATTTTTTTTCTCTTCTCACTGTACCACCAAGTGGTCATCCAGGGAAATTCACCTCTAACCCTGCAAGAAAACGCACTATCTAGTGTCTAAGTGAAAGTAAGGGCTTGGGAGACCCCCGCCCCAATGCCACCAACACCTCAACCCCAGAGAGCACAGCTTTTGAACTGCTTGCAAATTTCATTTATTTAAATGTCAGTTTAGCCATCATTATTGAGGAAAGAAGCTCAGTGCAAAGTAAAGGATGACAAAGGAAAAAGATGCTATGCGGAGATAAGGGTCAGCTTTTATATGGATCATTTACTGCAGTTTTGCTCTGACTTCAAACCCAGTCATCCTACTCAACAAAATAAATTCCTGAAATATGCCTTGACATCTTGTTGGAAGACCATTCAATGGCTATGTCCTTAGAGGTTTCATCCTTCCTCCAGCTAACAGGACTTCCTAAATGATGACTCCTTTCTCTACCCACCAGGAACTCTAGCCAAAGAACGTTTATTTCCTTCATCTTGGTATGTTTTTCAGAGATGCTCACCACCCCTGTACATAGAGCACCAGGAAACTGCCTGACTTGTCTGACTCCTGATCCAGCTCAGTGTTCATGGAGTCAGGCTACATATCTCAAGAAAAATACCTGTCAATAAGCAGATTCCATACATGAGGTGTGACCAGAAATGCGTAAAACTTTTCCTATTCTCAGTACAAAAATATTCACCCCTCGTAATTGTAGTGTTTTGGATTGAATCGTGTCCCTTCAAGAATGAATGTAGATATTCTAACCAGTGATTGTGAGCTCATACCTGTGGAGTGATATAAGGTCTTTGAAGACGTTTATCAGTCAGGATGAAGTCCTGCAGGAGCTGTTGTTCTTTGGTCTATCAGGGTGATTATGACTCATAGTGCCCCTATGAACATCAAATCTGAACCGTGCCCTATTCTGTGCCATCCTCTTCATCTCTTCCACACCATTGTCCCAGTCAGTCCATCTTGTTTAGGGTCCTCCCCACCTTCCCTGACCTTCCTCTTTTCTGAACACAATGTCTTTCTCCAAGGACTGACCCTTCCAAATAACATGCCCATCGTACGTGGGATGAAGTTTCAACATCCTTCCCTCTAAGAAGCATCTTGTTTGCACTCTTTTCAAAACCTATTTGTTCATTCTTTTGGCAGTTCATGGGTATTTAGTGGGTTTCCCCCGCCCCCCCAGTACCACAACTCAAAGGCATTGATTCTTTTTCTGTTATCTTTAGTCACTGTCTCTCGGATGCGTAGCAGATAATTGAAAAGATCATGGCTTTAATCAGGTACATCTCAATTTTTAAACTGACATCTTTGTCCTTCAGCACTTTGGAGAGATCCCTAAATGCACTTTCCCAGTGCAACATGCCTTTTGATTTCCTGACTGCTAGTAACAAGGTTGTTGATTGTGGATCTGAGTAGGATTAAGTCATTAGCAATTTCTATCTTTTCTTCGTGGCCTATTAGCCTCATGGTGAGGACTTTTGTTTCCTTGATGTTGAGGTGTAAATTACATTGACGGCTGTAGTCCTTAGTCTTTTGCATCAACCACTTACTTCAAGTCCTCTTCACTTTAGGTGAACAAGGTTGTGTCATCTGAATAATGCAGGTTGTTGATGAGTCTTCCTCCAATTCTGATGACACATTCTTCACCTAGTTTGGTTTCTCAAATGATTTGCTCAGCATGCAAATTAAATAGATACGGGAAAAGGATACATCCCTGACGTAAATCTTTCTTGCTTTTAAACTCTATAATGTTCCCTTATTCTGTTCAGACAACAATCTCTGGGTCTAGGTACGGGTTTCTCATGAGCACAGTTAAGCATTCTGGCATTCCCATTCTTCTCAATATTAGCCATGATTTTTTGTGATCCACACAGCCAAACACCTTTGCTTAATCAAGAAAACACAAATAGACATCCTCCTAGTTATTCTCTGTTTTCACTCAAGATCTACCTGACATCAGCAATGATATCCTTGGTGCCATGACTTCTTCTAAATCCAGCCTAAATCCCTGGCAGTTTTCTGTCAATGTTCCATGTGGGAAGCCAAATATAAAACTAAATATTAATGATAAACCTAAGGCTATTTGGGGAGATGAGGGAGGCGCAGATACAAGCTGTAATTCCCTCTAAGACAGGTCATAGGGCTCAAGAGCCAAGGCAGACCTTCCGGCGTTTTCACAATTCTTGGATTTGCTAATCCCTCCCTCCTCAGTCAAGCATAAGGTTTTCAATAGAAAGAGCTCAGCTTCATTTGCATAGAATTCTTTGTGATTTGCTCCCTGGCAATTTTCAATAAAGTCACAGGAAAGCTGGGTTCAGAGCTTCAGTCTTGGAGCTGTTTGCTTTTATGCTCTCTGTTCTTTCCCATCTTTTTCTTTATTCTTTGTCCTCAGCTGACAACCGTTCTGTTCTAGCTATTTTAAGAAATATTTTCAGAAATGTTTTTACTTGCACATACTATTAATGATTTTGTTTGTTAATTTTCCCATTCAAGAGAGCTCTAGTGACCTAGTGGTAAAAAGCTGCACTGCAATTTCAAAGGCATATGCTTCAAATCCACCAGCTGCTCTGTGGGAGAAGGATGGGCAATCTCCCTCCCGTGCCTCTGAAAACCCACTGGAGGGTTAGCTATAGGTAGTTTCCAACTTGATGATGCACAATAACAATCCAATATGAAAAAGATAAGACACAACAAAAGAAAGATAGCCATGGAGTTATACTGCATCTGTAAGCCAAGGAACAGATCAGAAACCAAGCATGATGGCAAAAGATTTACTCCTAAGCCTTTTGGAGAGAACCTGACCCTGCTGACACCCTGAATTGAGACTTCTAGCCTCCAGGACTATGAGACAATAAATTATTGTTCTTATATGCTGTCCAGTTTCTGATACTTTGTTATAGCAACTTGAGGAAACAAATGCTGTTTTGTCTCTTTAAAACTGTAATAGATTGAATTGCATCTCATAAAAATATGTGTTAGAAATTCTAATCACCTTGTGGCTTAATGAATAACATAGAAAAGCAGCTAACTAAAAGATTGGCAGTTAGAATCTACCCACTCCTTGGTCGTGGTGTCCAAACTGTAAGAATCTGCACAGCAATCTCAAGGCACGCAGTTCAGTTCCACCGAGACCTCCTCTGTGGTGGATGGGAAATCAACTTCCTCAGGATGCGAGGAGCAATTTACTGCCTCTGAAAAACCTGCTGGAGGGTCACACAACAACAACCACTCTGCAGGATAAAGATGAGTAGTCTTCTATTTGTAAAGATTTGCAGGCTAAGAAACCCAGTGAAAGAATGACATGACTCTGAACCACCTCAACAGCAGCAGGTTTGGTTTGGATGTGCTTGGGGTAGTTTCTTTGTTACGATAATGAGGCAGTATTTGAATATCAAGTGCTTTAAATCAATCTCCTTAAGCAAGCCATCAAGCATAGCTGCCACATCACATGGGACTTCCAAGGGCCCAAGAAACAGAAGCTGACAAAGGCCTTTCCTGAAAAGTAACAGAGGAGGTCTTCCAGTAGAGCTGGCGCCCTGAACTTGAACGCAAGCCTCCTAACTGTGAGAAAATCAATTTTTATTCATGAAAGCTATTCACCTGTAGCGTTTCTGCTATAGCAGCTAGATAACTAAGATAGCTTATGTCTTGTCTTAAAAAGTGGCGGGAAGGAAGGGTATTAGGAGTTCTGTCTCACTGACATCAGTACTGAGACTGAAAGTGGGAGAGGCTTGTTGGAGGCCCTGTGATTAAGAAGGTCAAATTCTGCCACATTCTAGTCTGGTGATTTGGGCAAATTTATAATCTCATTAGGTCTCAACTGTCTGCTGTGTAAATGGAAGCTTCTCTACCTCCTAGAGTTGCAGTGAAGAGAAATGAAGTAATGAAGAGTGTTTGGCACAAGCCTGCCACAGTGGACGTGTATCCGAAGTGCTATTTTTAACGACTGTCATCATGTCCATTGTTAAATATATCGTTATGGGGAAAAGTCCTTCAGTTTGTTTGACAGTTTTGCCTCTGCTGTCTCACACATACTTTATAGCTTTTAGGGGGAAAGAGTTTGTTGTTTTGTACCATAAAATCGGAATCGACCCATAGCTGACCCTCCGGCAGGTTTCCAGAGGCAGTAAATCGCACAGAAGGAGATTGCCCATTCTTCTCCTGCAGAGACGGCTGGTAACCTTGAACCGCATTCCTTCGGAATTGCAGTGCAGTTTCTCGCCACTAGGCCACCAAATCTAAGTTTATCAAACTTTTTTTTTAAACTTAACTGTTTAAAAATATTTTTTATAATTTTACATGTTATATTTAATTTTATGATTAAATAATATATGATTGTTGGGTACCATCAAGTCGGGGTGACTTGACTCCTAGCGGACCCTCCAGCAAGTTTTCTGAAGCAGTAAATCACATGGAAGGAGGTTTCTTTTGTGGAGGCTGCTGAATGTGAACCAATTCCTTACCACCAAGTCACCAGAGCTCCCTGTACATAATTACAGAAAGTAAAGTTCACTCTTTTTTATAAAAAAATATACTAGTTTATTTACAAAATTCGAATACATTGTTTTCAAGAACAGATTCTTCCAATTTCCCTCACCCTCTCCACCCATCAAACTGTACAACTCTTTTTAGAGGATACGTGTGTGAATTTTGACAAATGTTTACACTCACATAATTTAGACATAAAACTGTTCCATTATTTCCCAAAATTCTCTCTCACCTGCTGGCAACTGTGGTAGTTACTGTTCCTAGTATTTTGTCTTTTCAGGAAGTCATATGAATGGATCATGCACGATAGAGTCCTTTGAGTTTGCTTTCTTCCATTCATTGTGGTCCATCTACATGGGTGATTCACCCATGGTACCTCGTGCATATGAGTAGTTTATTCCTTTTAATTGCTGAGTAGTATTCTGTGAATGTCTCAATTGAGGGACAATAGGGTTGCTTCTAGTTCTTTGTCATTAGTAATAAAGCTTTCAAGTCATTTTCCAAATTGATTGTGCCCTTTTGCATTCCCACCAACACAATAGTTGCTTCACATTCACACTAATTTTTCATATTTTTAGCACTCTGGGTTGGCTGTCAGTTTAATCTATTATAATAAGGATATAGTGATAGTGCACTACATTTTAATTTGCATTTTCCCAAGCTTGGCCCCCACTCGTTAGCTTCACATTTCAGCAGTGCATGCTGGGCAAAGGCTGGGGAGGCTGGAGCACCATCTTCTTCACCAGGGAATAACAGCACCCAGACGGCTACCTGGCTTCGCCAGGAAATACCCAAAGGGCAGGTGTGATCGGAGCCTGAGTCATCTTTGTCTAGGAGGAGTCAGTAGGCTTAGCTAGGCTTTATTGGTGTTATGTGTACAGCATTTATTGACCAATTTACTATATTGTGGGGAGGGGGGCGGTGGAGGTGTGGAGGTTGGGAGGGAAGGACTTGTCCAGTGATGCATCTTTTATAATGTGTGCATGTATGTCCTTGCTTGTTCATAGTTTTCTCGTCTGACTATGGGACTTGACTGTCAGTACCGTATGTACTAAGGCAGATTGCTGGTTGCTGTGATACTGGAGGTTGTGTCACTGGTATCTTAGTACCAGCAGGTCACTCATGATGGACAGGTTTCGGCAGATCTTCCAGATTAAGACAGACTAAGAAGAAGGTTTGGTCATAACCGACCTTTGAGAACACTGAGGAACACTGTTAGACATAATACTGGACATAGGACTGTTGGAGTGGAAGGTATTAAAAACTTAAGAGAAGCAGCTGTAATAGCTGTAAACATATTAATTGGAACATGGAATATACAAAGTATGAGTGTAGGAAAATTAGAAGTTTTCAAAAATGAAATGGAACATATAAAGATTAACATTCTAGACTTTAGTGAGTTGAGATGGACTAGCATTGGCTCTTTGAATCAGACAATCACGCGATCTACTACTCTGGGAATGAAACATTGGGGAGGAACTGTGTTGCATTCATAGTAAAAAAAAGACCATCTAATGATCTGTCCTGAAGTATAATGCTGTGAGTGATTGGATGCTATCCATATGTACACAAGGAAGACCTGTTAGTACAGTTGCTATTCAAATATACACACCAACAGCTAAAGACAAAGAAGAAGAAATTGAGGAATTCTACCAACTTTTATAGTCTGAAATTGACCAAACAAGCAGTCAAGATGCTTTAATAATTGGTGACTGGAATACAAAGTTGGAAACAAAGTAGAAGGATAGGTAGTTGGAAATTATGGACCCGGGGAGAAAATGAGACTAGAGATGGAATGACTGAATATTATACATTCAATGATTTATTCATAGCAAATAACTTTTTAAAGAAATACAGGTGGCGTATACACATGGACCTCACCTGATGGACTGCACAGGAATCAGACTGACTACACCTGTGAAAAGAACCACTGGAGAAGCTCAATATCAGCATGCCAACAAGGCCAGGGGCTGACGTTGGAACATATGTTCAATTACGCATGTGGACATTCAAATTGATGTTGAAGAAAATCAAAGCAAGCCCACATGAGTCAAAATATCATCTTGAATATATCCCTCCTTAATTTAAAAATCATCTCAGGAATAAGTTTGAGGCATTAAACACTAAGGATTGAAGGCCAGATGAATTGTGGAATGGCATTAAAGATAACATTTATGAGGAGAGCAAAAGATCATTACAAAGACAAAGGAGAAAGACTAAAATGAATGTCAGAAAAGACTTTGAAAACTACACTAGAGTACCAAAATGCAATACAAAAGGAGGAGGTGCTGAAGTAAAAGAGATGAACAGAAGATTTCAAAGAACAGCTAAAGAAGACAAAATTATTACAATAGAATATGCAAAGATGTAGAGTTGGAGAATTACAAAAAAGGAAAATAATTTGGGCATTTCTCAAACTGAAAGAACAAAAAATTAAATATAAGTCTTGAATTGCAATACCGAGAGATGCTGTGGGAAAAAATCTTGAACAAGCCAGGAAACATCAAAAGAAGATGGAAGGAATACATGGAGTCACTGTACAAAAAAAATAATCAGGACTGAAATATTTCAGGAAGTACCTTATGATAAAGAACCAATGGTGATGAAGGAAGAAGTTCAAGCTACACTGAAGGCATTGGCAAAAAATTAAGGCTCTAGGACTTGATAGGATACCAAGTGAGATATTCCAAATAACAGATGCCAATCTGTGACAGGATATTTGGAAGAGAGCTACCTGGCCAACTAACTGGCTGGAAGAGATAAACATTTGTTCCCATTCTCAATAAAGGTGATCCAACAAAATGTGGAAATTGCCTAACAATATCATTAATAACACAGCAAGTCAAATATTGTTGGAAATAATCCAAAATTGGCTAGAACAGTACATTGAAAGAGAACTGCCAGAAGTTTCAGCTGGGTTTAGAAGAGGCCATGGTACCAGGAATATCACTGCTGATGTCAGATGGATTCTGCATGCAAGTAGAGAATACTAGAAGTATGTCTACTTGTGTTTTATTGACTATGCAAAGGCATTTAATTGTGCAGATCATAAAAAAGTATTCTTAACCTTGAGAAGAATGGGAATTTCAGTACACTTAATTCTGCTTATATGAAATCTATTCCTACACCAAGAAGCTTTTGTTTGAACAGAGCAAGGGCATACTATATGGCTTAAAATTAGAAAAGGCATGTGTCAGGGCTGCATCCTCTCCATCCTCTCTCAATATTTATTCAATCTGTATACTGAACAAATCATCAAGAAGTTGGACTTAATGAGAAACAGTGTGGCATCAGTATTAGAGGAAGGTTTATCAGCAACCTCTGTTATGCAGATGACACAGCCTTTCTTGCTGAAAATGAGGAGGACTTGAAGCACTTGCTGCAGAGGATTAAGTACTGAAGCCTTCAATACAGATTACAGCTCAATAGCAAGAACAACAAAAGTCCTCACCAATAGGCATCATGATAGATGGAGAGTAAAATTCACTCTTGATAGACTGGATCAATAGACAACATCATTATAGATGGAGAAAAGATTGAAATTGTCATCAATTTCATCCTGCTTGGATCCACAGTCAACACTCTTGGTACCACCAGTGAGATTAGAAGACATAAAACATTGGGAAAGTTTGCTGTCAGAGATCTCTTTAAAATCCTGAATATCAATGAAGTCAATCTAAAGAGACTAGAGTGTGCCTGATTCAGGTCACAGTCTTTGCCATCATCTGATATGCAGATTAGAGTTGGATAATGAATTAGATTAACAGAAGAATCAAAGTATTTGAGTTGTGGTGTTGGAGAAGAGTGCAGACTATCTCATGGACTGCCCGAAGAACAAACGTATGTGTTGGAGAACGTGCAACCAGAAAGTTCTTTAAAGGCAAAGTTGATAAAACTTTGCCTAACATATTTTGAACATGTTAGAAGACGTTACTCCTTGCAAAAGGACATCATGCTTGGAAAGGTGGAGGGTTCCGTAAAGGAGAGATAGACCCTCAATAAGTTGGATTGAGTCAGGGATGATAAGAATGGTTCGGGATAGAACAGAGTCTAGTCCTATTGTTCATGATGACGTTATGAGTCAACAGCACTTAACAATAACAGCAACAACAACATAGAGTAGTTAGGGAGCTCTGGTTGCCTAATGGTGAGAAGCTGCTCTGCAATCCCAAAGGCACTTGGTTTCAATCCATCAGCTGCTCCATTGAAGAAGAATGAGCAGTCTCATTTCATGTGATTTACTGCCTCTGAAAACCCCCTGGCACACAACAACAACAACATAATCCACTGTAGCACAAACCTAGGACACAAATGTCAAAGCATGTCACACAACTTGAACTTATGACATCATGGCCATTTTGAGGATAAAAACTATCATTTTTCAAGTCTCTCATTTGTGCCCTGCAACCTTCTGATTGCATTTCAACACGAAGAAAAGAAGACTCCTCACCACTAGGCCAATAGGCAACATCATAATAGTTGGAGGAATGATTGAAATTGTCAACGATTTCATCCTACTTGAATCCACAATCAACCTCATGATAACAACAGTTAAGAAATAAAAAACCATGTTGCATTGGGAAAATGTAGTCAAGGACCTTGCCAAAGAGCTAAAGAGCAAGGATATAATTTTAAAGACTAAGGTGTACCTTATCCAAATCATAGCCTTCAATTATTGTTTATGAATCTACAAGTTGAACAATGAATAAGGATGACAGAAGAATTGATGCCTTTGAATTATGGTGTTAGAGAATTAGAGGAGAGTACTGAATATCTCTTGAACAAACAAGCCTATCATGGAGGAAGTACAGGCAAGGTGTTCCTTAGACACAAGAACGGCAAAACTTTGTGTCCTATACTTTGGGCATGTTGTCAGGAAAGATTAATCCTTGGAAAAGACATCATGCTGGGAAGGTGGAAAGGCAGAAAAAGAGAAGACTTTCAGCAAGATGAATTGACACAGTCACTGTAACAATGGACTAGGGTCTATCAGAAGGATCATGAGAATAGAACAGGATAGGGCAAGGTACAGATGTGTTGTTCCTAAGGTCACTATAAGTCATAGTTGACTTGATGGTGATAGTATGCACAGATTGATTACATCTGTGGACAGAATCGCTGGAGAAGCTCAATATCAGCTGTGAAAACTAAGGTAGGTGCTGATTGTAGACAGACCATGATCTACTGCAACCATGATCTATATGCAAGTTCAAACTAAAGCTAAAGAAGGTTCAATCAAATCCACAGGACCAAAATTTGACGTTGAGTCTATCCCACTTGAATTTCAAAACAATCTCAGGGAAAGGTTTGAGGTCTTAAATACTAATGAGTGAAAACTAGACAAGATGTGGGAGGATATCAAGAAATATTGTCCATGAAGAATGCAAAAGGTCATTACAAAGACAGAGGAGGAACAAAAGCCCAAGACGGATTTCAGAAGAGACTCTGAATATTGCATGAGAATGCCAAAAGCCAAAGCAGAGGGAAGAAATTAGGAAGTTAAAGAGTTGAACAGAAGACTTCAAAGGGCAGAGCGAGAAGACAAAGCAAAGTATTATAATGAAATGTTCAAAGAGCTGGAGTCAGAAAATCAAAAGGGCTGAACTCGCTCTGCACTTCTTAAGCTGAAGGAAGTGAAGAACAAATTGCCTCGAGTTGCAATACTTAAGGATGCTTTGGGAAGAGTATAAAATGATCCAGGAAGCATTAAAAGAAGATGGAAGAAGTATACAAGTCACTATACAAAAAAGAATTGGCTAAAACAGAAGAATCTAATAAAACAACCTATGATCAAGAGCCTATGATGATGAAAGTAGAAGTTCAAGATGCTCTAAAGGAATTGGCAAAAAACAAGACCACAGGAATTGATGGAATACCAATTGACATATTTCAGCAGATGCTGCCCTGGATGCACTCATCAAATTGTGCCAAGAAATCTGGAGAACAGCCACCTGGCCAACTGACTGGAAGAGATCTATATTTGTTCCCATTCCAAAGAAAGATAACCCAACAGAGTGTGGAAATTATCGAACAAAATATCATTAATATCACATGCAAGCAAGATCCTGCTGAAAATTATCCAAAAACAGCTGGAACATCACATCGACTGAGAACAGCCAGATGTTCAGGCTGGGTTTAGAAGAGGTTGTGGTACTAAGGATATTATAGCTAATGTTAGATGGATCTTGCCTGAAAGCAGAGAGTACCAGAGGAATATCTATCTATGTTTCATTGACTATGCAAAGGCATTTGATTGTGTGGATCACAACAAATTGTGGCTAACCTGGAGAAGATTGGGAATCCCAGAACACTTGTTTTTGCTTATGTGAATCCTATACTTGGACCAGGAGGCAGTCGTCAGAACAGAATAAGAAAACACTGCATGGTCAGGGATGCATTCTATCTCCATACCTTTTCAGTCTACATGTGGAACAGATCATCAAAGATGCTGGCCTCTATGAGGAAAAATGTGGCAGCAGGATTGGAGGAAGTCTCATCAACAATTTGCATTATGTAGATGAATCAACCTTTCTTGCTGAAATTGAGGCGAACCTGAAGCACTTGCTTCAGAAGGTCAAGGACTGCAGCCTTTAATATGGATTGAAGCTTAACATGAAGAAAATGAAGATTCTTACCACTGGGCCAATAGATAGCATTATGATAGACGGTGAAGAGATTGAGATTGTTGACAGCTTCAGCTTGCTCGACTCCACAATCAGCACTCTTGGTACCAGTCAGGAAATAAAAAATACAACTGGCATTGGGAAAATCTGCTGTCAAGGATCTCATCAGACGAAATCAATCTAGAAACTAAAGTGCTCCTGAACTAGTCCCTGGTTTTCACAATTACCTGCTATGCATCAGAAAGCTGGATAATGACTATGGATGATAGAAGAATCAATGCCTTTGAGTTGTGGTGTTGGATAATAGTATTTAGTATACCATAGACTGACAGGAGAACAAACAGGTTCATTCTGGAGAGGGTTAAACCACGCTGCTCCTTGGGGACAAGGATTTTGAAGCTCTGTCTGACATACTTTGGGCATGTTGCCAAGAAGGACCAGTCCTTGTAGAAGACATCATGCTTGGGAGTGTAGAGGGACATAGCACAGGAAGACCCTTGATGAGATGGATTTACTCAGTAACTATGGTAATATGGGTAGGTTGGCTCACGATAGAGCAGGGTTCAGAGCTGTTGTACTTAGGGTCACTATAAGTCACAAGCAACTTGACAGCACATAACAACAAGAACCATACTGAGAATGATCTCATTTGACGTTCATAATGACCTGTACAGAAAGGGTTTATGCTTTTTCTTTAACAAATGAGGGTTTCAATGAAGTGGTTTACATAAGGTCACACAGTATCCAGGTGACTGGAAGTCAAACCCTGTCCAAGTCCAAAGTCTTCACTCTAGTTAGTGTCAATCAAGGCTTTAGGAGCCACAAATGACTTAAGTAAAATATAATTATCATAGTAACATCAGCTGCTGTAACAAACAAATCTCCCCACCTGACTATGCAATAACTCTTATATGATTGAGATTTATTTCTTATTCACATAAAATCCAAAATCACTTCCATGAGGTGGTTCTGGGATCAAGCTTCTCCCAGATCGTGGTTCAGCATTTCAGCAGGCTTATCTACATCAAGCTGCAAGAACAGAAATAGGAGGTAGGATTACAGCTTTATGGCAGGATACAACTTTATGATTCAGGCCTGGAAGTGGCTGACGTCATAGAAGAGTCTAGAAGGAACAGAGGGTCTTAGATTAGGCTCCCTAGAAACAGAGCTTAAATAAGGAATTTTGTGCAAATGTTTCTCGAGAGAGAGAGTTCTTAGAAAATCCTAAGAGGGAGGGAGAGAGGAGGGAGGGAAATGGGGCCAGGCAGGGGAGGCCAAGCAGGAATGTAGTTTTGGAAATGCCTAGACTCACCCTGGCCCCTGCAGAGAATTGTAGAGCATGAATAATACTTCAGAGAACATTCTCTCATTCCACAGGGAGTGTAGTGTCCCAGATATTTCTCAGAGAGGCTCCTGCAGCTGAGGGTAATTCTCAGGAGAAACGTGCCTCTGGCAGCTATAAGCAGCCAATCGTGACAGCAGCTAGAGGACAGGCACAATGCCTGGTAAGAGGAATCTGAGGACAGCACCACTCAATCCACTACTAGCTGTCACCTTCTCCTGAGCTAGCTGGTGGAGGATGAGAGGCGTATGGAACATAGGCAGCGAAGTTAGCCTAAGTGAGCCATCACCAGCCAGCCCCAAGGCACACGAGGGGACCCAGTCAGATGAGCAGAGCCAGGCGGCCTACCTCTAGCTAGAGACGAAAAATTGCTTACTGTTATAGTCACTAATGTGATTGATTAAATAGCAGTATTGTGATAGTAGTAACTGATGCAGGAGGACATCAACTGGAGAGGTAATTTGTAGGCAAAGCCAACAGAATGTAAAAATCGTTTCCATGCATGATTGAGGGCCAGCTAGTGGAGAAAGGAGGACTCCCGGGTTTCTGAATGGATGTAATTGTTAATCAGTGCGGCTAAGTCAAGTCTAACTCTCAGCATTGCTCCATCATGCTTTCTTGGCTGTAACCTTTTTGGAAGCTGTAACCTTTTTGTCTTCTGTGGGAATGCTGGATGAGTAACTAGACTAGCACAAACTATTTGTGGAATTTGGATGGAAGGATGACTCCAAATCAAAATGAGAGTGAGAGGGGATCGAGGCACTAACCATGGAGGTCTGGTGGAGAAAATCAATGCAGCCATTCCATTGCCCCAAAGGATAAGAGGGGATCCTTAAGGGCTCTTAAAGTTGGGAGGTGACCTGATGGATATGAAGGTGATGCAAGGGCAGAGTTGAGCTGAATACTCCCAGCATCAAATGCATTCCCTACTGAGAGGTTTACCAGAAGTTTGAATAGGAATAAATGTTTTTTTGTCTACTCTATTCCCAAAGAAGCAGACCATTTCCCCCCTTTCCTATGTTGCTATGACACTAATCTGTTTTTTGAGAAAGACGTGGGAATATCTGGTTGGTTGGTAAATGGTGTTTCTGGGCATTTCTTTCGTATTTGAGATTCCATTTATTCTTGTGTTGCTCCAGGATGTCCAAGGCTCTCCATGTAGGAGGAAGGGGGTCTCAGCTGGTTACTTGGGCACCAGCACAGGAAAGCAGGCAAGGAGGAGAAGGCACACTTGTTACTGTGCACTGACTCTAGGCCAGACCCTTACTGCATACTTTCTGTTACAGAGAACCATTACTTAACCCACAGGCGACCAGTGCTCAGAGGGGAAGAGAACTGACTTAACTTATTCTGCTTTACTATTATTCCAAAGAAAGGTATGATATTTATGTATTTGCTCATTATATGTTTCCCACACTAGGACACTATGGCCATGAGTGCAGAATCTTTATTTTGTTCACGTCCAGCCCCGAATGCTCACAAGGCTGTGCTAAGAAGTCTGAAAGAGAGCTACCTGGCCAATTGTCTGGAATAAATATACATTTGTTCCCATTCCCCCAAAAAAAGGTGATGCAAAGAAATGTGGAAGTTATTGAACAATATTACTAATATCACATGCAAGCAAAATGGGCTTTTTTGGTGGTGGTTGTTGTTATATGCCATCAAGTCACCTACAACTCGTAGGACCCTATGTACAACAGCTCTGAAGCCTGCCCTATCCTGAGCCAGTCTCACTGACTCGAACACGTCTACTCCCATTGCCCCTGTTACTGTATCACTCCATCTCATCAGGTCTTCTTCTCCTGTGCTGTCCCTCCATCCTTCTAGGCATGATGTCCTTTCCCAAGGACTGGTCCCTCCTGGCCATGTGCCCAAAGCATGTGAGACAAAGTTTCAAAATCCTAGCCTCCAAGGAGAAACTTGGTTTCACTCTCTCCGGGACAGATTTACTTGACTTCTTGGCAGTTCATGGTATGTTTAAGACTTTTCTCCAGCATTACAACTCAAAGACATAGATTTTTCTTCTGTCATGCTTAGTCGTTGTCCTGCTCTCTGATGCATAGAAAGTAATTGTGAATAGACCATGGTACACCTTAGTCTCTAGACTGACATCATTGCTTCTGGAGAGGTCCCTGACAGCAGATTTTCCCAATGCAGTTCATCTTCTGATTTTCTGACTGCTGGTGCCAAGAGTGTTGATTGTGGAGCTGAGTAGTGTTGATTGTGGAGCTGAGTAAGCTGTAATTGTTAATAACCTCAACTCTTCTCCATCTATCATGGTGCTGCTATTGGCCCAGTGGTCTTCTTGATGTTGAGCTTCAATCCATACAGAAGACTACAGTCCTTGACCTTCTGCAGCAAGCACTTCAGTTCCTCCTCAGCTTCGGCAAGCAAGGTTATATCATCTGCATAATGTAGGTTGTTGATGAGTCTTCCTCCACTCCTGATGCCACAATTATTTAAAAATGTCTAAAACAGAACATTGACAGAGAACTGTCAGAAATTTAAGTTGGGTTCAGAAGATACTGTGGCACCAGGAATATCACTGCTGATGTAAGATGGATCTTGGCTGAAAGCAGAGTATAACCAGAAAGATGTCTATTTGCACTTTATCAGCTATGCAAAGACAATCGACTGTGTGGATCACAACAAATTATAAGTAACGTTGAAAAGATTGGGAATACCAGAACACTTAATTGAGCTCATACAAAACCTAACCAGGACCAAGAGGCTGTTGTGTGCACAGAGCAAGGGCACACTGCTTGGTTTTAAATCAAGAAAGGCGTATGTATGTCAGGGCTGTATCATTTCTCCATATTTGTTTAATCTATGCTGAGCAAAGAACTCAAGAAATTTGCCTTCATGAGGCAGAATGTGGCATCAGGAGTAGAGGAAAACTTACCAACAACCTGTGCCGTGCAGATTACACACAATCTTGCTTGCTGAAAGTGAGGAGGACTGAAAGAGTTTGCGGCAGAAGATCAAGGACTACAGCCTTCAGTATGGATTACATCTCAACATCAAGAAAACAAAAATCCTCACCACTGGGTAAATAGGCACTATCATGATATATGGAGAAAAGAAAGAAATTGTCAACTTCTCCTTACTTGGTTGGATACACAATCAACAAGCTTGGTACCAGCAATCAGGAAATCAAAAGACGTGTTGCACTGGGAAAGTCTGCTGTCAGGAACCTCTCCAAAATGCTGAAGAGCAGTTATGTCTATTTAAAGACAGGTGCACCTGATCCAAACTTTGGCTGTTTCTTGGTCTATTTTCATCTGATTGCTAACCTGAAGGTTGATAGTTTGAGCCCACTGAGCAGTATTGGGGGGGGGGAAGTCCTGCTGACCAGCTTCCATTAAAATTATAGCCAAGAAAATTGTAAGGTTCTACTCTGCACCACATGGAGACGCCACCATGAACCAGAATCTACCCAACAGCAGTTAGATGTGGATTTCATTTCCTAGTTGAACCCAAAGAAGACACCCTAGTTCTCCCACTCGCCCATTAGCCTAGTTCACACCCTTAGGGTTCTTGGATTCCTCTTGTCTCAAGCTTCTAACTGGAATGAAACCTAAAAGGAAGGAAAGGCAAATCTTTACTGCATACGAGGACTTTCACATACCACACATGTGCTCATATAATCTCAGCACAAAAAATAGCCATAACCATTTTATAGAAAAACTGAGGCTTCTAGAGGTAAAAAAGATTTGCTAAAAGTAGAAAATCTTGGGTTTAAACCCAGTTCTAGATGGAAGACTCAAGTTTGAGGCTCTGCTGGATATGACCTGTAACCTATTTGCTCCTCTGAGCTTCAATCCCTTCCTCCTTTCCTTTACCCCCTCAAAAAAAAAAAAAAGGTCACTGTACTACCGCATTAGAGAGACTATGACATTTGCACACAGGTGCTACAGTGTAGAGTATTCAAATTCTCCTCCTTCCAATCTGCTGCCAATCTGCCCCTAGGTTTATACCATCTGGTAACAGATTCCAGTTGCCATTAGCCATGCACCACATGTCCCCAGTTCCACATAGCAGCATTTTCCTGGCATAGATTAACCCAGGGCACTAAAGGACAATGGTTATGGCTGTGCCAAAAGCCAAATCAGATTTCAAGAAGAAGCCTAATTATCAGTGCTCCAGAATTGTCTCTATTACCGTCAGTAAAGTAGCTGGATTAAATTCAATAATTTAATATGTATTTAATGAATACCTTCTATATGCTTCAACAATCTGCGTTATGCAGATGACACAACCCTGCTTGCTGAAACTGAGGAGGACCTCATGCACTTGCTGCAGAAGGTCAAGGACTACAGCCTTCAATATGGATTAAAGCTCAATATCAAGAAAACAAAGATTCTCACCACTTGAATAACTGGCAGCATCATGACTAAGATTGTTAACATCTTTAGTTTGCTTTGCTCCATAATCAACACTCTTGGTACCAGCAGCCAGGGAATTAAAAGACGTATTGCATGGGGAGAGCCTGCTGTCAAAGACCACTCAAAAGTACTGAAAAGCAACAATATCAGTCTGCAGGCCAAGGTGCACCTGATCCAGGGCATAGTCTTTGTAATTACTTGTTATGCATCAGAAAGCTGAACAATGACTAAGGATGATAGAAAGAGAATTGACACCTTTGAGCTATGGTTCTGGAAAAGAGTGTCGAATATACCATGGACTGCTAGGAGAACAAGTAGGTTCGTCCTAGAGAAGGTGAGACTAGGCTTTTCCTTGGAGGTAAGGATTCTGACATACTTTAGACATGTTGCAAGGAGAGACCAGTCCTAGGAGAGGTACGTCATACTTGGGAGGGTGGAGGGACAGAGAAAGAGAGGAAGACCCTTGATGAGATGGATTGATTCAGTGACTGGGAAAATGGGGGTAGATGTGTCAGAGACAGTAAGATTGGCACAATATAGAGCAGGGTTTAGGAGTCAACAGCATATAACAACAACAATAACAACAACTATATGCTAGGTATCATATGTACCATAATCATGGAGCAGACAATCTTTTCCCTTAGAGCAGTCTAGTTAGGGAGACAGATTCATGAAGTAATCAGTCACATTAATATATAGTCTGCAAAAAAGCCAGCAAATGTTAGTTACACAGCATTCCATTCCACTCTCCATGTCAATTGATTGGTCAAAATATGCATGTTTTCTAAGTCTGGCTACCATGTAGTGAATTACTTAATATGATCCTTCCAGCTATAGTTTTTGTCTCACCAAATGTCACTGGATAGACCTGTCTATGCATATGAGACTATCCAAATATTTGTGGTCACTAAGAGGATTAGATAGCTTGCTAATACTGTAAATAAGGTGCATGAGACTCTTTCAAGGGGATGAGACCATTCAAATAAAATGTATGGAATGCTAGCAAATGAATTGGTCAGTTTTGCCATCACATTAGGTTTAAAAGAAAGTCATTTCCAGAGCATAGGGAAGACCTGAATAGCAATAAGAAGAGATGGGAACAAAGCACATCCTTTGGAACTGAGACCCCTGGGATGGGAACCTCCTAGACCCAGGAGAAAGAAGACTGTAGCACTGGAGACAGTGAGAGATGGCAAGAAGCAGGGACAAAGAAACAGCACCAACAGCAAAACAAGACCAGCAGGAGATGGTGTTTTGGGCTTCCTGGCCCACGGAGTGAGAAAGCTGAGTGCCTTTGGGCAGAAGACTTGCTGTTGAAATGGGGTGCCTCCAGGCACTTACTGGCAGACTTAAAGAGCTTTGCAAAAATTATTTGATTAGGACACAGACCAGAAGAAAGCTCAGAAAGAGATTTATCCACTGGCATAGCTCAAAGTTTGCCCTGATGGAAGAATTATATCATGAATTGTTCCTGACACTCAATAAATAACCTGCTACTTTCCTAATAAATCCTATAATAATTACAGTCTATGAGTTACATGTGGTCATTACAATGAACTATCCAACTCAACAAAAGAGTAGAGAGTGACATGCTAGTAACAGATGGTGTCAGAATTTATAAAGAAAAAATGTTGGAGAGAGGATGCATATCTTGTCTTTGTCTTGGGGTTGGTTGTTGGATGTTAATAATTCTTCCCCTTCCTTGAGCAGTTAGAAGATGTCAGTTGCTTCCTCTGCCAATGACACTTGGCATTTTTATACTGGCCAAAGATATTCAATTTTAGAATTCCGTAGGGGCATTCCGTAGGGGCAGTTGGAAGTGTGCAACTCTCTTTCTGCTGAGATTTCTTTCTAAGCTGGAAAAAAAAAATCTGGAACTAAGTTGTCGTAGGGAGTTGTGTTACTAAACCAAAGGTGTCACCTCTTTGAAAATTTTAATCCATTAGCTCTGTGGGAGAAAGAGGGCAAACTCCTCCTATGAGAATCTGCTGAAGGATCAGCTGAGTCAGTTCTAAATCCATAGCAATGTGATTTGTCCATAGAATCACCAACATAGAGTGTGGCTGGTGCTCCATAAAGGATAGTGGAGAGATTCCAAGAGGAAACTTCTTGGTGATGGCTTTTGATACTCTCAGTCCAGGGACACTTGAATCTGAGAAAAGAGCCTCAGGGGAGGGGGAGGCACTGCAGCTGTGGCCTTGCCTTTATCCAAAAGGGTAGAAAAGCAGACACTGTGCAACCTTATCTGAAAGGCCAGAGAAGCAGAAGCTGGGGCCTTGTAAACAATGTTCCTTTGTTTGAAAATATGTCTAAATATGTCTAATATTTAGAATATATGTCTAAATTACAACACCCTAACTTCCTGGCATTGAGATACTAATGCTTGCCCCCACTCCTGTAAACCACCAATGAGAAAACATCACAACAGTTCCTGTCTACTTTCCTAGAAAAGATCCAGTACAAAGGGGAGCTTAGCCATCTTGGCAAAAGCCAGACGCATCTCTGTCAGCTAATATAGCTCCTTCCTCTTAAAAACTCAGGTGTTTGGGTGACTTTTTCTCTCCCTTGGGTCTCATCTTCTTGCAACAAATCTAGACCCTCATTTGACTTTTTTTGTTTGAGCCAAAGTTACACTTTTTTCACATGTTGTTGTTGTTGTTGTAATGTGCTGTCTAGTCGCCTGTAACTCATAGCAACCCTATGTGCAATAGCTCTGAAGCCTGCCCTGTTCTGAGTCAGTCTCGCTGACTCCAAAACATCTACCTCCATTGCCCCAGTTACTGTATCAAACCATCTCATCTAGCGGTTTCCTGTCCTCTGCTATCCCTCCAGCCTTCCAAGCATGATGTCCTTCTTCAAGAACTGGTCCATCCAGGCCATGTGCCCAAAGTATATGAGCTGAAACTTCAAAATCCTAGCCTCCAAGGAGAAACTTAATTTTACTCTCTCCAAGACAGACCTATTTGTTTTCTTGGTGGCCCGTGGTATGTTCAAGAATCTTCTCCAGCAACACAATTCAAAGGCATCAATTCTTCTATCACCATTTGTCATTACCCATCTCTCTGATGCATAGCAAGTAATTGAGAAGACCATGAACTGGATCAGGCAAACCTTGGTCTTTAAATTGACATAGTTACTTCTCAGTACTGTCGAAATGTCCCTGACAGCAGATTTCCCCAGTGCAATTCATCTTTTGATTTCCTGACTGCTGGTGCCAAGAATGTTGATTGTGGAGCCAAACAAGCTATAACTTGTTAACTATCTCAATCTCTTCACCATCCAACATGATGCTGCTAATTGGCCTAGTGGTGAGAATCTTTTTCACATAGGTTAGTTTAAGTTTACTTTCTACCATTTATCATCATGAATTGTGCTTGATCATTCTTAATGCTGAAATTACTGATTGTTCTTAATTTCAATAAACCATGGAAACACTCATCTCCACTTTTGGGAGCTCTGGTAGCTTAGTGGTAAGGAGTAGCACTGTTACCCCATAGGTACACCGTTCAAATCCACCAGCTGTTCTGTGGGAGAAAGATGGGCAGTCTTCTATGAAACTTACTGTCTCTGAACATCGTTGGAGGGTAATCTGTAAGTCAGTTTTGACGCCACAATACATAACAAAAATTCACTCTTGGTAAAATAAAAATCATAATGAACTTCCTCTTTTTTTTAATTCCCTCTTTTTTAACAGATAATAATTTCCATTTTCATGAACAGAAGAATAGTTAGTTAGCGCTTTCTCAAAAAGTTGCAAATAGAGATACCATTTGACCCAGCAATTCCACTACTGGGAATATACCCTGAAGAGACCATAGCTGACATCCAAG
>NW_006400056.1:973820-975200 GCF_000299155.1 Elephantulus edwardii
AGGAGGTCTCTGATGTTGGGCTTGGTGAGGGAAGGCCCATTTCTTCAGATTCTCTCAATTATAGAGGTCTCAAACAGATAGCAGCAGACTCAGAAAGTAGGATAGCAACTTCCCACTAAATCTTAGGGGCAGAAAATGGAGGTAGGCTCTATATGCCACATGGACCATGAAAGGGTCCAGTAAGTGATCACACTAAAGAAACAAAAGAAATCTTTCCAAATGTAGGCTCTCTGTATAACTTACAGAAGGGAAGCAAAGAAATAGAACATATCAAGTGACTTGGATGCAAAGATGCTTTGGCTGAGCTATCAGATATCTATCTGCTTTCCCCAAAGGCAGACAGAGTTAGTGTAGACAGAGGTGATGGGCAGTGAAGGCTAGTGAGAAGGTAAATCCACAGCTGTTGAGCTGATCTCGACTCCTGCTGGCCCTCCAATGGGCTTTCCAGGATGTAAATACTGATGGGATGAGACTTCTCAGCTTTCTTCGACACATCAGCTGGTGGATCTGAACCGCTTACATTGCAGTTCACAGCCTAACATGCTACACTTTACCCCTGCAGAGCTCCTTACTAAGAAGATGGATAACACATGAACTTTGCTCTGGGTTGATGAACTAATCCCGGGATCTCTTTATTAGTTTTAAGTCTTACATTTGAACTGGCACTTTTTTCCAAGTTTTCTTGGTTCCTGGCTGCTACTTTCTGCTCATCTTCTGCCCCGTTTTTCATGTATTTGACCTCTTCCACTGGTTTGATCCTATACTCATCGCCAAACACATCTCCATTCTGGTAGTTTTTCCCTTTCTGGGCTTCCTCTTCATTTTGAACAGTGGCAGCATGCTTGGCGGAGGCACAGCCCATAGTCTCATTCGGTCCACTTCAGCCGGGCTGAACTGCAAATCATCTCTACAGGCACGGGGACATTGTTCTTGTCTTTAAACCCAAAAATCCACTTTCCTGCTGAGTTGGTCAGGATGCGTGCACTCGAGGGGCGGGGGCAGCCAGACAATCCTATAATTTTTTTTAATTACAGTACATAGGTTTATATTTCAGGATCAATAAATTGCTTATGACATATCATTGAGAAAAAAAGTGTGTAAAAGACAAACCTATGTAATATTGTAGTTGTTGTTGTTGTTATGTATTGTTGAGTTGAATATATTATTAATGGATAGAATATATATTCCACAGTGTGTGCAATAATATTCTTCAAAATCATAACAATGTTTACTTTTTAGTAGAACCGTTTTAGAGGACTTTCACTGCCTTCTTCACACTTCCTGCATGTGTGACTTCTAGAATTCCCTCTTTTCAGAGAATATGCCCTTTTATACATTAGCCAATCCTAAGAGGATGAGGACAAGGCCTGAAACAGATGA
>NW_006400056.1:976292-977655 GCF_000299155.1 Elephantulus edwardii
AAAAAGTGTGTTTACTTTTTTAAAATTACAGAAGTAATAAAACTACATTTTGGAAAATGCAGGAAATATAACCTTTTGTAACTTCCTCATTCCAACCTAACCAAAGTTAAGTTTGTTTATATGTTTCTTCTGTCTTTTAATTTCACTGATTTCATGTAGCACATATAGATTAACACTTTTCACCTTCTGATGTACATAGAAGTCATGTAAGGATTGATGAACACGAAGGTTATGACTCTGCAGGTCTTTGTGGGTCCTGAGAATCTGACTGAATTTCTTCTAAGTTTCCAGGTGACAAGACTATACTTGAAATCAGGCAGAGCTTAGGTCAGTGGCCAGCTGTGTGGCCTTGGACAACTCACCTAGCTTTTCCCCCTCGATCCTTGCATCATTTCTCAGGGATTTCCTGTAGACTTCTAAAGGATTGAAAGTTCAGGCAGTCAGGAGGTCTCTATTCTCAATGAATAAGGGATGCTAAGTCATCACTAGAAGAATTATGTGGAGTTTGGAAGATGATTTTGAGAAGCCATTGGAGTAAAGATGAAACCCCTGAGGACCTGCTCCAGTAGGTAACTCCAAGGGACTGTGGCTAGAGTACCACAGGGCTTTGTCTTAATGAAGAGGCTGCCAGATTGGACCAGGCTAGAATTATTCAGGGTGCCTTCAATCTCCTGGCCATCAACCTCTCTCCTACTAACCAGCCCAGCTCAAAGCCACTGTAGCAGATTTGTTCATCTCTTTCAGCTGAATTTCTTCCAATGGGTTTCTGTTATTTTAACCAGACCAGAAATTGAGTCTGTTACCTAGTATGCAAACAACCACAGTGCATCACATTTGATCTGTGCAAAAAAGCAAATAATTTATTACAAAGTGCAAAGCAAGGCACCGGGAAGTTGGAACCACAGACATGACTCATAACTCATGGGAATGAGCAAAGGGAAATGATACATACTCATCAAGATTCTGGGAATCAATATACATATTCATTTTGAGTCAAAGCAACTGCATGCACAGTTGTCATACATCAAATGTTCAAAAAATAGCATCCTTATGTTTAGTAGGTGAATGATCGATGAGGGAATTTTCACGGAAAATAAATCACAAGGTTCAGTTCAGAACAGGTTAGTCATTCTAGCGCAACCTTTTGGGTTTTCTTTTATTTCATTTTTTTTAAATTTGAGTGCAATTTTACAAATTACAATGGTTTTTCATCTAATCATTTAATCCAAATTACTGGGGAGTAATTATGTCAGTTTGAGGACTAAGGTGTGTCTGATTCACGTCATGGTCTTTCTGATTACTTGCTATGCAGTTGAGAGCTGGACATAATAAGGATGGCAGAAGAAGAATTGACATCTTTGAG
>NW_006400056.1:979553-981461 GCF_000299155.1 Elephantulus edwardii
TTTAACATTTCTTCATGTGCGTGTTGGCCATCTGAATGTCTTCTTTGGTGAAGTGTCTGTTCATGTACATTGTTGCTGGAGTGAGATGATAGCTCATTGCTATTTTATTTTGCATCTTTGGGTTGACACAGTGACTGTAGCAATGGGCGTGAGTTGTGTCAGAGATGGTGAGGATGGCACAGGACCGGACAAGGTTCAGAACTGTTGTTCAGAGGGTCGCTATGAGTCATATTCGAATGGATGGCATCTACCAGCAACAAGAATGGCTAATAAGGGGAGAGAGGATACAACCCTGATGTGTATCTTTCCTGATTTTAAACCATGTAGTGTTCCCTTTGGCATCCACTTCCTAAACAATATGCCTTTGGAAACTCTATGAACATTAGAGAAAAGACAACAGTTACAGAATAGGATTCAGATCTTTTGTTCATAAAGTCACTGTGAGTCATACTCAATTCAAAGGCACTTAACAACAAGTGTTCCCTTGCTCTGTTTGGACAATGGCTTCTTAATCTAGGTATAGGTTTCACATGAGCATAATTAAATGCTCTGGGATTCTCATTCTTCTCAGTGTTACCCATAATTTGTTGTGATCCATATAGTCAAAGGCATTTGCATAGTCAATAAAACACAAGTAGATATTGTTTTAATAATCTCCCTTTTCAGCCAAGACCCACCTGACATCAGCAATGATATCCCTAGATGTTACAACCTTTTCTTTTTTTTTAAAGAAAAAAAAGTCTAGTCTTTTTTTTTATTGGTTTGCTTACAAAGTTTGAATACATTGTGTTTCTATTCCTCATTCATACTGTGTTTCATACATTCTCATGCATTATGTTTTATAAAGTTTATCACCATTGGACCTTGTCTCTTCTAAATCTAGCCTGAACTTCTCACAGTTCTCTGTCAATGTTCTACATGTTTTTGATGATTTTTAGTAGTATCTTCTTTGCATGTGATACTAATAACACTGTTAAATAATTCCACACTCTGTTCAATCAACTTCCTTAAGAATGTGAACAGATAGGGATCTCTTCCAGTCAGTTGGCCAGGTAATTTTCTTCCACATTTCCCGGCACAGACTGGTGAGCACATCCAGGGCTGTTGCATCTATTAGTTGAAGCATGTAAATTAGGTGTCAAGATGGAGGCATATTATGAGAAGCTTGCCCCTGGTGTATTGTGGATGACTGTGGTGGTACCTTCACAATGGACACCATAGATGGTGACATTTTTCAAGCAATCAAAGTTTTCCGTAATTCTCCATAGGCATCAACTGCCACAGACTACAAAGTAGTGTGACAGCTATTAAAATCAGGGCTCCACAGATAGAAGGTGTTTGCTATTTGGAGAGGTCTGTTTTCTATGATTGACAAATCAGAGGAAAAGAAGATCCCTGGATTGTTCCACAGTAAAATGCTTTATGGACAAAAGGACATGGCACCAAAAAACTCTCTTACCTTTAGGGCTTCTGTATTTTAGTTCAAGATCATCAGAAATCTCACCAGAAACTATTTTCCTTCCAATATACCTGGTATGAGAAGAACTGATTAAAGGATACTGCTGGCATTTCAGATATTTTGTATTTATTGTGTGCTTGAACGTATGCTTTTTTTTCCCAATATCCAAAGCACTTTATTGCAGATCTGGGATGATGGAGAGAATCTTCTCAAAAACTGTCTCCTGTATGCTTTTAAAAAAAAAAGGGAGAGAGGGAGAGAGAGAAACATGTCCATTGGTACCCATCAATTCCTGGGGTCTTTTTTCCCCCCCAATTCTCTCAATGAAGCTTGAACTTATTCCTTTGTTAACATTGTCTCTTGGTCATATTGTTGTTGTTGTTATGTACTATCAAGTCTCCTGCAACTCATTACGACCCTATGTACATTAGCTCTGAACCCTGCCCTAT
>NW_006400056.1:985616-1016772 GCF_000299155.1 Elephantulus edwardii
TTCCCTTTCTGAGGTGACTTCCCCCGGTGTGCAGCTTCCTGTCGGTAATGGAAAAAGTAAAGTCAGAGTCCTTGGAGAGAAAGAAGACAAACCTTCGTCTCACATATTGTGGGCATGTTGCTAGGAGAGACTATTCCTATATGGTTGGTGAATGTTGGTGAAAGAGAGGAAGACCGTCAACCAGATGGATTGGCACAGTGATTGCAGAAGTGTGTCAAGAGATGTTGAGGATGCCACAGGATAGATCAAAATTCAGATCTGTTGTATATAGAGTTGCTATGAGTCATACTCTACTGCACCTAACAACAATAACAATGACTGATAACCGTGAGCATTTCTTCACTTGTTTATTGGTTGCCTGATTCTTCTTTGGTGAAGTGTCTGTTCATGTCCTCTGTTCATTTTGTGATTGTTTTTCTTATTATGGTGCTGGAGTTTACTCTAATTTTAGAGACTACTCTCTTGTCAGATGCGCCATTGCCCAGTATTTTTTTTTTCTTCTCACAGTCACCAGATTCTCTTTTCACTCTTTGGGAGAAGTCTTTTGATGCTGATAGACTTCATTTTTGCTGGTGGTGTTAGGTACTGTCAAGTCAGCTATAGCTCATAATAACCCTATGAACAACAGATATAAGCCTGGGAATATTCTGTGCTATCATCACAATCTCCATCATGTCAAGTCTATTTTTGTAGTCACTGTGTCATTCCATCTGGTTGAAGGTTTTCCTCGATTTTGCTGACAATCTACTTATGTCCCAGCATGTCTTCTTTCCAAGGACTAGCCTCTCTTGACAACATGCCCAAAGTACACAAGACCAAGTTTCACCATCTATGTCTCTAAGGAATCTAGTTACACTTCTTCCAAGACAAACTGTTGTTTTCACAATCCATAGGATAATCAGTACGCTTCACCATCACCACAGTGGACAGGCATTGATACTTATTCTATCATCCTTATTCATTGTCCAACTCTCAGATTCAGAGGAAGAAACTGGGGGAGGGGAGAATGGCTTGAATCAGCCATATTTTAATCTTTAAACTAATTTCCTGTCTCTGAGGAACACCCCAGTTGCATTTCCTATAAGATAGACTTGTTTGTTCTTTTGGCAGTCCATAGTATATTCATGACTCTGCCAACACCACAATTCAAAGGCATTGATTTTCCTTTGGTCTTCCTGATTCATTGTCTAACTTTCAGATACACAGAAAACAATTGAAAATGCCATGGCTTGGATTGTTGTTCTTGCTCTTGGCTTGGATGAGGCACACTTTAGTCTTGAAATTGGCATCTTTAGCACTTTAAGAGGTTCTTGACAGTAAATTTTCTCAGTACAAGCCTTTTGATTTCTTGATGTTGCTACCGTTGGTGTTGATTGTGGCTCCAAGAAAAGTGAAATCATTGACAACGTTAATCTTTTCTTCATTTATCATGATGTCATCTAATGGTCTAGTGAGAATTGTTGTTTTCCTGATGTAATTCATATTGAAGGCTATAGGGTTTTTTTTAAATCTTAGTCAATAAATGTTTCAAGTCACCTTCACTTTTTGCAAACAAGATTGTGTTATCTGCAAAAGAGTTTGTTGATAAATCTTCCTCCTATCCTGATGCCACATTCTTTTTAAGATTCTTGAATCCTTTGCTCAGAATACAAATTGAATGGGAATAGAAGAAAAAGATACAACCCTGTCACACACATTTCTTGATTTTAAATCATACAATATCACCTTGCTCTATTCAGACAACTGCTTCTTGGTCTATGTAAATGTTTTACACGAAGACAATTAAGTATCATGGGATTTTCCTATTTCTCAATGTTAGCCACAATTTATTATGATCCAAACAGTTAAATGCCTTTTTATAGTTAGTAAAACACAAGTAAACATCTTTCTGGTATTCTCTGATTTCAGCCAACATACATCTGACATCAGCAAAAATATCCTTTGTGTCACAGCCCTTTTCGAAGCCAGCTCAAATTTCTTGAAGTTCTCTGACCATGCTTCTGTATATTCCTTTCCTTTTTCTTCTATGCTTCCTGGATCATTCAAGACTTTTCCCATGACATCCCTCAGTATTGAAAAGTGAGGTTTAAATTTGTTTTATCACCTCAAAGAGTGACAAGCTGGCTCTTCCCTTTGTATTCTTGGACTCCAGCTCTTTGCACATTTCACCTTCTTCTTGAGCTGTCTTTTGAAATCTTTTGTTCAGCTCTCTTACTTCAACATTTCTTCCCATTCTTTAGACTTCTTGATGCGCTAATGCAATTTTCATAGTTTCCATGGACATCCACTTTGGACTTTTCTTTCTCCTCTTTCTTTGTAATGACCTTTGGCTCTCTTCATGAGTGATATCCTTGATTTCAGGATCAAGGAAGACAGTCCTCTGTGATCAATGTCTCAAACCTGTTCTTTATTGTTGTTGTTGTTGTTGTTATGTGCCATCGAGTTTTCTGAGACTCATAGCAACCCTATGGACAACAGCTCTGAACCCTGCCCTATCCTGAGCCAGTCTCCTTGTCTCCAACACAAGTACCTCCATTAGCCCAGTTACTGTGTCAGTCAATCTCTCCCAGCGTCTTCCTTTCCTGTGCTGTCCCTTTATCTTCCAAGCATGATGTCCTTCTCCAAGGACTGATCCTTCCTGGCACCATGCCCAAAGTATGTGAGGCAGAGCTTCAAAATCCTGCCTCCTAGGAGCAGTTTGGTTTTACCCTCTCCAGGAAATATCTGTTTGTTCTCTTGGTAATCTAGCCTATATTCAATACTCTTCTTTAGCACCACAATTCAAAGGCATTGATCCTTCTTCTGTCAACCCTAGTTGTTGTCCAGCTCTCTGATGCACAGCAAGTAATTGCAAAGACCATGGCCCGAATCAAGTACACCTTAGTTTTCAGACTAACAATGTTGCTTTTCAGCAATCTGGAGAAGTCCTAGACAGCAGATTTCCCCAATGTAATTTGTCTTTTTATTTCCTGACTGCTGGTGCTGAGAGTGTTGATTGTGGGGCTGAGCAAGCTGTAATTATTAAGAACCTCAATCATATCTCCATCTATCATGGTGCTGCCAATTGTCTGAGTGTTGAGAATATTGAACTTGCAAATGAGTAATTGATAGTCTGTTCCACAGTCAGCACCTGGCCTGCTTTGAGTTATTCTTTGACATTTTGAATGCTTTTTGTTTACTTTTCATGTTTTATTTCTCTGGCTCAAGCTTTTTAACACAATATTGAATAGGAGTTGTAATATAGGTCATCCTTCTCTGGTTCCTATTCACAAATAGAATGCTTTCAATCTCTGTCTGTTGAGAGTAATGTTGTCATTAGTTTTGTACATATACTTTTAGTTATGCTGATGCATTCATTTCTAGTTGAACATTTTTAGTTAGGAAAGGATGTTGAATTTTGTCAGATGCCTATTCTGCATCAGTTGAGATGGTCACGTGATTCTTTGTCTTTATTGATGTGCTGGATTACATTATTTGATTTTGTAGTGCTGAACCATCCTTGTATACCTGGTATGAATCCCACTTTATATGTTTATTTTGTTGATAAGATGCTGCATTCTATTGGCTTGTATTTTGTTGAGAACTTTTGCATCTATGATTATGAGGGATATTGATCTATAATTTTCTTTTTTAGACAATTCTTTGCCTTGCTTTGACATCAAAGTTATGCTTGTACTATAGAATGAGTTTGAATATTTGCAAAAATTCACCTGTGGTTTCACCTGGGCTAGGACTTTTTGAGTTGCACATGTTTTTATAACCCGCTCAACTTCTTTTTTGTGATGAATCTGTTCAAATTTTTTACCAAGATCTATGTTAGATTAGGTAGGCAGAGAGTTTCTAAAAATTCATTCATTTCCTCTAGGTTTTTAAATTTGTCAAAGTATAGTTCTTAATAATATTCTGTTACTATAGTTTTTATTTCAGTTAGTTTTGCTGTGATGTTACTCATTTCAATCTTTATTCATGTTAATTTGTCTCTTCTCCTTTGTTACATTTACCTGGGGCTTGTAAATGTTATTAATCCTTTGAAATAACAAACTTCTAGTCTGGTTACTTCTTTCCATTGTTTTTTCCGTTTTCTACTTCATTTGTTTCTGCTCTTATATTTATGATTTACTTTGCTCAGGGCACTGGAGGGTTTCCTTTTCTGGTTATAGGATGAGAGATTAATGTGTTAACTTTGTTTCTTTCTTCTTTTCTGATGTGTGTGTTTATTAGTATAAACTGACCTCAGAGTGGTACTTTTGCTATGTCCCAAAGCTTTTGGTATAGTGTGTTTTCATTTCTCATTTGCTTCAAGAAAATGTTACATTTTTAAAAGCATTTCTTTTATTACCCAATAGTGTTCAGAATGTCATTTAATTTTCATGTACTCAATTTTTAAACTTATCTTCTTGATATGGTTTGATTTCTAATTGAACAACATTATCATCCGGCAAGATGCTTCATAGTATTTTTAATTTTTAAAAATGTATTGTGGCTTGCTTTATAACCTAACATACGATCTTTTCTGGATAATATTCTATGTGCATTGGAAAAGAAAGTATCTTTTTCTCTTGTTGGGTGGAATTTTATAAATCTTTCAGCAAACCACAGTTCCTTAATTGCATAGTTTAATTCTTCTGAATCTTTTCTGAGTTTCCTTCTAGTCGTTCTGATCTTCACCAAAAGAGTTGTATTGAAATTTCATATTATTGTTGTTGTTATTATTATTATTATTCATATGTAAGCAAAATATTGCTGAAAATGATTTAAACATGGCTGGAACAGTACTTAGAAAACTACCAGACTTTCAAGTATGATTTAAAGATGGCTATGGCATCAAGGATATTATGGCTGATGTCAGATGGATTCTAGCTGAAAACAAATACGAGATTTTAATACCATATTTATGGTTTATTGACTATGCAAAGTCATTTGACTATGTGGATCACAACAAATTATGGCCGAGAAGAATGGGAATTCCAGAACAATTGATTGTGCAGGTCTGAAACACATACCCAGACCAAGAGGCTGTTGTGCAATTAGAACAAGGAAACACTGCATGTTTAAAATTAGGAAAGGTTTGTGTCAGGGTTGTATTTTTTTCTATACTTATTTGACCCATATTCTGAGCAAATTATTCAACAAGCTGGGCTCTATGAAGAAAAAATGTGGAATCTGAATTGGAAGAATATCTTTGTTATACAGATGACACAGCCTTGGTGCTGAAAGTGAAGAGAACTTGAAGCACTTACTGCAGAAGGTTAAAAATTGCAGCCTTCAAGATGGATTACATCTAAACATCAAGAAAATAAATACCCTTACCACTGGACTAATAGGCAATATTGAGATAGATAAAGGATTTTAAATTGTCAGTGACTTCATCTTACTTGGATCCACAATTAATTTACTTGGTACCAAAAGACAGGAAATGAGGAAATATTTTGCACTGTGAAAGTCAGTAATCAGGAATATCTCCAAATTATTGAGAAGTAATGATGACAGTTTGAGAACTAAGGTATGCCTGATTCAAGTCATGATTTTTTTCAGTCTCTTTCTATGCATCTGAGAGAAGGACAATGACCAAGGATGGCAGAAGAACTGATGCCTTTAAACTGTGGTGTCTGAGAATATCCCATGATCTTCCAAAAGAACAAACATATATATCTTGGAGAAGATGAAGCCAGAGTGCTCCTTGGAGGCAAAAGTGATGACACTTTATTTCACATACTTTGGGTATGTTACTAGGAGAGGTTATTTCTTGGAGAGGGGTATCATGCTTGGGAAGGTAGAGGAGCAGCAAAAGAAAGGAAAACCCTCGGCCAGGTGGGTTAGCATGGTGAATTGTGGCCATGGACTTTAGTATATGAGATATTGTGAGGATGGCAGAGGATAGGTATGCTTAGGTCAGTTGTCCAACTTATATGCATATGAAGCAATTGGAAATACTGTGCCTTAGACCAGATGTATTTTAGTCCCTAGACTGACAATTTTGCTCTTTAGTTCTTAAAAAGAGGTCTTTGGTCACAAAAACATCAAAACAGCCAAAATATCCAACCGCAAATGAATGGATAGAGAAATTATGGTACACTCACACAATGGAATACTACGCAGCACACAGGAACAATGATTTTGTAAATTATTACCTAACTTAGGAGGGACTGGAGAGCATTATGCTGAGTGAACTAACTCAGTCTCACAAGGACAAATATTGTAAAACCATTATTGTTGAATGAGTATTAGGATCCAAGGGAGGTGGGGGAAGGTGGAAGCAGAGGGATGAGGATATGCAGGGGGAGGGGAAATTAATCACGGAGTTGTACCATTTGAGGGGTGAGGGGTGAGGGAAATTGGAAGGATCTGTTCTCAAAAACAATGTATTCTAATTTTTTAAATAAACCAGTATAAAAAAGTAAATAAAAGAGGCCTTTGGCATCACATTCACCCCATGTGATGTCCAAGTAAAATTAAATCCTTGAGAATGCCAATCTTTTCTCTATTTATCGTGATGTTGCATATTGGTCCAGTGGTGGAGACTTGTTTTCTTGATGTTGACGTGTAATCTTCTTCAGTAAATGCTTTAGACTTCTTCATGTTCTGCCAGTAAGGTTATATCATTTGTTTAACTCAGATTGTTGATGAGTCTTTCTCCAATTCTGATGCCACATTCCTCTTCAAATAGTACAGCTTCTTAAATATATGCTTAATATCCAGGTGGAATATGAGTGGAGAAAATATAGGACCCAAATACATGCTTTTCCTTGCTTTTAAACCATGTAGTATGGCCTTGTTCTGTTCAAATGACTGCCTCTTGATTTATCAACAGGTTTTGCACAATTAAGTGCTCTGGAATTTTCAGTCTTCTCAGTGCTAACCATAATGTATTATGATCCACACAGTCAAATACATATGCATAGTCAATAAAAAATAGGTAAATTTCTTTCTGATACTCTTTACTTTCAGCCAAGATTCATCTTACATCAGCAATGATATCCCTCATTCCAAGACTTCTTCTGAATCCACATTGAATTTCTGGCAATGTCTTGACCATGAACTTTAACAGCTGCCTCTGAATAATCTATAGTAAGATTTTGTTTGCATGAGACATTAATTATATTGTTTAATAATTTCTATTCTCTGTTGGATCTTCTTTAAAAAAAACCGCAAACATTTCTAAGTCTTTTCCAGTTGATTGAGGAGGTCTTCCACATTTCTTGGCATAGACTAGTGAACACATCTAGGGCTGCATTTATTTGCCAAAAGTCTTCAATTTGTATCCCATCAATTTACAGACTGTAGGAGGCTAGAAGCCCAAATTGAGAGCATGGCTCTATGAGACAGCATTCTGTCTCTGTTGATTCTGGAGGAAGATCCTTGTTTCCTTTAGCATTTGTAGACCTGGCATCTGTAGATCTCCCTGTGTCTTGGCTTTCTCCTGTGTCAAGGAGGTTCCCAGTGCAAGGATTTGAGTCCAGGAAGAGGTATTACAAAGCTACACTCCCGAGAAATTCTCCTTAGATTAGATTAGAGTAGCCATAAGATTAAAGGTGTTGCATTCTACCCTGAATCTTCTTAAAGCTTTTTTGGTTTAACATTACACCAACATTAAATCATTACATTCACATATTTTGAGAGGACAGAGTCTCTAAGGACTGATTGCTCCTCTCCCATGCATAGACTTCCTTTCCAACCCTTGAGGACCTGAAAGAGAGTGTTGCAAGTCTCAGAACTCCTAGTCATTAAGACCTCAAGAAAATATGCATGAATTGGGAAGAGTTATAATCTTTGCAACCTGGATCAGGTGCACCGTAGGGTCTAGACTGATATCTTTGCTCTTCAGCACTCTGGAAAGGTCCCTGACAGCAGACTTTCCAAATCAAATTTGTCTTTTAATTTCTTGGATGCTGGTGCCAAAAATGTTGATTGTAGACCTAAGCAAGCTGAAATTGCTAACAATCTCAATGTCAGTCTAGGGATGAAAGTGCTCCCGGCCCAAGCCATGGTCTTCACAATTACTTGCTATGAATCAGAGAGCTGAACAATGGCTAAGGATAACAGAAGAAGAATCAAAGCCTTTGAATTGTGATAATAGAGAAGAGTATTGAACATACCATGGACTGCCAAGAGAGCAAACAGACCTGTCCTGGAGAGGATGAGACCAAATTGTTGTCTGGAGGCAAGGATTTTAAAGCTCTGTCCCACATACTCTGGGCACGTTTCCAGGAATCCTTGGATAAGGACCTCATGCTTGAAAGGATGGAGGGACAATACAGGAGAGGAAGACTCTGAATGAGATGGCTTGACACAGTGACTGAAGTAATAGAGGCAGGTATACTGGAGACAGCTAGATTGGCTGAGGATAGGACAGGGTTCAGAGCTATTGTGCATAAGGTCAGTATGAGTTGCACGTGACTCAATGGCACATACAACAACAACATCATCTATCCAGTCAATGAATACACATTATGTGATGCAGCACATTCATTGTCCTATCTACTGGCTTTGACTTTCAGCACATAGTTGGGTGGTATTATGCTAATAATATGAATGAGGTGAATAGTATTTTTTGGGTGGCAACATGCAAGCAAGAGATGTAGACTACTAATGAGGGGATTAGTCAATTTTGCCATCTCACCAGGCTTAAATTGAGTACATTCAGAGGCAGAAGGAGGGACTATTGCTTCTATCCAGAAAGAAGAAGAAGAGAATGAGGCAAGTGTCCCTTTGGTCCAGAGATTGCTGTGAGAGACAGACCAAGATCTAGACCAGAGCAACCTGAGGCCTACATGAATGGAACAAGAACCACTCACATAATCAGAGCTGAGGGCCTTTACCCAGGTGTACTGGAGGACTTGAGAGGAAAGAAGTCATAACTGGCAAGACTAAAAGATCTATGTGACACTTACCCAGAGCCTTGAGACTAAGGGTCAGAGGACCTGTGAGAAAGCCCAAGACACTGTTCTGATTAAAGAATTGTATCCTGTTTCCAAGCTGAACTGTAACCTGTTAACTTCCCTAATAAACTCCATAATCATGAGTATGATCTTTGAGTTCTGTGTGGTCACTACAAGGGAATAGTGGACCCAGTAGTAGAGTAGTGAGGCCTAGAAGATGTTAGAATTAATAGAAGTAAGTGCGGTAGCTTGGGGACATATCTGACTCCACGGAGATTCATTTTATGTTATTGATGTTGTGGATGAGGACTGTTCCTTCTTGTGGAGTTAGTGCAGGCCCACTTAGCAGCCCCTGCATTGGTCACACTATTTTTATACTTAATTAAATTACTTCTTCCTGCTTCCTGAGGTTAGTTCTCCAAATATGGGTTTCTAGTTGAGTGTCTATTTTAGAGAAACAATAATGTAATTAACTTTCATGTACTTACCCCTACTTAATATAACATTTCAAGCTGATCCGATCTTTAAGGTATTATCAGCTCACTAGGGAAACAAAGTTTGGGAGGCAAGAGATGGAGGTTCCAAGTTCTCTGCCCTTCAGTAGGTTAACCTTAGGATAATGATGGTGGTGGTTGTTATGTGCCATCGAATTGCTTGCAACTCATAGTAACAATAGCCCTGAACCTTTTCCGATCCTGAGCCAATCTCACTGTCTCTGGGACATTTTCCCCCATTTGATTTACATTAATTACTGTGTCAATCAATTTCCCCCAAGGTCTTCCTCACTTGCACTGTCTGTCCATCCTTCCAAGCATGGTGTCCCTCTTCAAGGGATGTCCCTCTTGGTAACATGCCAAAAGTATGTGAGACGTAGATTCAAAAGCCTTGCCAGTAAGGAGCAGCTTGGTTTCACTGTCTCTAGGACAAACCTGTTAGTTCTCTTGACAGTCCACATACTCTTGACAGTTCAATACTCTTCTTCAGCACCACAACTCAAAGACAGCAATTCTTCTGTGCTTCCTGGTCATTGTCCAGCTCTTTGATGCACAGCGAACAATTGTGAAGACTGTGTCTTGGATCAGGTACATCTTAGCCTTCACACAGACATCGTTACTCTTTAGCACACTGGAGAGGTCCCTGACAGCAGATTTTCCTGATGCAATTCGTCTTTTGATTTCCTGACTTCTGTTTCCAAGAGTATTGATTGTGGAGCCAAGCAGGCTAAGATTATTAACTATCTCAATATCTTCTGCACCCATCCTGATTCTGCCAATTGGCCCAGTGATGAGGAGCTTTGTGTTCTTGAAGTTGGGTTTCAATCCACATTGACAGCTCCAGTCCTTGACCTTTTTCAGCAAACACTTCAAATCCTCTTCAGTTTAGGCTAGCAAGGTTGTATCATCTGCACAGTGCAGGTTGTTGATGTCTCACCTAAATAAGAAAGTGAAGAAACCTGTAAAACAATATATAAATTTTGCTGCCTATGTTTTTTCCATTGGCAAAATTGTTCACCAGGTCGATAAGCATGAGAAGCCTTCTCTTTTTCCTCTTTCAATAATTACACTCTTCACTCAGGCAGTTTTTACTTCAATTTAGTAATGGTCAATAGAAACCTCAATGGAAAGTGAGCAAAGGCAAAGCTGGCTATTACTCAAAGTTTGTTAGCCAGCAAATGCAAATGTACACACTTTCTATTTCAGGAGGTAATATAATAGTCCAAGAGTGAGTGTAAGTCTGTTAAAGTGGGAATAGTAATTTATTTGCTTACACAGGGATTTTCATTTCTGGAGGAAAAAAAGACATAAGTAAAGTCTTTGCTTTGTAAACTATCCCTATTATTTTTACCAGGCTACTTTTTTGTGTTATCATAATTTTTAGTCACCTTTTTTCCTGTTACATTAATATCTGAATGCCCTGACATTATTTAAGAGGCTCAAGAAAGTCTCTGTTTTCTCCTTACTGTAAAGAAAAGTCATATCTTAAGTCATATTTGCCCCTCCATTAAATAATAATTTTTAAAAAGCCCACCAAGAACAAATTTCTGAACAAAAATATATGCTGTGTGACAAACCTTCCAAGATTATTGGCTTAAAATAGCAATAAGCATTATGCTTGAGTGAGGACATTGGTGTTCAGTGGTTTTACCTCCCACATGGGAGTACTAGTTCCATTCCTGGTCAATAAACCTCAAGTACAACTACTACCTTCTGTCCAGTGAGGCTTTTGTGCTTGCAATAATGTTCATCACTTTTCAGTAGAATTTCTATACTAAGATAGCCTAGGCAGAAAGGTCTGTGATGTATTTCTGAAAATCAATCTGTGAAAATCAGTAGAGCACAATTACCTGATCTGCACTCAATAATGAGGTGGAAAAGGACCAGAAAGCTTTTCATTCCATTGTGCACTGAGGACAACATGAGTCAGGAGTCAACTGGATGGTGGTGGTTTTTGTTGTTGTTATGTGCTGTGGAGTAGACTATGACTCCTAGCAACCCAATGCACAATGGATCTGAAACCTGCCTTATCCTATGCCATCTTCACCATCTCTAACACAACTGAGCTCATTGTGACAGTCATTGTGTTAGTGCGTCTTGTTGAAGGTCGTCTTCTCTTTGGATGACCCTCCACCTTTCCCAGCATGATGTCCTTCTCCAAGGAATGGCTCCTTCTAACAACATACCCAAAGTATGTGAGTTAAGTTTCACTATCATTGTCTCAAAGGAGCGCCTGGATTTCTACAACATAGATCTTGTTCTTTTGGCAGTCCATAGAATATGCAGTACTCATTTCCAACAGCCCAACTCAAAGGCATCAATTCTTCTTCTGTCATCCTTAGTCATTGTCCAACTTTCAGTTGCAAGAGATTGAGAAAACCATGATTTCAGTTGCAAGAGATTGAGAAAACCAAGAAACACCTTGATCTTTAAGCTGTCATCATTGCTCATGAGAGCTGTGGAAAGGTCTCTGACAGCAGATTTTCCTAATGTGAACTCGTCTTTTCTTGGCACTGGTGTAGATTATAGATCCAAATAAGAGGAAATTGTTGACAACTTTAATATTTTCTTCCTCTATTATGATACCTCTTATTGGCCAAGTAGTGAGGATTTTAGATGCTTTGTTCTTTTTCATAAAGCCCAGCTTCTCAAATTATTTGTTCAGCACACAGATTGAATAAGTGGGGAGAAAGAGTGCAGTAAAAAACAAAAATGAAAACAGACAAACCAAAAACCCAAACAACCTAATAGTCAATATCATCCTCAATCGAGAGAGAGAGTAAAAGTATTCTTCATGTGAACAGACACCAGACAAGGATGTCCACTATCATCACTCTTATTTAGTATCTTATTAGAAGTCCTATCTACAGAAATAAGGTAAGAAAAGGGAATAAGATATATTCAAATTGGCAAAGACAAAGTAAAAATACCTCTATTTCAAGACAGGTTAATATACACAGAAAATCACAAAATCTCAACAAGAAAATTATTGAACCTGGTTGATCAATGAAGCAGCAGTAGTTAAGATTAATATTTAAAAAATTAGTCTGATTTCTCTACAGTAACTAACACAACACTGAAAAGGAAGTAAAAAAACAATATCAATTACAATAGTCACTTAAAAGAAATACTTAGGAACAAATCTAACTAGAGGCATCAAAGGCCTATTCAAAGAAAATAACAAAACACAACAACAAGAAATCAAAAGAGACGTAGGCAAATGGCAGAATATGTCACACTCGTGGATAGGAAGACTTAATATTATTATAATGCCAATTCTACAAAGTAAACTACAGGTTTGTGATAAAAATTACAGGATATGAACGCAATACCAATTCATATCCTGTCAAGATTCTTCAAAGAGATGGGAAAGGCAGTTTCCAATGTTATTTGGAAAGGAGTAAGACCATGGATAAGCAAAGTTCTATTGAAGAAGAAAAATAAAGTAGGTGACATTATACCTCCTGATCTTAAAACCTCTACATAACATAATAATCAAAATAGTGTGGTATTGATACAACAACAGACCCATGGACCAACAGAACTGAATTAACAACTCAGAAATCAGAGTATCTACGAAAAGTCAGTGAATCTCTAACTAGGAAACAAAACTCTTTAAATGGGGAAACAATAGCCTCTTTAACAAATGGCCCCGGCAAACTGGCTATCTACCTGCAGAAAACAGAAACAAGATCCACACTTTTTGTCATACTAAAAAATCAACTCAACCACATTGTACTGGGAGCTCCCTGCTCAACTGCTCACCCCCTCACTCCAACATACACTTTAGATAAACTCTGAATCACCTTTGCATAGAAAATAAAAGTGCTTGTTTTTTTTAAAAAATCAACCCAAAGTGGACCATGGATCTAGGGATAAAGTAAAAAACTATAATCAAAGGGAAATTAAGAACAAATTTAACCATCAATATGTATTATATCCCAAAATCAAGAAAACAAAAATTCTCATCACTAGACCAATAGGGATAGATGGAGAAAAGATTAAAATTGTCAACAATTGCATCTTACTTGGGTCCATAATCAACACCCTTTGTAACAGTAGTCAAAAATAAAAAGAAGTGTTACATTTAGAAAGTTTGCTGTCAAGGACCTCTCCAAAGTGCTAAAGAGCATTGAGGTCTGCTTAAAAATTAAGATGCACCTGATCCAACCCATGGTCTTTTCAATTACTTGCTATGCATCTGAAAGTTGGAGAGTGAATAAGGATTATGACAGAAGAATCGATGCTTTTGACTTATGATGTTGGAAAAAAGAGTACTGAATATCCCATGTATTGCCAAAAGAACAAACAAATATGTCTTGGAAAAAGTGCAACCATGGTGATCCGTGGAGGCAAGGATGGTGGAACTTCATTTCATATACTTTGAGCATGTTGTTAAGAGAGGTCAGTCCTTGGAAAGGGACTTCATACATGGAAAGGTAAGTGGTCAGCATAAGAGGAAGACTCAATCAGATGGATTGACACAATGACTATAACAATGGGCCCAAGTAGATCAGAGATGGTGAGGAGGTCATGGGATGAGGCAAGGTTATGATCTATAGTTCATAGGGTCTATATGAGTCATAGTCAACTCAATAGCACATTACAGTAATAACCTATGCCAAATATAGGCTTTTAAACATAGCCAAGAATGGACAACCAGGAGAGGATAAAATGAATGAGTGAGACCTTTTAAAAATTAAATCCTTGTATATGAAAAAAAAAATTTCTACAAAAAGGTAAAAAGAGAGCCCACAGACTGGGAAAATATTTGGCAATGACATATCTGATAAGAGACTCATGTCTAAAATTTACAGAAAACTCCAGCATCTCAACAAGAAAGACAATTCAGATACAAAATAAGTGAAAAGTTCTTCACCAAAGAAGACATTCAGATGGCCAACAAACGCATGAGCTCAAGACCACTAGCTATTAGAGATGCAAATCAAAACAACAATGAGATATCTCAACCCAGAAACAGCAGAGAAGTTCAGCAAGACAACAAACAAATGCTTGCGAGATTGCAGTGGAATTGGAACTCTCGTGCACTGCTGGTGGGAATGTAATATGGTACCATTACTATGGAAGGTAGTTTGAAGTTGCCTCAAAAAGTTGAAAATAGAAGTATCATTTAAGCCCACTATTCCACTACTTGAAATAAAGTAAAAATAAATAAAAGCTGTGATATGAACAGGTATTTGCACACTCGTGTTTATAGTAGCATAATTTACCATAACAAAGTGATCGAAGTAGTAACAAGAGCCTATCAATAAGCAAATGGAGAAACTGTGGTACATTCTCACGGTGGATTATTACACAGCATTTGAAAACAATGAAGAACTCTTTAAAACACTATACAACACAGATGATTCTCAAGAACATCCTGCTGAGTGAAATAACGTAGTCACAAAAGGACAAAGAGTATATAAGAAGAAGAGAAAGGTTTATGTACGAAGAGGATCAATCCGGTTTGGTTAGAGAGGAGAAGAGTAGGAAATGAATGAACAGACAATGAACACTTACTTGAATAGGTGAAATGAAGGGAAATGTGGAATGAATGAATGAATGATCAGACATTGTGTATATTGGATGCTATGAAGCAAGATTTGCATGATTGATTGCCTAGCAGGTGGAAAGCTAAACAATCATGATCGGTAGGATGAAGAGAAAGGCAATGTATAGTGAGGATTTGTTGAGATGTTGTAATAAATAGTGTTGCTCAATTGTAATGAATGTTATAAAACAAAATTATATGGAAGATTGACTGAAAACTTTTTTTCTTTAAAAAAAGCAAATACTGACCAGAACTATGAGTCACAGTTGACTAGACGATACATGACAACAACAATAACAAACAAATCTGGGTAAAGTCTAGTGCTGGGCACTGAACAGGGTCCCTAACACCTGGAGGCTGTGCGAGTGCAGAGGTGTGGAACCAAGGTGTTGAGCCAAGAGATGCTTCCTGGACTACATGATGACTTATCTGGTCTTCATGTTCATTGGGTGGAGACTGTGGTTGTGGTAATGGAATTTGCTGATTGGCTAGACCTAGGTCAATGTTCCACTCATATAACTGAATATGAAGTCACCTCCACCCAAATTATAGAGTCCAAGAATGGCTAGCTAGATAGATAGACAGACAGATACACAGATCATCTTGTTGTTGTTGTTGTTGTTGTTAGGTTCTGTTGAGTCAAGCATGACTCATAGTGACCCTATGAACAAGTGATCTGAACCCTGTTCTTCCCTGTACCATCCTCACACTTCCTGACATTCAAAAGCCCACTGCAGCAATCACCTTGTCAATCCACCTGGTTGAGGGTCTTCTTCTGCCTTCTCGACTCTCCATAGTTCCCAATATCGTGTCCTTCTCCAAGGAGTAGCACCTCCCAGCAACATGTCCAAAGTATGTGAAGTGAAGCCTCGTCATTTCTTGCCTCCAAAGAGCACTCCAGCTACACCCTCTCCAAGACATATTTGGTCGCTCTCTTGGCTGTTCATATACATATACACATATATGTATTTAAACCAGACTAAAGAAAACTTCACTAAACTCCTGGACCTGGCTACCAATAACCTGTCCCTATGTCCCAGCAATTCATTATCTGTTCTCATTTCAAGAGTCCATCCCTCATGTAAGGATAGTTAGCAAGAGCTGTGATTTAGTGCATCTATTGTTCAAAATTGCTTCTGACTTTCACTACACGGCTGGGCAGGGACATGCAAATAGGATGTGTTAGATTGAAATTGAAGAGGTTTAGTGACAGGAAGTGGGAATCTCACTATCAGCAAGAAGAAGTAGAGAATGCAGCATCCCACACCAGGCAGACGAGAACCTACACAAAATCATCAACAACTGCAGCGGAGGCCCAGAGACTCTCTCATGAGACAGAGGTGATCTTGGACTGCTGCCCCATAGAGTCAGGACCAAGGGCCTTCACCCATGCTTGCTGCAGGACTTGGGGGGAGAGACCACAATTGGCAGGAATAAGAGAGCTTTGTAACACTAGCCTGAAGCTGAAAGTTGGAAGGCTGGTATGTTTACAAGCACACTTCAGAAGCTGTCCTGATGGAGAAATTGTATCCTTTTGCCCACCTGAATTATAATCTTTTAATTTCCTCAATAAATTAAGTAATCATTAGTATATTTCTGTGAACTCTGTATAACTATTGCAATTGATTTAAAACCAGTAGAGTAGAATTGCTATTGGAATTAGTAGCAGTAAGTAGGGGAGCATAGGGGGACATACCTGATTTTATGGTATTGGTTTCTTGTTGATGGGGACAATTTCCCTTTGTGGAGTTAATGGAGGTCAGATGTGACTTTCCTCATGCTGCCCTCACTCTTTTTACAAGATAGAAGAGTAATTGTTGTTGTTGTGTGCCATTGACCCTCAAAACTGACCTTCCAGTGGGTTTTCAGAGGCAGTAAATCACACAAGAGGAGACTGCCCATCTTTCTCCCTCAGAGTAACTACTGGATTCAAAGCACATGCCTTTAGGATTGCAGCACAGTTTCTTAAAAGTAAAACAAAGTAAGTAGACTCTCCTACTAGACCCAGGGAGAGAAAACAGAAGTCATCATAATCTCAAACTTCTGTTTGTTGTTCAGAATTAGTTGAGCAAAATAATCAGGCTTCTATATTGATTAACCTACATGAAGAGACCCAGTTCTTTGCCACATATTACCTCTCACACAAGCAAGTCTGCATGCAGCATCTGAGTTGGGGTTTGATTTGTTGGTGTTTTTTTCCCCTCTAAATTATGAAAACTCCCTTAAGCAGCAGGAAGCAGCTTTCCATATGAAAAGGATATATGGTAATTTTGCCTCTCTTTGCCTCTGCAGTGGTGGGCTGACTCATCCTCTAATTCTACAAGGCTTGGCACTGCAGCTCTGACTTGGGGCTGTGAGCTGATGAATGTATGTGTACACACATTAAAACAGCTCCAAAAATAAGACCGCAAGCATTCTCGATGCCAACTGTGTAAGTGCACCAGGCCTAAACGGTGTGTGCCCCCACACCATTTAGCTGCCAGCCCCAGCCATTCCCCAAAGCTGGCTGGGTGAGACAACCATGCTGGCATTTATAGTGCATCTTTTCCACACTTGTCTCGCCCACTCAGAAACCTGCACCTGCAGGAATGGGTGTGTGCATCAATGTAGCAGATGTTGTATACCCTGGGGATGCTTAAATATGTGTTCTCTGTTACCCAAACACAGAACTTGGAGGAGTAGTGCATCTGCTTCCTGCTTCCCTAAGTCTCTTGCTGGGTGACTTAGATGAGTCACCTGATAAATCCTAGACATTGAACTTAATAATAATTATAAAAAACAAATCTAATTTTTTTCTAAGCAAACACAGGAGTATGTTAGAATTTTTTTTTCTTTTCTGTAGAATCCAGAGAAACTTGGACTCAACCATGACCTTGGGCTGGTCTGTCAGCCTTTCTGAGCCCCCTGACTTCTAAGTTGTAGATCTCAGTAGAAATCGTTTCTCAGGGTTGCCGTCAAAGCATGTCAGGTAAGTGATTCACAAACTGGAACATATGCTGAATCTTCATTATTTGAGCATTTAAGTAATCAGAGCAATTTTGTCTTTTATTACCTTTTTGGTGTGTGTATAGAGCAAGTATATATAAAACATGTATAACTTTGCATCGTTCCTGCTCACCCGGTATCTCAACTTCCTTTTTTCTGTCCCCAGCTCTGGCACTCACTAGCATTCCACAGATGGCCCATAGCCTGTCTGTCCTTCAGCGTCAATCCTCTCCCAGAACCCACCTGTGTGTGGGCTGGAGGGGGAATGTACTATTTCAGTATTTTTCTGTTCACAAGTGATAGTAAAGGAGGACTCATTGCTTTGTGTTTATCTCTGGCTTCCAGAGCAGTTAGAGACGGGGCTCACACAGCTCATCTGAACTTGCTTTTTCTGTCTCTTTCTTCTCCACTTTCTCTAAGTTGGCTGTGTTCTCAAACAGGCTTTCTCTACGGTTCCCAAGATGGCGGATGGTGGTATTGGTTTGCAGTGTGTTGAGGAAGCATCCTCAGCAAGAATGCTGAAACATGGAAACTGACTAAACAGAGAGACAGACAGGACCAGTCCTGCTGGTTAAAAAGTGCCACCCTGACCCTTGGCTCATTAATTAACCCTAGGCTGGAAACATCGCTGGGAACAAATATACGTGTGTGTCTCAAATAGTAGGGAGGACAGATGGGAAAGTTGCAGGCAAGATGAACCACAGCCATCTATGACAAGTTTCACACGAACTCATGCTGGTGTCCTGGGGATTTTCCAGTGAGCCTTCCCGTTGGGGCCTTGCCCTGGAGCTTATCATCCCCACTCTATCTTAGATTCCCCTCCCTCCACTTCAGGATTGTTTGTCATCACATCCTTTTGTTCTTTTCAGAGTAATGACTATAATTTACAATTAGAAATACGTTTATAACTGTAATACGTTTACTTTGGGAGTGACTTGTTTTCCACCTGGAATGTGAGGCCCAGGAGAGCAGGCACTGTGTTGATCATTTGCTTCTGTGTCCCCAGCACCTGGCACAGGAACCAGCACGTGTCAACTCGGACCACTGACCGGTGCTGACTCACAGCAATCCCGTGCGTATGGGCAGAGCAGAGCTGCACCCACGGGGTTTTTAACGACTGGGTTTTTTTGAAAGCAGATCACAAAGCCTGTCTACTGAGGTGTCACGAGGTGGATTTGAAGCTTCAGTATTTTGGATAACATTAATCATTTGTATCACCCAGAGATTTAGAATTGAGTTGTGGTGCTGGAGAAGAGTGTTGAATATACCATGGACTGCTAGGGGAATAAACAGGTTTGTCCTGGAAAAGGTAAGGCCAGGCTGTTCCTTGGAGGCAAGGATTCTGACATACTTTGGGCATATTGCAAGGAGAGACCAGTTCTTGGAGAGGGACATCATGCTTAGAAGGGGGGAGAGATGTGCAAGAGAGGCAGACCCTGGATGAGATGGATTGACTGACTCAGTGACCAGGGTAATGGGGGTAGATGTGTCAAAGACAATGATATTGGCTCAGGATAGAGCATGGTTCAGAGCCATTATACTCTATGAGTTGCAAGCAATTTGACGGCACGTAACAACAAGGCATTAAAATTATGTTTTGAAAGAATGGGTGTGTGGAGTATTGTGGGAAGGGCCATCTTAAGAGTGAGGCATAACTGGGTGTGAGTCTGATCCCACCTCTAGCCCAAGTCACTTCTCTTGTGAAGTCTTCATTTATTTCCTCATTTGTAAAATGTGCATACCAATTCTACCTTACAAACTGCTATGGCTATTAAATTGCCTAGCATGTGAAGAACACTTGCCCTAGTTTTCAGTGTAGAAGATTCACTACAAAATGTGTGTTGACCATCAAGTGCATGAATGAGTAGAGCCCAGAACCCAAGTGCTGAGATTCCGAGAGGTGACCCTTGTGGGGGAGGGAGTGAAGTCCAGGGAATTTTGCAGTGAGCCTTCTCCTTGGGGCTTTGACCTGGAACTTCAATGGTAGAGGCTTTCCAGAGAAGAAACAATGGGAGGCTTGGAGAGAGAACCTGTGTTTTTATGAGCAGAGTCACTATACCTGGATGCTGCAGCTTCTGCTTCCTTCACTTCTCCTCTTTTAACCACACAAGATGCCAAGGAAAAACAAGCCTTGAAGACTCTCAATGACTTCCACGTTGCCAAAGTTACAGACCTCAGGCACAGCCTCACTGCCTCCCCTCTCTCTGGCCACTTGCCTGTCCTTACAGATGTGAGTCAGACCTCGGCCCTGCCCCCAGCACCTCCCTGCTCTGTCTCCATCTGTTCCCATCTAGCGTAGGCAGGAAATGAAAGTGGGCATCAGTTTGTAATAAAGAGGCCAGACCTCAGGCCAGGGGGCCCATGAGTGTCTTCAGCACAGGATGTGAGGTTCAGTGTGGTCTCCCACAGAGAAAGGACCTTAGGTTGCTCCCACCTACAGGTGTATGGAGGATGGGGGCAGCAAGGAGGATGGAGGGGGGTGAATTTAGGGGCCTGCACATCAAGCAGCCCTGTCTCTTTGGAGAGGTGAGGTTGTGCGGAGGTTGCATCTCGCCTGCACCCTTAGGGAAGACATCTAACTTCTCCAAGCCTCATTCAGTCCCTTGATTTATAAAATAGAGATGGTTCTAGTACCTACTCGGTCAGATGAGCAGTAAAATTAAAGAAGTTAAAACCTGTCAGCAACGTAACTGGCTTGTTGTGAATGCTGTCAAAGGACTCCCAGACACTGTTCATTAGAGGACCTGTTGGATCTCACAGGCCTCTCTGCCTGCCCTCACACCACATCTGTTGTGAGTACCTTTTAGTGGGAAGTGTGCAAATAAGGAATTGTTCCAGTAAGAAACCATCTCTCAACATCAGCGAGGGGCATCTGAAGTCAAGTCACACGCCATCTCTGCTCAACGGTCTCCCATGGCTCTTACCTGACTCTGTAAATGTCAGCATCCTCACAAGAAACTCACGAAACACCAGGAAGTGTGGCCACCTCCACACCTTTTCTTCTCACCTCCTTCCAGACCCCTCCCTGGTGTCTCTGCTGCTGTCTGACAATACTCCAGAGAGCACCCGGCTCCCCTCACCTCCTGCAAGTCTGACCTGGTCCCAGCTCAGGGTTTAACTACTTAACATTCCACCCCAACTCCTCTTCACTCTTCTTCCCCAACCTAAACCACCCCCGGCCCTGTCTGGGCCCAGTTGGTACTCTCCCATCTTCTTGTATCTGGATTGCATTCACGCTGCCCCTGCCACCATCTCACCCCATAGCTTCTGCTCAGGCCCACACTGCTCAAATCACAGTTTTGGGTTTTGTGGGGTTTTTTCTCCTCTTGCAGTGTGGGGACTCTTGCAGCTCCCCAACATCCTGGCCTCACTAGGCATGGAGGAGCAGCCAGCTCCTTCCCCACAGGCACCCTGACTAGGGAGGGAAACACACAGAACAGTTTTCTGTCAGCCTCTCTAGCCACTCTTCATCATCTTCCCCCCTTTACTCCCTTTCTATTATGGTAAATGTACATGTAACAAAGCACTTGCCATTCTTCACGTGTGTCTTTCTGTGACATTGTTGTTATACATTCCTGATATACTCGAGCCCATTGCTCCAGCCGCTGTGTTAATCTATCTCATAGTCAAATAAAACCTATACCTGACCAGGAGGCTATTGCAGGACCAGAGCAGGGGAATACTGCATGGTTTAAAATCAAGAAAGGTGTGCATCAGTTCTGTATCCTTTCTCCATATCTATGAAATCTGTGTTCTGAACAAATAACTTGAGATTGGGCATTGGAATCTGAGGGCTAAGGGGCTGGGTGCCTTTGGCTTCCCTGGCCTCTGTGGTTTCTGTCTCCCTCTAACCTTAACCTCTCAGAGGGTCCCAAGAGACTCCTTCTGACCTCAGCTTTCTCAGATTCCTGACTTGACCTTTGTCCCCCAGCTTTAGAGTCCCTCCCTTCAGGAGAGTGGAGAAAGGCTTCGAGCACCTCCTTCCACAATGCCAGCGGCCCATGGCACAGATGACTCCCCTCCCTGTCCCCAGCTGTCTCTGTCCTTGTGCAGGGAATAAGGTGCATTACATATGGCAAAGCATCTTCTCTTGCCTCTTATAGAGCTGCTAGATGGAGGCAGCACTCGGCCCACTTGTTGGCAGAGAGTTTCTCGGCAGCCTTCTTACTCAGCTGAGGTGACAAGTGCCATTTCCCAGGCGGCAGGAAAAGCACCATTCATCGCCTTGTTACTCTAGATTTGTAAGCTCCTCTGGACTCTCCAGGCCAGGAAAACAATCCTTTTCTAATTTCGGCCCTGTTCGGTCAAGCCTCCTAGAACTTACCGCAGGTGTTCTCACTGCCTGCAACGTCCTAATGAAGGGTCCTTCCTTTAGAAATACGCTGGGTTCAGCTCCTACTATTGTAAAAATGCCCTCCCTTCCCTGCAGAGCTGAATGTGTGGATGAATCAGTGAGTGAACGCAAAGCTAAAATAGTCTCGGACTCGGTGAGGGAGGACAGTATTAGGCTTCTTTCTTGGAGTTAGGGTCCCAAACATCCATTCATTGCCACTGAATTGGAGCCACTCATAGGTGAACCTCCAGCGGGTTTTTGGAGGCTGTGCACTGACCAGAAGGAGATTGCCCATCTTTCTCCTGTGGAGCAGCCAGTGGATTTGAACCTCCTCCCACTGAGTTGGTAGTGCAACTCCCTACCCTCTAGGCCAGTTAGTTAGGTTGTTGTTTTTCTGTGCCATTGAGTTGTCTCCAACTCTAGAAGCCCTGTGAACAACAGATCTGAACCTTTCTTTATCTTGGTCTTCCTCACCAGCTTCTAGATCCTCCAGACCATTGTTACAGTCACTGTGTCAATCCACCTCACTGATGGTCTTCTCTTACACAAAGGAGGGGAACACTGCATGGTTTAAAATCATAAAGGTGCACATTAGGGCTGTATCCTTTCTCCTTATCTATTCAATCTGTATGTTGAACAGATAATTTGAGACTGGGCATTGGGACTTGAGTGTTAAGAGGCTGAGTGCCTTTGGCTTCCCTGGCCTCTGTACTTTCAGTGTTTTCCTCTACCCTTAACCCCTCAGAGGGTCCCAAGAGACTCTTCCTGACCACAGCTTTCCCAGGTTCCTGATTTGACCTTGGTCCCCCAGCCTTAGAGTCCCTCCCTTCAGGAGGGTGGAGAAAAGCTTCGAGCATCTCCTTTTTAACTTTTTCAAGCATGATGTCCTTTTCTAAGGATTGGTCCCTCCTAACAAAATGCCCAAATTATGTGAGATAAAGCTTCACCAGCCTTGCTCCAAGGAGCAACTTTCTCCATAACAGATGTGTTTGCTCTCTTGGAAGTCAAGAGGATATTCAGTGCTCTTCTCCAACATCACGACTCAAAGACATTGCTTCTCCTTCTGTCATCTTTAGTCACTGTCCAGCTCTCAGTAGCCCAGCAAGTGAATCAGTTACATTAGGTGTATTCTAATCCTCAGGCCAAGACTAACTTGTGAACTTGTGCAAGTTCTTTACTGTCTCTGAGTCTGAAATTTTGTCTAGTATGTGTGTGTGTATGGATAGATAGATAGATAGATAGTATCAATAGCTGAGGTTGTTGTAGGGATTCAAGGAGGTAATGCCAATAAGAGATTTCATGCTGGACAGGCAATAAAAATTAACTTCTTTGTAATCCAGGGCAAGAGACTGGCTATTTTTATCCTTTATCCTGTGCCCTTGATCAGAACCTAATTTTCTCAAGTCCAGTCTAATCTTTTCCCACACATTGGACTCAGGTAATTCATTCACTGCTGAGTAATTTATTATCAGGGACAATTGTGTTGGAGACAGAGCCCAGGTTGAAACACTATCAGCTGGACACATCAGCACGGTTACGGTGTGAGGAAATAGGATGCATAGAAAAATTATCCACAGGCCAAAAGGAGGCCTGTATAAAATGAAAGTCTGGATTAAAGGAAATTAAGTTTAAAACACTGATTGAAAGATGACAATACCAGCATGTTGTATAGACTGCAATCACATTATTATATGGATTGTGTGGAGAAAAATGACTGCAAGCCCTTTTCAAAAATAAGAACACGGGCTGGGGGCATGGTGACAAGGGAAATAATTGCTGTCTGTTTAGGAGCATCTTCTCTTTCTCTCACTGTTTGTTGGTGTGTTTTTTTTTTAAAGGACACCTTGGGGAGTTGACATTCATTAACAGAAGGAGGAAGATGACCTACCTCACACCCAGTCCTCCTCCCACGAGACCCAGCAGGGATGAGAACATCCCAGAGCTCAAAACTTGGCAAGCTCTGCCGTGTGAGAGCACAGATGTGCTGTTGGACACTCACCTTCTGCTTCGAGAACTCGGGCACAAAGCACAGCTTGACATCTGCATTTGTGAACGATGCATGTGCAGTGCTTTTTGAGCTCACCAACCAACTTCACACTCTTTACTAAAAAACTCTCCGAGTGTCCAACCCAGTCTGGGAGAGGTGTGGGGCATGCTTAAAGTAACAAAAGGGGTGTGACCGGGACAGCAGCTTCCATCTCACCAGATGAGGGTGGTCTGGACTTCTCCTCTCTTGTAAAGCAAACCCGGGTCCACGTGTGAGACACACTGTGGTCTGAGAGTTGGTTTGGAAGATGACGCCACTGGGAGAGAGTGTGGTCATGATCTCAGTTTTATTGTGGGTAAGAACCAGTTGCTGACAAATCAATTGCAATCCATAGCAACACCATGTGTGTTAAAGGTAAACTGATTCATATGCTTTCCAAGGGCTGACTGTTCAGAAGTAGATCACCAGGCCTTTCTTTGGAGGCACTGCTGGGTAAATGTGACCTACTATATACCTGCTTAACATTACATACCTTATTCATTTAAACCATCTAGGGACTTTCTTGGTAAAGAAAGAATCTCAGATTGGCCCAGACATTAAGAAATTATCAAGAAGAAGAGTGTAAGAAGAAAAAGGAGATGTGGAAATAATTATTCACATACCAGGAAAGCATCCAGGCAAGCCAAAGTTAAGCTGCATGTGTTTCTCCAGAACTTGCTCTCTGTGAGGTTCTGGGGAATAAACCAAGGCACACTGACTTATGCCAAGTCATTCAAATAACCCGAGAGAGAATGGAATTACAATCAAGTGATGCTACTCCAGTACAAATTTTTTATAAGGATGAAGGCACAGACGTGGCTCAAATAAGATGGAGATGACAAAAAAGGACCCAGAAGAGTACTGTACAGAGAAAGTTAAACTCACAAGGGCTTCTGGGACATACGTAAATGACTGGATGGGGCTGTGGAAATGAAGTGCTATGACCCACCAAGCTGGCTAATAATGCAGGTAAGATTCATGGTTCCACAATCCCACACTCTTGGTACCAGCAGCCAGGAAATTAAAAGATGTATTGCAATGGGAAAGTCTGCTGTTAAAGACCTCTCCAAAGTACTGAAAAGCAACATCAGTCTGGAGACTAAGTTGTGCCTGATACATGCCACGGCCTTTGCAATCACTTGCTTGCTATGTGTCACAGAGCTGGACAGTGACTAGGGATGACAGAAGGAGAATTGATGTCTCTGAGCTGTGGTGCTGAAGAAGAGTATTGAATATACCATGGACTGCTAAGAGAAAGAACAGTTTCATCCTGGAAAGGGTTAAACCAGGTTGCTCCTTTGAGGCAAGGATTCTGAAGCTTCATCTGACATACTTTGGACATGTTGCAAGGAGGGACCAGTCCTTGGAGAGGTCCTGCTTGGGAGGGTAGAGGGACAGCGCAGGAGAGGAAAACCTTCAGTGACATGTCTTGATTTAGTGACTGGGTAATGGGAGTAGGTGTGCCAGAGACAGTGAGATTGGCATTGGATAGAGCAGGGTTTAAGGTTGTTGTACATAGGGTCGCTATGAGTCACAGGTGACTGGGAGGCACATAACAACAAGGTTTATGGCCCACCACTCCTTTGTGGGAGGGACCATGCAAATAAGGTATGTGGAACTTTAATGAAGGGAATGGTTCATTATTTGCCATCTTCCTATACATACAATGAACCATCACAGAGGCCATAAGGGGAGAGCTGATGACCACCAAAAGGAAGAAGGAGATCCAGACCCAAGTTCACTGAGCTGGAAAACTCTTATAACCAGGGCACATCCAGAGGGAGAGAGAGCACACGCACGTGTGAGAGAGAGCTTGTAACACTCAAGACAGTGAGAGAGGATGAGAAGCAGCAGCAGAGAATGGCAGCAGAACCAGGAAACTGGTCACAGATGGTGCAGTTGGTTTCCCAGCCCACAGATTAAGAGAACTGAGGGTCTTCAGGCCAAAGTTTAGTGGCAGAATGGGAGAAGGACACTTATTTTTGGAGCTAAAGAAGTTTGTGACACTTGCCTGAGAAGCCTCACAGTGGGGTGCAGCACCAGAGGGTGGAAGAAACTGTTCTAACTGAAGAACCTTATCCTGAGTTGTTTCTGATTCTGAATTGTAACCTGTTACTTTCCTCCTCTGGGTCTGTTTCCTTGTCTTTGGTGTGTTGACGCTGATAATCATTCTCCTTAGCTCTTGTGAAGACGAGAAAGCCTGGTGCTCCTGTCATGCATTTTTTTGTGCCTTTTATAAAAAGAACTCTTCTTACTTTTCTTAGATTAAGTCAACCTATAGATTTTCCTCATTAAAAATAAATATTGATGACAATCTGGTCAGAATTGACTCATAGATGATTTTTCCATTGTATTTTCAAGGCTGTAAATCACACAGGAAATTGTCCATCTTTCTCCTTCAGCGTCGTAGGTGGATTTGAACCAGAGAGGTGTGTCCTGCTCAGGCAAGTGATACAAACCCTTCAGCTTCACCAGCAAGTGCCCAGAGGCCTCCTACTTGGTCTTTTTATTGAACTTCAGCCTGCAGACTTTCAGCTGTACCTCCAGGGGCCTGGAAGCCCACCCTGCCATCTCCTGCCGGTTCCGCCGCTGTTTTTCACTAGCTCTCGTGAGCTAGTTTTCAACGCTCTCTCTTTCTGCCTGCTGACTCTAAGGAGTTCTCAGCAGAGAGATGCTCCACTCTTGGATCCTCTTTCTTGATGGTAGAGAGGTCCTCATTTCTAACTCTGATGACTCACTTTAAGTCTTGAGGGATGGCAAATCTGACCAATCCTCTCATTGTTGTTGTTGTTATGTGCCATCAAGTCGTTTGTGACTCACAGCGACCCTATGTACATTAGCCCTGAAATCTGTTCTATTCTGTGCCAACTTAACTGTCTCTGACACACCTACCCTCATATCTCCAGTAACTTGAATCAATCCATCTAGAGCATGGCTTTCCTCTCTTTCTCTGTCCCTCCACCCTTCCAAGCATGATGTCCTTCTCCAAAGACTGGTCCCTCCTTGCAACCTGCCCAAAGCATGTCAGATGAAGCCTCAGAATCCTTGCCTCCAAGGAGCAGCGTGATTTCAATCTCTCTAGGACAAACCTGTTTGTTCTCCTGGCAGTCCATGCTATATTCAACACTCTTCTCCAGCACCACAGCTCAAAGGCATCAATTCTCTTTTTTATCATCCTTAGTCATTGTCCAGCTCTCTGATGCATAGCAAGCAATTGCAAAGACTATGGCCTGGATCATGTATCTTATTTACAAGGTCTTAGCCTAGCAAACTGGAATCAGAAGAGGATATGATATGAAGGACATCATTCCTAACATCAAAAGGATCTTTGAGGCAGGTGGTTACCCTAGTAGTGCACAAGGCTGGAACCATCATCTGCCTTACCCCATGGCCAGGGGTGGCGACCAGGTGGCAGAGCAGCTAGGAACCCAAGGGCTGACCCTGGGGCCAGGTCCCCTATTCTCCCCGCCATGGTCAATGACCCATCTGTACCTGCCTTACTGTGGGCCCAGGAAGTGGCCTACGTCTTGGCAGGCCGTGCCCGCAAGCTGCTGCTACAGTTTGGAGTTCTCTTCTGCACCATCCTCCTCCTGCTCTGGGTGTCTGTGTTCCTCTATGGCTCCTTCTACTATTCCTACATGCCAACAGTCAGCCACCTAAGCCCCGTGCATTTCTACTACAGAACTGACTGTGATTCCACCACCACCTCACTCTGCTCCTTCCCTGTTGCCAATTTCTCGCTGGCTAAGAGTGGACGTGATCGGGTGCTGATGTACGGGCAGCCCTATCATATTACCCTGGAACTTGAGCTACCGGAGTCTCCTGTGAATCAGGACCTGGGCATGCTCCTGGTCACCATTTCTTGCTACACCAGAGGCGGCCGGATCATCTCTACTTCTTCACGCTCAGTGATGCTCCATTACCCCTCGGACCTGCTCCAGACCCTGGACACTCTGGTCTTCTCCAGCTTCCTGCTGTTGGGCTTTGCCGAGCAGAAGCAGCTTCTGGAGGTGGAGCTGTACTCGGACTACAGAGAGAACTCGTATGTGCCGACAACTGGAGTGATCATCGAGGTCCACAGCAAGCGAATCCAGCTGTACGGCGCCTACCTCCGCATCCATGCCCATTTCACAGGGCTCAGGTACCTGCTGTACAACTTCCCCATGACCTGTGCCTTCATCGGCGTCGCCAGCAACTTCACCTTCCTCAGCGTCATCGTACTCTTCAGCTACATGCAGTGGGTGTTGGGGGCGCATCTGGCCCCGACAGCGCCTCTCTCTGCAGGTTAACATCCGAAAGAGAGACAACCCGGGGAAGCATCCTAGAGCCTCTGCGCAGCAGCCAGCTGAAGGGCCCCACGGCCGGGAGGAGCTGACTCAGTCCAATGGTACAGAGGAAGGTGAGAGCCCCAAGGAGCCCTCGGGCCCAGAGGGTCAGCTCTCTGAAGAAGAGAAGCCAGACCAGCAGGTCCTGCGCAGAGAGATGGAGCTTGAGCCCGAGGCCAGTGATGGTTCAGGCTCCTGGAAGAGGCAGCTCTGCTGATGGAGGCTAACCTGCCTGCCCCTGCCTCTGCCTCTGCCTCTGCCTCACCACCTGCCCTCGAGACCCTGGGCAGCTCCGAACTCTGCTCTCCGCCAGCCCTCCACCTGCTCCAGCTCCTGAAGAGGAGAGGGTGGATTCCTCACATTCCAGCACTTTCTCACCCTGTTTCCCCCTAATAAACTATTTTCGTGCCAAAAAAAAAAAAAGGATCTTTGAATCCTTTTGAAAGGTTGAAAGCACTGAATCCTTAAAAAATATTTACTTATGTGTTAGAGGCTAGGCAAAGACTTTCAACTGTGTGAATCATGATAGATTATGACAGATGGGAATTCCAGAACACATGACTGAACCTATACAGAACCTATACATAGACCAAGAAGCATCATTTGAACAGACCAGGGGGATATTGTATGGATTAAATTCAGGAAAGGTGTGGATCACGGTTGTATACTGTGATGGTTAAAACTGTGTGTTAACATGGGTTTTATTCTCATTATAATTAATTTATCCTATGTGTTGTAATTTTTTAAAATTTTTCATTTATTCACTGTTGCACAATTTCTTCCTTCCCTCTTTCTACTCCCTCTCTGAGTCCACTTTGCAAATGTACCTCTTATTCCAGATTGTTGTCATACATGCAATACCGAATCATATATTCCTTTTGGACCGTTCTTACCCTCATTTGTTCCACAGCAATGTTCATTATTGATCCACTCTTTTCCTCCAAAATCTCCATGTCAATCCTATTTTGTAATGTTGTTGTTGTTGTTATGTGCCATCAAGTCGCTTGCGACTCATAGTGACCCTATGTACAACAGCCCTAAACTCTGCTCTGTCCTGTGCCAATCGCACTGTCTGACACTCCCATCCGATTACCCCAGTCACTGAATCAACCCACCTCATAGAGGGCCTTCCCCTCCTGCGCTGTCCCTCCACCCTTCCAAGCATGATACCTTCTCCAAAAAGCGGTCTCTCCTTACAACATGTATGATAGGGTATTATGGTTATCACAAGAGTTGCATAGTGGAATGTACTTGGGGTGGTGGGAGGGGTGCAAAGGGATGTGTACCAGTGAGGGAGTGTTTCTTTTACTTTTGAAAGAAAGGAGCAAACTGGAGGCGGGGGGAGGGCTGGGCGGGGAGAGAAGTGCAGCAATGAATGAATGGAAATCCAAAATCTCTGTAAATGTTCAGTAAAATTATTTTTAAAAATCCACAAACATGTCCAAAGTATGTTAGATGGAGCCTCAGAATCCTTGCCTCCAAGGAGCCACCTGATTTAACCCTTTCCAGGATGAATCTGTTTGTTTTCCTAGCAGTCCATGGTACTTTCAATACTCTTCTCCAGCACCACAGCTCAAAGGCATCAATTCTTCTATCCTCCTTGGTTATTGTCCAACTCTCTGATGCATAACAAGTGATTGCAAAGACCATGGCCTGTATCAGACATACCTTAGTCTCCAGAGAGTTATCATTGCTCTTCAGTACTTTGGAGTGGTCCCTAACAGCAGACTTTCCCATGGCAATGTGCCTTTTAATTTCCTGGCTACTGGTGCCAAGAGTGTTAACTGTGGAGCCAAGCAAACTAAAGCTATGAACAATCTTAATCTCTTCACCATCCATCCTGATGCTGCCAATTGGTCCAGTGGTGAGAATCTTTGTCTTCTTGACATTGAGCCTCAATCCATATTGGAGACTGCAGTCGTTGACCCTCTGTAGCAAGCGCTTCAGGTCCTCCTCAGTTTCAGCAAGCAGGGTGGTGTCAACTGCATAGATCTTCTACCAATCTTGACCCCACATTTCTCCTCATAGAGCCCAGCCTCCTGGATAATCTGTTCTGCATACAGGTTGAAAAGGTATGGTGATAGGACGCATCCCTGGTGTACACCTTTCCTGATTTTGAACAATGCAGTGTTCCGTTGCTCTGTTCTGACAACTGCCTCTTGGTCCAAGCATAGGTTTCATATTAGAACGATCAAGTGTTCTGGGATTCCCATTCTTCTCAAAGTCAGCCACAGTTTGTTATGATCCACACAAACACCTTTGCATAGTCAATGAAACACAGACATATATTCCTCTGGTATTCCCTGCTTTCAGGTAAGATCCATCTAACACCAACTACAATATCCCTAGTACCATGACCCCTTCTAAACCCAGCCTGGACTTCTGGCAGTTCTCTGCTGATGTGCTGTACCTGTCGTTTTTGGATAATCTTCAGTAGAATCTTGCTTGCATCTGAAATCAATGATATTGTTCTATAGTTTCCACACTCTGTTGGGTCACCTTTCTTTGGGATGGGAACAAATATCGATCTCTTCCAGTCAGTTGGCCAAGTGGTTGTTCT
>NW_006400056.1:1017366-1020078 GCF_000299155.1 Elephantulus edwardii
GCTTGAACTTGCATATGAGTAGTTGGTGGTCTGTTCCACAATCAGCTCCTGGCCTAGTTTTCACAGCTGATACTGAGCTTCTCCAGTGGTTCTTTGCACAGATGTAATCAATCTGATTCCTATGCATACCATCAGGTGAAATCCATGTATATAACCTGCGTTTATGTCTCTTAAAAAACACATTTGCTATGAATAAGTCATTGTGCAAAATTCAATCATTCTCTCTGCAGCTCCATTTCTGCCACAGAGTCCATGTTTTCCGACTACTAAATCTTCTTCTCTGTTTCCAACTTTTGCATTCCAGTCACCCATTATTATCAATGCATCTTGATTGAATGTTCGATCAATTTCCGACTGTAAAAGTTGGTAGAAATCTTCTATATCCTCTTCTTTGGCTCTGGTTGTTGGTGCATATATTTGAATGATAGTGGTATTCACTGGACTTCCTTGTATGCGTATGTATATTATCCTGTCATTGACAATATTGTGCTTCAAGCTGGATCTAGCAATGACTTTTTTAACTATGAAAGCAACTCCATTTTTTCTCACCTTTTCATCTCCGGAGTAATATATCATATGATTTCACTCAGCATAATGTCACCTATGTTGTGTAATGTTTTACCATTTCCTTGTTTATCAATGCTGCATAATTTTACAGTGTGTAAATGTATCACAGTTTTCCTTGCCATTCATTTGTTGATGAGCACTTGGGTGGCTTCTGCCTCTTAACTAATGGGAATAATTTTGAGTTGTGGCTCTGTTTTCTTTAGGGTATATTCCCAGTAATGGAATTACTGGGTCAAAAAGCATTTCTATTTCCAACTTTTTGGGAAAGTGCCAGACCACCTTCCATAGTGATTGTACCATTTTACACTCCCACCAGCCATGAAATAAGGTTCCAATCTCTCCACAACCTTGCCCGCATTTGTTGTTTGCTGGCCTGCTGAACTTTGCTATTATTGCTGGAGTAAATGAAATCTCATAGTTATTTGGAGTAAGATGAAATCTCATAGTTATTTGATTTGCCTTTGCTGCAGAAGGTCAAGGACTGCAGCCTTCAATATGAATTGAAGCTCAACATTAAGAAATCAAAGAATCTCACCATTAAGAAAACAAAGAATCTCACCATTGGGCCAAATGGCAGCTTCATAATAGATGGTGAAGAGATCGAGATTTTTAATAGCTTCAGTTTGCTTGGTTCCACAACCAACATTCTTGGCACCAGCAGTCAGGAGATCAAAAGACAAATTGCATTGAGAAAGTCTACTGTCAGAGACTTCTGTAGAGTACTGAAGAGTAACGATATCAGTCTGGAGACTAAGGTGCACCTGATCCAGGCCATGGTCTTTGCAATTACTTGCTATGCATTAGAGATCTGGACAATAACTAAGGATGATAGAAGAAGAATTCATGCCTTTGAGTTGTGCTGGAGAAGAGAGTTGAACATACTGTGGACTTCCAGGAGAACAAACAGGTCTGTTGTGGAGAGGGTGAAACCAAGCTGTTCCTTGGAGGCAAGAATTTTGAAGTTCTGTCTCACATACTTTAGGCATGTGGCCAGGAGACACTGGTCCTTGGAAAAGAACATCATTCTCAAAAGGTTAGAGGGACAGCACAGGAGAAGAAGACCCAGGATGAGATGGATTGACTCGATGACCTGAGAAATGGGATTAGGTCTTTCAAAGATGAAATTGGTTCAGGATAGGGTAGGGTTCAGAGTTATTGTACACAGTAGGGTCGCTATGAGTCACAGGTGACTTGACAGCAAATGACAACACATGTAAATTTTAAATTCTGTGATGTGAATTACACAACCTCGCTTGCTGAAAGTGAGGAGGACTTGAAGCACTGGTTACAGAAAATCAAGGAATGCAGCCTTCAGTATGGATTGCATTTCAAATGTCAAGAAAACAAGGATTCTTACCACTGGACAGACAGACACCATAATGATGAATGGAGAGGAGATTGAAAATGTCAACATTTTCATCTTGCTTGGATTCACAATTAACACCCTTGGTACAAGAAGTCAGGAAATTAGAAGACACACTGCACTGGAAAAATCTGCAATTAGGGATTCTCCAAATTATTGAGGAGTAATAATGTCTGTTCGAAGACTAAGGTATTTCTGATTCAGGCCTTGGTCTTTCTGATTACTTGCTATGCATCTGAGAGCTGGACAATTAATAAGGGTAACAGAAAAAGAATTGATGCCTTTGAGCCTGTGGTGTTGGAGAAAAGCACTGAACATCCCATGGATGGACAAGAGAATGTACAGATATGTCTTGGAGAGAGTGCAGCCAGAGTGCTCTTTGGAGGCAAAAATGAGGAGAGTTTGCCACACATACTTTGGGCATGTTGCTAGGAGGGGCTATTACTTGGAGAGGGCCATGATGCCGGGAAGGGCGGAGGGTCAGTGAAGGAGAGGAAGACCCTTGACCAGGTAGATTTGCACAGTGATTGCAGCAATGGGCTCTTGTGTGACAGGAAGTGTGAAGATGGTGTAGGGTTCAGATCTTTTATTCATAGGGTCCCTATGAGTTGTATTCGACTTGATGGCACCTAACAACATAATGTTAATGAGGCAAGATTAAAAACAGTTTTGAAAAAATATCCTCAGAACTAGGCAAGGATGCCCACTATCACCTCTTTTATTCAATATTGTTTTGGAAGTCTTAGCAATAGCAATAAGACAAGAGAAGGGAATAAAAGGTA
>NW_006400056.1:1022508-1026406 GCF_000299155.1 Elephantulus edwardii
TAAAAAAAAAGAAAAATATCCTCAGCTTTTTCTGATTAAGGGACAGTCTTCTCAGGGTGGAACTAGTATTGAATACATATTTGGACGTTGAACTCTTAGCGAAAAGCTCTCTAGCAAAAAGTTCGTTCCTATATCAGGCCAGCTGGCTGATGGACTCTAGACTAGAACCAGTGAGTGGTCTGCCATCCTTGCTGGCTTTGGACTCTTCAGCCCCTGAAGCTGTGAGCCTCCAAAGCCAATATTATGAGACCCTGCCTGTCTATAACTTGAACTCTTTTGCCTTCCAGACACTTCTATTTTGAGCTCTGACTTACAGACCTTGAGAGCCTTTACAAGCATGTGAGTCATTTTCCTGAAATAAATCTGTCTCTCTTTACATATGTGTACATATTTTGCCTTTGTTTTTGCTTCTCCAGAGAACTCAGCCTAAGACATAGCCTCTAGCCATGCCTTTTCACTCTATAGAGAGCACTGGGGACTTAGTTTCAAGTTGTTGTGCTGTCAACTCAAAGGTACATGGTTCAAATCCACCAGCTGCTCCACAGGAAAGAGATGGTCAATCTCCTCCCATGCTATTTACTGCCTCTGCAAAGCCATTGGAGGGTCAGCTATGAGTCAGTTCTGACTAGACAGTACATAACAACAACAGCCAAGAAATCAAGCAACACATTGCATTGGACAAATGTGCTGCCCTAGACCTCTTCAAAGTGCTGAAGAGCAAGGATTTAACTTTAAAGATGAAGCTGTGCCTGACCAAGCCAGAGTGTTTTCCATCATCTCATTTGCATGTGAAAATTGGACAATGAATAAGAAGAACTGATAGGGAGCTCTAGTTGCATAGTCCACAGTGTAAAATATACTGCTAACCAAGAGACTGCATCTCTGGTAGTTCAAATCCACTAGCTGGCCCACAGAAAAAGAGGGGCAAGCACCTCCCATTATGATTTATAGCCTCAGGAACCTAAAGGTTTTATATGGACCTTTGTGTTTATGCTGGGTTTATCCTAATAATCCAAGATAACCTCTCCTCAAAACTCTTAGTTTATTCACATTTGCAACATTACATTTTCTATATGTTGTCTTTGTGTTGTTGAGTTGAGTCACTCATGTGACCCTATGAACAATAGCTCTGAACCTTGCTCTATCCTATGTCGATCTCACTGTCTCTGACACATCTACCCTCATTACCCCACTGACTGCGTCAATTCATCTCCTCCAGCGTCTACCTCTCCTGTTCTGTCCCTCCACAGTTCCAAGTATGATGTCCTTCTCAAGGGACTGGTCCCTCCTGGCAACAAAGTATATGATATTGAGCTTCAAAGTCCATAAGACACCTTGGTTTCACCTTTTCCAGAACAGACCTGTTTGTCTCATGGCAGTCCAGGAAATGTTCAATGCTTTTCTCCAATAGCATAACTCAAAGGCACCAGATTTTCTTTGGTCATCCTTAGTGATTTTCCAGTTCTCTGATACATAGCAAGTAATTGCCAAGACCATTGCCTGCATCAGGCTCATCGAAGACTGACACCATTGCTCCTCTGTACTCTGGAGAGCTTCCTGACCACCGACTTCCCTAATGTTTCCTAATGTCTCTTGATTTCCTCAGTCAGAACTGACCCACAGCTGACCCTCCAGCAGGTTTTCAGAGGCAGTAACATGGGAGGAGGTTGCCCATCCTTTTCTCATGGGGTAGCTGGTGGATTCTAACTGCACACCTTTGGGATTGCTTTACACCTTCTTACTACTAGGTCACCAGAGCTCCCAGTCTAAGGATTGTTGTTGTTATGTGCCATTGAGTCCCCTGTGACTCATAGCTACCTTATGTACAACAGCCCTAAACCCTGCTCTATACCGCACCAATCTCACTGTCTCTGATGCACCTACCCTCATTACCCTGGTCACTGAATCAATCCATCTCATCAAGGGTCTTCTTCTCCTGTACTGTCCTTCCACTCTCCCAAGCATGACGTCCTTCTCCAAAGACTGGTTCCTCCTTGCGACATGTCCAAAATATGTCAGACGAAGTTTCAAAATCCTTGCCTCCAAGGAGCAGCCTGGTTTCGATTAGAACATTACATTTTAGGGGATGGATGTAGTAAAAAGCTGTGCAACAATCCTCAAGGAACAATGTTCAAATCCACCAGCTGCTATTTGAAGGATAGGCAATCTACTCCTGTGTGATTTACTGCCTTTGAAATCCCACTGCAATGTCAGCCATGAGTCAATTCTGATTTGACAGAACACGCCAACAACAACCACAATAATTGATATTTTTATCAAGAAGGACTCATTTAATTCTTATTATAATCCTATGAAGTAGATAATTGTGGTGGAATGAGGTTTATTTGTGGTCTTTTGCCTTGGTTCTTTGGGGAAAATCCTGAGAGACTTCCTCCCTAAACCAGGAGGAGTTGTTCCTGTCATAGTTTTCTATCCCTAAGGGTTTGTTACTTTGTCCCAGCTTTTTTATATTCCTGGGTAAATAGTTTATGGTTTGATACTTTTGTCTATTCCTGGGATGCTTCTTGCCCTGGGTTTAGCACGCACCTTGCAGACACTGGTCACTGGATTATGCAAATGAGGTCTCTGCAGCTTCCTATGCAAATGAAGTGGCCTACTCAGTGAGGATTTGTCAGTTTGTCCCTTTTCTTGGAGCTAAGCCTTGACATTGACAAGAAATGGTGCCTATTTGCAGCTGACCCCACAAAGGTTGTTGAGACAGAAGAGGCAGAAGGAAGGAAAAAGAGACAACTGAGAAGAAAATAGGGGCAAGAACAAGAGGAGGTGAGAGAGCCATGCTGCAGTGAAGGAGGGAGAGTACCCACGTGTTTCACGACCCTGACTCCACCTTGTTACTTCTTCCTTAATAAACCAGATGACTGTAATGATGTTTGTGAGGTCTGTGTGGCCACTGCAATAGATTATCAAATCTAGCACAGTAGAGAGTGCTGTGAGTGGGAAGGCTGGTCCCAGAATTAGAAAAAAGTTTGGAGAGCGTAGATATGTCTACTCTCACTTCCTAGAGATTGGCCTTGTTTGCACTTGATTTGCATTCCACCCCTCTGAAGTTAGACGAGCCCCAAAGACGCTGTTACTAATATAACCTCCACTTACAATATGGTTTCATTGCCTTTTGGAAACTAAGGCATAGAGAAGTTATGTAACTAGTAGAAGATCACACAGCCAGTAAGTGGTGAGGCACTGCTTCCAACCCAGGAAGTCAGTTTCAACAATTCATGTTCTTATAAGTTGATATTTGTGCAGCGCAAGAACTATACTACTGTGTTCCCTCACTCACTTATTGCTGTAGGTTTTTGGAAGCTGAAAATCACATGGGAGAATGCCCATCTGTCTCATGAGGAGCCTTTAGTGGATTCAACCAACCGAGAGGCTCGGCCTTTCCATTAGCACAGCAACTAACTTTCTGCAGATGACACCACCAGAGTGCCCTATTCATATTATAGTAAAGGGGCTCTGGTGTCACAGTGGCACAATATGTATTTCCATTGCTAATACCAAGTCAGTTGTCCAAACCTGCTCTGTGGGGGAAAGATAGGCAGTCTCCTCTTGTAAAGATTTACAATCTCAGAAACTGATAAAGGATACCGACCAAACAGCAGTGGGGATTATTATTGTTGTTGTTGTTGTTATGTGCCGTCGAGTCACTTGCGACTCATAGCGACCCTATGTACAACAGCCCTAAACTCCGCTCTGTCCCGTGCCAGTCGCACTGTCTCTGACACTCCCATCCCGATTATCCCTGTCACTGAATCAATCCACCTCATAGAGGGCCTTCCTCTCCTGCGCCGTCCCTTCACCCTCCCAAGCATGATGTCCCTCTCTAAGGACCGGTCTCTCCTCACAACATGTCTAAAGTATGTTAGACGGAGCCTCAGAA
>NW_006400056.1:1028076-1031383 GCF_000299155.1 Elephantulus edwardii
TCATTAGTGTTCAAAGCCTCAAACCTGTTCCTGAGATGGTTCTGAAATTCAGGTGGGATAGACTCAAAGTCATATTTTGGTTGCCTTGGATTTGGTTTCATTTTCCTCAGCTTCAGCTTGAATTTGCATATGAGTAGTTGGTGGTCTGTTCCACAATCAGCTCCTGGCCTAGTTATTAACATTGTTAATATGTGAAAAGCACCAGATACTGCCTGGTCTACATGACAGGTTTTCAAATGGTGTTCAGGACTTCTCATCCCTAAAATCATAAGAAGCCCCACACAAGTGCTACCTTTTAGTTAAATGCAGAGAGATTAGACTACTGGGCACCAGGTCTCCTTTTAATGATACTACTATTCACCTGTAAAAACCAACATGGATGTCCAAAGGGACTTTGAAGCTTGTATTATAATGTGAAGAAGCCAAAACAAGGGATGAAATACAGAATATCTTAAAGGGCAGCTCAAAAAACAAACTATTAAAATCAAATGTACAAAAAGATAGTTAGAAGACCAAAAGGAAAAAAACATATCCAGTGTTTCTCAGGCTAAAAGAACTGAAGAACAAGTTGCAATACTGAAGGGCAAATGTTGAATGACACAGGAGGCATCAAAAGTAGATAGAAGGAATATGCAGAGTCACTATCCCGAAAAGAATTGGTCCATACTGAACCATTTCAGGAAGTAGCATTTGATCAAGAACCAACGGTACTGAAGGAAGAATTCCAAGCAGCGTTGAATGCACTGGCAAAAAAAAAGCCTTCCAGAACGGATGGAATACCACTTGATATGTTTCAACAAATAGATGCAGCCCTGGATGTGCTCACTAGCCTATGCCAAGATATCAGGAAAATAGTTACCTGTTCAACTAGTGGAAAGAGATATTTGTTCTTCTTTTTTTTTTAAGCAATTTAACAGAATGTGCATTCTTCTGGTATTCTCTACTTTCAGCCAGGATCCATTTGACATCAGCAATGATATCCCCAGTGCCATGGCCTCTTCTATATCCTGCTTGAACTTCTGGCATTTCAATATCTATGTATTGTTCTAGAAGTTTTTGAGTGATCTTCAGCAGTATTTTGCTTGTGTGTGATATTAACAATTTTGTTATTGTTGTTATGTACCATCATGTTACTTGCAATTCATAGAGCTTTGAACAGCTTTGAACCCTGCTCGATTCTGAGCCAACTTCATTGTCTCTGACACACCTACTCCCATTATTTCAGTCACTGAGTCAATCCATCTCATTGAGGGTCTTCCTCTCTTGTGCTGTTCTTCCACCCTCCCAAGAATGATATACTTTTCCAAAGACTGATCCTTTCCCTGCAACATGTCCAAAGTATGTAGGATGAAGTCTCAGAAGCCTTGCCTCCAAGGAGCTGCCTGGTTTCATCCTCTCCAGGATGAACATATTTGTTCTCCTGGCAGTCCATGATATATTCAGTAATCTTCTCTAGCACCACAGTTCAAAGACATCAACTTTCTTTCTATCATCCCTAGTCATTGTCCAGCTTTCTGACACATTGCAATTAATTGTGAAGACTATGACCTGGATCAGTCTCCAGATTGACACTGTTATTCTTTAGTACTCTGGAAATGTCCTTGACAGCAGACTTTTCCAATGCAAATTACCTTTTGATTTCCTTGTTTCTTGTATCAAGAGGGTTGATTGTGGAGCTAAATAAACTAAAGCTGTTAACAATCTCAATTTCTTCACCATTTATCATAATACTGCCAATCGGCAGTGGTGAGAATCCTTGTTTTGCTGATGTTGAACTTCAATCCATAATGAAGGCTGCAGTCCTTGACCTTCTGCAGCAAGCGTTTCAGGTCCTCTTCAGTTTCAGCAAGCAAGGTTGTGCCATCTGCATAAAGCAGGTTATTGATGAGTCTTTCTCCAATCCTGATGCCACATTCCTCATCATAGAATCCAACCTCCCAGATGATCTTTTCTGCATATATATTGAAAATGTATGGATATAGGACACATCTCTGATGTACACCCTTCCACATTTTGAACCATGAAGTGTTTCCTTGCACTGTTCTGACAACTGCCTCCTGGTCCAAGTATAGGTTTCACATGAGCACAATCAAGTGTTCTGGGATTCCCATTCTTCTCAGAGTCAGCCACAGTTTGCTTTGATCCACACAGTCAAATGCCTTTGCATAGTCAATGAAACACAGATAGACATTCCTCTGGCATGTTCTGCCTTCAGCCAAGATCCATCTAACATTAGCTATAATATTCCTAGTACCACGACCCCTTCTAAACCCAGCCTGCGCATCTGGCATTTTTGGATAATTTTCAGCAGAATCTTGGTTACATGTGATATTAATGATATTGTTAGATAATTTCTGCACTTTGAGTGCTTGGAAAAAGACATCATGTTGTGAAAGACAGAGGAGTCAGTGAAAGAGAGGAAGAACCACAACAAGATAGATTGACACAGCAACTTGAACAATGGACTTGAATGTAGCTTGAGACTGTGAGGGGTTAGGATAAGGTTAGGTTCTGATCTGTTGTTCATATGGTTGCTGTGTTGTCTTGTGCTCTCACAGTGAGAACTGACTCCAACACTCCGCTGGATTTTTCAGAGGCTGTAAATCAGATGCTTGAAAAGATTATCCATTATTCTCCCTCTGAGCAGCTGATGGATCCGAACCACCTGCATTTGGGTTGGCAGTGCAACTTACCATTAGGCCACAACCACCTTTAAGGAGCCCTGTTCATGCAGAAGTGAGCCCTGGCGGTAAAACCACAGTGAGTTGCACTGCTGCCCAAAGGCTGTTTCTCCATGGCAGTTCAAACTTATCAGAGGCTCCTTGCGAGCAAGATGGACAATCTCCTCCCATGTTATTTAGCCTTGGATATCTTGTGGAGGGATATCTATGACTTGGTCCCAACTCAATGGCCTTGAGTTAAAGTTGTTTTAGCTTCTTAGTGTGTAATATGCTAGGAAGGAAGTTAGGTTAAATCCAGCAGTTGCTTCTTATGTGACAGGTCAAAATTTACAATCTTGGAAACTGATAGAAGGTCGGCTGGAATCAACTGCACTGGATTCCGGTTCTGGGAATCACTTTTAGTAACTTTAGTTAGAGATGTTGTATCGAGTCGCAACTGACCCACAGCTGACCCTCCAGAGCTTTTCAGAGGAATAGCACGGGTAGAGAATGAGGGACTCCATTTTGTAACCAATACCCTAAAGAGACCATAAATGACATCCAAGTAGATATATGTATACCCATGTTTATCACGGCTTTGTTTACAATAGCAAGGAGTTGGAAACAACCTAAATGCCCATCAACAA
>NW_006400056.1:1031888-1039408 GCF_000299155.1 Elephantulus edwardii
TGTAGATGTTCATTGAAATGAAAAATAAACAACCTAAATTAAAAAAAAAAAAAGTTAACTTGTATTTCAGGTAATTCTCTGTCAATGTACTGTTCTAGTTGTTTTTTCTTATAATATTCAGCAGAATTTTACCTCCATGTGATAATAGAGCTATTGTTTGATAATTGCAAAAAAAAAAATAAATAAAATGTATAAGCCTCTAGAGCAGTAAACTGAAAGCGGAGGGGGAAGGGGGAAAAGAGCCCCCACCCAAACATCAGCCAATCCTGTATAGCCCTGTTTCCCGGGCTTTCACCTTTAAATAGGCGGGACAGCCCAGAATCGGGGCCGTTTTCCCTGCTGTATTGGCACGATTTGGAGCGCGGCCCGGATTCGAATCTGAAATAAATTCCCTTTTGCCCTTGCATCGGTGTCGGCTCCTTGGTGACTTGGGGGGAACTGGATTTGGGGCACAACAAGACTGCCCATTTTTCTCCAGTGGAGCAACTGGTGGATTCGAACCGCAAACATTCGGAATTACAGCGGTAAACTTATTCACCAGCAGTTCTGAATCACTTTCACACTACCAAGTCGCCATAGTTCACTCTCCACGTCCGAAGAGGGCGCCACCGCCTGCCCCATACGATGGGCCTCGTTCAAGGTGGCGCCCGCCGCTCAGAAATCCAAACTGACCTTCTCAAGATGGCGCTAGCGCGGCCGCTCATTCCCTTTTCCCTCTTTTAGAATTGCTGTTTTCGACCTTCTCAATATGGCGCCGGATCACCAGCCAGAACTCCCACGTGACCTCTACAAGTTGGCCCCGCTCCCGTGTCGTAAACGCGCGCCGCTCGCTGACGCAAAGTAGGTGCTTCCGGTTGCTCTAGGGACTGTCATTTGAGGATTTAGGAAGTGTTCTTGGAGTCTTCGTTTGTTTAATAAGAAGCTGCAGAGCAACTATGGACCGGAGGAAAAAGCCTTTGGATGTGGCAGCTTCCTCTGTAAGTGTGATCTTTGGGTTCTCCCCGCCGCCGCCAGACATAATGTTGACCCGACCTGTTTCTTCGCGCGGGTACCCTGACATGTCCTCTCTGCTCAAGCGGGGGCCTGGACTTGGCTTCACAGGGCAACTTTCTTACCAAGTCCTGAACTTGACTTGCTGGCTTGGGCCAGGTTTCTCTCCTCGGATATGAAATTCAGCTTGGTGTTTTATTTCCTTTGGTCAGGGAGGTCTGTTTCCTCCTTCCTGTCTTTGGGGCTTTAACATTAGCAAAGGCGCTCTTTTCACCTTATATGTTTGATTATTCTAAAATTTGAGTGCCTCCTGGCATTATATTGTCAGTTTGTAAACTGAGCAGTGGGGTAAGTTTTGTTTTAGGTTTGAAAAGTAACTAAGTACGAGCCATAAACTCTGGCGTAGAACCAGTTTCTGTTGCCACAGTAAGCCTGGACTTTTTGTTTTTGAAGTTGGCTGTGTATATGGTCCACGCCCCAACCTGGTCTTTGGCTTTCTGTAATAGTGGGCTCCTAAGATATTTTTTAACTTTGTCATTGACTTATTCGCTAAATACTGTGTTTGATTTTGCTGACTGCTGCTTCCATGGGCATTGATTACGAATCCAAGTGAAATGACTATCTTGACGACTTCAGGTTTTTTTTCTCCATTTAGCGTAATGTTTTTTATTGGACTGTTGGTGAGAATTTGTGTTTTATGTTGAGGTGTAATCCATACTGAAGGCTCTGTGTAGACTGTGTGTGTGTGTAGATTCTTTTAAGCTTCAGTAAGTACTTCAAATCTTCCTTGTTTTCAGTAGTGTCACCTGAATATTGCAATTTGTTTCTCTAATTCTGCTGCCTTATAGTCTCATTTCTCCAATTATTTGCTTAGCATATAGATTGAGTACTTACGGTGAGAAGATTCAATCCCAACTCACTCCTTTCCTGGTTTTAAATTATATGGACTCCCCTAGTTGTGTCTGTACAGTTGCTTCTTCCATGTACAGATTCTGCATGAGCACAAGTGTGTGTGTTGGAATTTCTATTCTTTGCAATGCTATTTATTATGAATTATGATTCACTCAAATGCCTTTGCATAGTTAATAAAACATCAGTACACACACAGCTTCAGTTTGCTTGGCTGCACAATCAACACTCTTGGTACCAGCAGCCAGGAAATCAGTAGACAAATTGCATTGGGAAAATCTGCCATCAGGGACCTCTCCAGAGTACTGATGAGCAATGATGTCAGTCTGGAGACCAGGGTGCACCTGATTCAGGCCATGGTCTTCGCAGTTACATGTTATGCATCAGAAAGCTGGACGATGACTAGGGATGATAGAAAATTGATGTTTACGAGTTGTGGTACTGGAGAAGAATATCGGATATATCATGGATTGCTAGGAAAACAAATAAGTAAATACTGGAGACAGTGAAACCAGGCTCCTCCTTGGAGGCAAAGATTCTGAAGTTTTGTCTGACATACTTTGGGCATGTTGCAAGGAGGGACGAGTCCTTGGAGAGGGTCATCATACTTGGGAGGGTGGAAAGATAGCACAAGAGAAGAAGACCTTCAATGAGACAGATTGAATCAGTATTGGGGTAATAGAGATACATGTGTCAGAGACAGAAAGGTTGGCTTGGTATAGAGCAGAGTTCAGAGCTGTGTACAAAAGGTATGCACAATAGAGTCACTATGAGTCACAAGCAACTCAAGGGAACATAACAACACCACCACATCTTTTTTGGTATTACCTGCTTTCAACCCCATTTATCTGCTATCAGTAGTAGTATACCTTGTTGCACGCCCTCTTCTGATTCCAGCTTGACTTTCTGGCATTATCCTAGGATTGTACTTTTGTTGTTGTTATTATTATGTGCCATTCAATCAACTATAACACATAGTGACTTTATGAACAGCAGGCAGATCTTTACCCTACCCTGTGTTATGCCATCCTCATCATATCTTGATATATTTGGACCCATTTTTACAGTCACTGTGTCAGTTGATCTTGTTGAGGGTCTTCCACTTCTTTCTCAGACCCTCCACCTTTCCAAGCCTTGTGTCTTTTTCCAAGGTCTGACCCCTTCTAGCAATATGTCCAAAGTTTGTGAGACAAAGTGTCATCATTCCTGCCTCTAAGGAGCATGTTAGTTGTGCTTCTCCAAGTCATATTTGTTTGTTCTTCTGGCAATTCATGGAATATTCAGAACTTTTCTCCAGCATCAATGCAGAATCATTGATTCTTCTGTCATCCTTATTTATTGTCCAGTTTTCAAATGCATGGCAAGTAATTAGACTACTGAAAATCCTAGAATTTCAACTTGAAGATTAAGAAATAGGAAAAATTCTAAGTAGTAACTTTAATAGTAGTCATGTTAACCTTTTGTTACTATGTGTCATAGGTTAGAACTGACCCACCAGAGGGCTTTCGGAAGCTATATATTGCCCAAGAAGAGATTGCCCGTTTTTCTTCTGCAGAGAAGCTGGTGGATTTGAACCACTTACCTTTGAAGTGACAGTGCAACTCCCTACCCACTAGACCACTTACTAGATTAAAATTAGTAATAATTATAATACGAATACCATCTGGGTATTGTTAACTTTCCAAGAATTTTGCTATTTTAAAAAAATGCCAAAGTTGTTGTAGAATAGAAAAATGTGGAGAATTGAGTAAAGTTTGAAGTTGTCAAAATCATTTTACTTGTATCCACAATTAACACCCACGATAGCAGTAGTCAAGAAATCAAAAGCTGAGTTGCATTGAGTATATCTGCTGTCATGGACCTCTACAAAGTTCTAAAAACCAATGATGTCTGCTTAGAGACTAAAAAGTGTGCTTGGTGCAAGCCACGGTGTTTTGATTTACTTCCTATGTATCTGAAAGTTGGACAGTGAATAGAGATGACAGAAGGAGAATCTATTCCTTTGAATTCTGATGCTGAAGAAGAGTTTTGAATATCGAATGGACTGTCAAAAGAGCAAACAAACTCCTAAATGGAGTGCAACCAGAGTGCTCCTTAGAGGCAAAGATGGTGAAACTTTTCTCACTTACCTCTGGGAATATTTTCAGGAGGAACCAGTCCTTGGAGAAAACATCACTCTGGGAAAGATAGGTAGATGGTTAGGTAGGGTAGAGGGAGACCCTTAAGGAGATGTTGCAGGGGGTTTTGTTTATTTGTTTTTTTATTCTATTTTGTTGTTGTTGTGAACTGTCAAATCAAATCCAACTGGCACAGAAGGAGATTGCCCCTCCTTCTCCAGCAGAGCATCTGGTGGACTTGAACCCCATGCCTTTAAGATTGCAACATAATTTCTTGCCACTAGGCCACCAGAGCTCCCTCAAGGAGATTTTTTGACACATTGCCAGCCCTAGTGGACTCGAGCATGACAGATGGTGAGGATGGTGCAGGATAGAGCAAGGTTCAGACATACTCGTAGGCACACAGTGAGTGTCATAGTTTACTCACCTGCACCTAAAAAAGAGCAACAACTGGGTAGTGGAGGCTGTAGCTCTCATGATCCATTAGGACTTTAAGGTTTCATGTTTCAAAACGTCAGATCCTGAAATGAAAGTACCCTTTGTGTTTTTAAAATCCCTGACAAAGTTACTTTTAAACTTACCTCTACCAAAAGTAGAAGTCATTAAACTTGGAAATTTTGATGTCTATAAATAGCAGTTAGTAGTGCCCAAGCTTATTAGCAACTCTGCTGGCCCTTTTAAAGTGATCCCCTAGCATTTCCTTTCCTTTCCTTTTCCTTTCCTTTCCTTTTCCTTTTCCTTTCCTTTCCTTTCCTTTCTCCTTTCCTTTCTCCTTTCCTTTCTCCTTTTTCCTTTTTCCTTTCCTTTTTCCTTTCCTTTCCTTTCCTTCAAACAAAGCAGCAAGTGTTGCCTGGTACAGCTGCTTCATGCTCTTATTCTTGGCTTTCTTTCCCTTGTTTTGAACTCTGTGATCTTGCTTAACTTATTTTTTCTAACATATCTAAAACATACTTAGTTAAAATTTTAAAAGCTTAAATCAAAGCCTTTCTCTTGACATTCTGGACATAAGGGAATGCTCCTTCAAGTTTTTAATGCTACTTTCTTCTAAAAGTCATTTATAGTTTCTAGTTTACTTTACTGGTTTTATAAATTACTTTAATAGATTATATAGGTTCCTTGAGCCAGGGAGTATAACTTTTTTATGTTGCTATTTGTTTCTTGAATGTTTTATACCATAACATAGTATGTATTTAGATAATTGACAAGCAGAGACATTTCACTTATAAATGTTAAATTGTTGTGATGTTTTAAGTGAGATAACCTTATGTGGTGCCAGTCAGAATATGCTTAATATAATTGATCAAGTCTGAATCTAGAATATACAGATTTCGTTTCTTTTCTTCACTTTGTCATAGTCCCCTTGCCCAGAGGACAGCTTTGAATATTGAAAATAGAGTGTGAATTAATTTGCAACAGAGTCAGAATGGAAAAACAAGTAGTTTTCTTTTGTACTGAATTGCCCATTTAGAACACTTAATTTTGTATCCCTTTTTGTCCACTTAGAGAAATTTACATCTTGCTTTGAGAATTATAATGCCTTAGAAATCCAGTCAACTATTAGAATGAATTTAATGTTTATGTTTGCTTATTGATTTTATTCTAGTTGGTGGATCTTAAGGCTGAACTCTTTCGAAAACAAGAAGAATTCAAACAAGAGAAACTTCTGAAAGATTCTGAAGTTTCAGGAAAACCAAAAACAACCAATAAGGTAAAAATAAGATAATTTTTCTCCATTGATTCCAAATAGAGAGGCATTCTGACATGTTTTAGGTTTTCTGAAAGTGTCATTGGTGTCCACGCCATGTAAATATTAAGAGGGCAGAAAACCTGTGTTGTATTTTTTATATCTGTGCCATCAAAAATGTGAAATGTATTCAAAGAGTGCTTCTTTTAGGAACTCATACTCGTTGCTGTCCAGCCCTAACTGACTCCTAGCTGCCCTCCATCAGGTTCTCAAAGCTGTAAAGCGCATAGGAGGAGATTGCCCATCTTTTTCCTGGTGGATCCAAACCACCACAGAAATGTGTGTGACCTTTATGTTAGCAATTCAGCTCCCTACGAACTTAGCCGTCAGAGCTCCTTTCTTTTAGTAAAGTCTATGCTATTAATAAATAGGTTCTTTAAATTCTTACAGAATATTATAGAGATGTTATCAGTCCAAACAATGATAAACAAGAAGATGGGACTATAGCAGAAGTGTTGCGATTTTTGAGAATTATGAATTGTTTTCCAATTTTAGTGGTAAAAGTATCTGCTATCTGTGTTAGTAATTTCTGACATCCTATAGCTTCATTAGAGCCTTGAATTAAGTTATAGTGGTTCAGGAGAAAAAAACCCAGTAGAGCTGTCCCTGTGTACAGTCATGTAAAGAAACTCTATACACTTTACAGCCTTTTGATATTTCCCTCAGGTCTAGCACATTCCAATTTGTAGGACATAGGTTAGCTGTCATAAGGTCTCACTGTCTCCATTGAGTCACAAATATAATGATACTTAATTATTCTGTTTTTCTATCTGATGGACATTTAGAAATCTTATGTAATAGTGTGGTCATTCTGCTTGTCTTTTTAAATTTTTCTCTTAATAGAAACCAAGTATCTGGAACAAACAGAATGCAGGAGTTTCCAAACGAGCAGAGAAGGATGCTGAGCAGAAGATTGAAGAACAGAAGACTTTAGACAAAGCAAGGTAAAAGTACCATAAACAGAACAAAAGAGCAAATCCAGTGTGTCAGAGACAGTGAGGTTAGCTCAGAATAGAGCAGGGTTCAGAGCTGCCGTACATAGAGTCACTATGAGTCGCAAGCAATTTGACTACGCTTAAACAATAACAACTTCCACCAAGTGCATTCCAGCCCACTGGGCTTCCAAGGCTGTGAATCTTTATGGGAGGAGGCTGCCCATCTTTCTCCTGAGGAGTGACTGGTGCGTTTGAGCGTGGCAGGACCATATGCTACACACGACACTACTAGGGCTCCTCGGGTAAGAGTTAAGTACTTCAGGGTATTTCAGGCCTTTTGTTCATAGAGTCACTCTGAGTCATGCTCAACTCGAAGGCAAACAACAACATACGTTTATAATATATATATGTTGGAGAAGAGCACTAAACATCCCATGGACTTCCAGAAAAACAAATAAATAGGTCTTGGAGAGGGTGCAGCTGGAGTGCTCTTTGGAGGCAAGGGTGATGAGGCTTTGCCTCACATACTTTGGGCATGTTGTTAGGAGGGGCTATTCTTTGGAGAGGAACATGATGCTGGGAAGGGTGGAGGGTTGGCAAAGGAGAGGAAGACCCTCAATCATGCAGAGACACAGTCACTGCCGCAGTGGGCTCTAATGTGTCAGGAGGTTTGAGGATGGCACAGGATAGGGCAGGGTGCAGATCTGCTGTTCATAGCACCACTGTGAATCATTCTCAACTCGGTGGCACCTAACAACAACACTGAATATATATTACTTTATATGTGTATATGTCTCCGATTACCTTTCTGCCGGAACAGATGTC
>NW_006400056.1:1040313-1046014 GCF_000299155.1 Elephantulus edwardii
ATTACTGCACATTAGTCTTTGATAATATAGTTTCCCTGGGGAAACATACACTTAATTTGTAGAGTACATGCATTATCCCCCACAAGGGAGCTCTGGTGTTGTAGTCTATACGGAGTTAAGCTGCTAACCTAAAGGTGACTGGTAGCTCCAAGAGGGAGAGTCAGGCAGGCTCTTCCCATGCAATTTACCCAACCTTTGAAAACTGCTGGAGGGTCAGCTGTGAGTTGGTTCTGACTTGGCGGCACATGTTGTTGGGTATCAGAGTTGGAACTGACCTGACCCTTCAGCCGGTTTTCAGAAACAGCTAATTGCATAGGAGGAAATTGCCCACCCTTCTTTCTCCTGTAAAGCAGCTGGTGGGCTCGAACCACGTGCCTTAGATGTTGCAGCACAGCCTCTTGTCACTAGGCCACCAGAGCTCCATATCAACATCAATATCAGATTGATTTTGTTAACCAGGGTGAATCTCAAGAGGGTTAGTTGAAACACAGATGCCTGGTTACCTCCATCAGGTATGCTGATTCGGGAGGCCTGGATGGGGCCTGAGAACATGCATTTATCAGGTGATAATGATGCTGCTAGTTCAAGGGCTTTGAGAACCACTGTGGAGTTGTGCTGCCAACCCAAAGGCAAGCATTTCATATTCTCCAGCAGCTCCTGAGAAGAAAGATGGGTGGTCTCCTCCCATGCAATACAGAGCCCCTGAAAAAGGTGTGAATTGGTTCCAACTCTACAGTAATTTAATAGAGAAAGGGAGGGAGGATGTGTGAAGGCTTGGCGGGAAGGAGAGTGAAAAATAAATTTTACAGTAAAGATAGTCTGAGATTACCAGGTGGTGCTAAGGGCCCAATTCAGATTTCCAGCCACAGATTTGATGTGAAAATCACTGGTACAGTTGTGTGTTTTTCTTCAGCCTCTTTTCACATGCCAAGGATAGTTTTAGAGTGAGTTGTAACCTGTATTAAGTTTTACTGAATGATAACAACAGAGGGAGATGTGGTCTTTTCAAGGGCATGATGTAGGGAATGACCAGAGCACTGAGCTCGATAGGGAGGGAGTAAGGACTGAGAGGTCTGATAGACAGTGGGAAAGTGGGTCAAAGAAACAAGTGAGAGCAGTGCTTGAAATGGAGTTATTAGGATCCAGGGGGTGGGTGTCTGCAGTGGTCTGGAATAAACATCACTGGGGATAAGATCAGAGCTCTGGATGGATCATTTCTGTGAATCCTGATAGGAGAAAGGTGTACAGGAAGTTAAAGAGCCAAGTGCTGAACAAATTTGGGAACTGCCAAGGAGTAGGAGATGGGGCCTGTTAGGGACTGTGGGAACCCTGTGTAGGAACGTTATATAATTTGGGCTGTGTGCTGGTATGAGTGGGTCTCAGGTCCCTTCTGAAGGAGGATGGGGCTCTTGGCAGATGGACACTTTTGGCTTGAGGTTGGAGGAGGGAGGAGCAGACTTACAGACCATTTCTAATATTTAACCTGCCCCCTTTTTTTTCTCCTAGGGAAAAATTGGAAGAAAAAGCCAAATTATATGAAAAAATGACTAAAGGAAACTTTCTAGGTAAATTTAATTATTTTTGCTTTAATTTCTGCGTTCTTACTCCTGAATGTATTTTGCTAGTTGTTAAAATAACCAAGAATGTTGTTATTTTGTGCCATCACATCTCCTGCATCTCATAGCAACCCTCCGTAAATAGCTCTGGACCCTGCTCAAGCCTGAGCCAATTTCATTGCCTCCAGCACACCTAACATCATACCCTAGTCACTGAGTCAATCCATCTCATCCAAGGTCTTCCTCTCCCTCTACCCTTCCACTCATGATATCCCTCTCCAAGGACTGATTCTCCTTGCAACATACCCAGAATATATCACAGGTCTTTAAAATTAAAAATTCTTGCCTCCAAGGAGCAAATAGATCACTCTGTGACAGCACAGAAATAAGAGTAATAAGATATATCCTCTTTTTGTCTTACCTTCCTTCCCCCTAAAAAGAAAAAAAACCATCTCATGATTAGAGAGTTGTTGTTATTGTGTGAGGTTGAGTGAGAACTGAAGTCACTGCTGACTCTCCAGTGAGTTTTCAGAAGCAGTATATTGCAGGGAAGGAGGTTGCCTATCCTTCTCCCACAGAGTAGCTGGTGGATTTGAACCACATGCCTTTGGGATTGCAGGCAGCTTCTTACTACAAGGCCATCAGAGCTCCCTACATAGCAGTGTTGTTGTTATGTGCTGTCAGGTCGCCTGTGACTCCCAGCGACCCTATGTACAGCAACTCCGAAGTTTGCTCTGTCCTGAGCCAATCTCGCTGACTCCAACACGCCTATCCCCATTGCCCTAGTTACTATATCAATCCATCTCATCTGGGGTCTTTCTCTCCTGAGCTGTCCATCCGTCCTTCCAAGCATGATGTCCTTTAAGAACTGGTCCCTCTTGGCTACCTGCCCAAAGTATGTGAGATGGAGCTTCAGAATCTTGGCCTCCAAGAAGAAACTTGGTTTCACCCTCTCCAAGACAGATCTGTTTGCTCTATTGGTAGTCTGTGGTATGTTTAAGACTCTTCTCCAGTACCACAAGTCAAAGGCATCAATTCTTACTTTGTCATCCTTAGTCATTGTCCAGCTCTCTGCTGTATAGCAAATAATAGCAAAGACCATGCACTAGATCAGGCACACCTTAGTCTCTGGACTGACACCATTGTTTCTCAGGACTCTGGAAAGGTCCCTGACAGCAGACTTACCTAATGCAGTTCATCTTTTGATTTCCTGACTGCTGATGCCAAGAGTATTGATTGTGAACGTGTCAATAGGGAGCACAAAATATTTGGTTAAAAGAAACCAGAAACTGTAGAAATATTCTCATGTGACAACTAAGGTTCTGTTCAGGAATTGTCACAGATGGTTTTTCACTGATTTAGTCAGACACATTTTCTCCACCTCTCCATTTCACTTTTGGTGCTTGTCCTGTTCCAGATGGTTAATTGTCACACACGTAGTGTCTAATTGCCCATTCCTGTCAGGTTGTCCTTCCCTGTACCTATTCTAGTGCAGTGTTCATGACCTATCAATTCTTTTCCTGCTCTCTCCCTCTACCATAGCTGTCTAATTGCTATAACCATGGTCTTATGCAATATTTGTCCTTTGTGACAGAGATCTTTCACTCAGCATAATGTCTTTCAGACTCATCTGTGTTCTGTAATGTTTTGTGAACTCACTCATTTTAATTGCTGCATAATATTGCATGGTGTGGATGTACCAGTTTCTCTGTCCATTCATTTGTTGATGGCCTGGTTGTATTTTAAAATGGTATTCAGGTCAAACTGGCCCCTCAGATAGTATCATTGAAAAGGCAGCAGAAATGTAGATCTTTTCAAGGAGTATACGTACATTTTGTAGTACACTTTTTACAGCTTAACTGTCAGAGGCCCAGGATGGCTGTGTGTCTTAAATGTTCCAGGAGGAGAGAACATGTTGCCTGATGAACCGTCAAGCTAACTGAACAGGCCTGTTACTTCATACCAAACCCATGAATCCTTTTTTTTTAATGTTGAGACTCAAAATTGATTTTTATGTTCTAGATGAAGAAGTAGAAGATATGTACCTTGTGGATTTCACACAGAAGATCATAGATAAGCGCAAAGAAATGGAAGATGCATTTGGTGCAAATAGAGGTTTTACAAAAGCAGACGAAAGGGAAGATGAAGAAGAAAATCTTTCTGAAACAGAGATACCTCCTCCTCAAGACCCCAGTGAAGAATGGTTTGTAATAGTTTACATTGTTCCAACTTGTATTTACTCTGTATCTTTTTTTGAGAATGCTTTATTTAGTTGCTGTTGAATCATTTTTATTCCTCAGTTTTCTTTTAAGACTTATCTTTTAAATGGAATTGGATTAGATTCTTTTGATAATTACAAACTATGAGCTACTACTGCTGTGTACCTGATATGATTACGTTAAGCCGGTATTTTATGTTCATTTGTTTTTGAGCAATGGCCTTTATTTAGACAAGTAGCTCTTGTCCAGGTGCTGTTCCAGCGCAAAGAAGTTGGCAGACTTGCTCCAGCATGCTTTAGTGTTACATTCTCCGGCAGTGTAACTTTGGTCAGGACCTTACCTCCGAGATCTCCTCTGTAATAGGAGGATAACAATGTCCAGCTCTCTTGATTGTTAACCTTAAACTCCGTGTAGTAAGTATTCTGGCGACTCAGGAACCTGTCTTGGGGGTATGAGCAGACATGTATTCAACCTTAATTGTTGAAATTATCCTGAATTTTACCTCTGTAAGGCAATGATAGTAAAACCAAAACTAGTCCTCTTTACAGAGACCATAAGTACAGACTGGAGTAAAAATTCCATTACAGTAACTTTTTTGCCTAAGGTACTGTTATTTAGAAACTTGTTCTGAAGGGCTTTAAAGCTCATGAGAGATTGGCAGCTGCTATGAGGATTTCCCGAGGATAGTGCTGCCTGCTCTCCCCTTCCTCCTCTGCAGAACCGCCTTCCCATCCAGGCTCAAATGCCATCCTGTGGGATTGCTTTAAGATGGGCCTGAGTGTCTGCAGCATTTGGAGGCCTCTGGTCCCTTACTGAGCCTAAAGGCAGGAGTCATCTAAACACCACAGAGGCCAGCTCTAGCCCTTCTTCTTGATATAAAACAGGGCTCAGAAGAAGTTCAGGAATTCATACTTCCTGCATGCCTGTGGAATCACACTGCCTCTCACTTAGATGATTTTTCCTTATCTGCCGCATCTACTAGCAGTGAGTTCATAGAGTGATCGGTCCTCTGGTCTTACCTTTTATTACTGACGCATACCTGGCCTCATAGCAAGACTAAGAGTTTAGTAAAGGTTTTAGAAGTCTTCATACCCTCCCTGGTGGTGGTAAGGGTTTCATAGGCATGTGCACCTTAGCGGTTCCCCTGGGGCTCTTTGAAGATGCTGGTCTGGGAGTTCTGCCCCTCCTCCTGTCAGCATCCTGGAGCCACACTTCATGCCCAGGGCTTGTTCCTCAGTGGTTTCTGATTAAGTAAAGCAGTTGCTGACTGCTTTCTGGCTACTTCTATTTTGATGTCATCTGTATGTTTTAGAAATCCTTCTCTAGAAACAATAGCCTCTGATTGTTTTTCCTAGCAGAAATCTTTGAAAGGTTTAGTGTTTGTTTTTATTATTAATGTGGGTAGGATTACATGCAGTTTGTCACAGTGATTTGAATAGTGCAAAGAGAGGTTAAAATTGTCACATGCCACCATATGATGAAGGTGACACACTGCAGGAAGTTCTGATACTTTCCTTGTTTTAAAATTATGCTTCAGAATTGTAACGACTTGTAAAATCTTGTTGGTAGTCAAGTTCCAGGTGGTAGGAAAGTGAGCCACAAAAAACTGTCAATAATTATATAGACCATCTGGCGAGATACTTCTTCCTCCACCCCACCCCCAACTCATTCATTTTTTAAAAAGAAATTTTTAAAAAATTTGTGTGGGTAAGTTGTTGTTGAATCAGTTATAGTGACTGATTATTTTCTACCATTTCTAAAACTGAAGTTTGAAAATGGGCACTGAACTTACTGTGTGTCAGCTTTTTACTTTAAAAAACAGGGTCTGAAAACAACTATGAGATATCATCTCACCCCAGTCAGAATAGCAAAATTTAACAGAACAGCAAGCAGCAAATGCTGGCGAGGTTGTGGAGAAACTGGAAC
>NW_006400056.1:1046599-1077115 GCF_000299155.1 Elephantulus edwardii
GTGTACTGGAGGGGAGGGTTTGGAGAGGAGAAAAGTGCAACAATGAATAAATGGAAACCCAAAGTCTCTGTAAATTTTCATTGAAATTAATAGTAAATTAGCAAAGAAAGAAACAAACAAAAAAAAAACAGGGTCTCTTCTGTACTAGTTCTAAGTCTGATTGCATCATCATCTTAGTAATAAGGGCTTGTTATCCATTCTCACCGTACTCCAATTTCATGTCTCTTTGCTTTCTTTTCAGGGTGGATTATGTGGATTCCTTAGGACGATCCCGGCGCTGTATGAGAAAGGACTTGCCAGATTTGTTGGAGATGGATAAAAATCTCCAGGGGAGGCTGTAAGTGTGGGATGAGCCAAGCTTTGCCTGGTTTTGAGATGCAGACAGAGGGATGGTTGTGTGGGAGATGCTGCTTCTAATGAGATATTTTTGTTGATCCAACGAAGAGATTGTTCATTAATGTACAAGAAATTTACTTAAGTAGCTTTTAGTGGCCAACAGACAAATACACACATAACCCACACTCGGGGCTCAGCCTGGACATTCATAGGGAATTGTTAATTTGTATGGTGCAGCTACAAAAAGGAATGAGCTAGAGGTGTTATTTATTTACTTGAAAAGATGTCCATAGTCTATAAAAAATAATTATAGAGTAATACCATTGAAATAGGTCTGTCTTGGAGAGGGTGAAACGAAGTTTCTCTTTGGAGGCTAGGTTTTTGAAGCTCCATCTCAAATACTTTGGACACTTGACCAGGAGGGATTGATCCTTGGAGAAGGACATCATGCTTAGAAGGGTGGGAGGGACAGCACAGGAGAGGAAGACCCTAGATGAGATGGATTGACATAATAACTGGGGCAATGGAGGTTGGTGTATTGGAATTAGTGAGAGTGGCTCAGGACAGAGCCTCTATAAGGTCACTGTGGGTCACAGGCAACTCAACAGCACATAACAAACAACAACAATAAATATATAATGAATGCAGATGAATAAGTGTATTTAAGAGTAGGCACACATGATTACTCCACAAACAAAAAAAGGGCAGAGGAAGGGGAAAAAAGAAACTAAAAAAAGAGCAAAGGCGTAGGTAATTTGTTACAAAACATTTCTTTTAGTTATTATTATTATTATTATTACTACTATTATTTTTATGTGTGTACCATCAAATTGGATTTGACTGGTACAGGAGGAGATTGTCTCTCCTTCATCAGAGCATCTGGTGGATTTGAACCATGCACCTCTGGGATTGCAGTACAAAATATTTTTTTCTTTATCAGTACATTCCTTAAGGTTTTATGAATGTTGTGGTTGTTGTATACTCTTGAGTCAGAACCTAACCATAGTTGACCCTCTAGAGGTTTTTTAGCGGCAGTAAGTCACGTGGGAAGAGATTGCCCGTATTTCTCCCTCAGAGCAGCTGGCAGATTTGAACCATATACCTTGAGTTGCCAGTGCAACTCCTTACCACTAAACCACCAGAGCTCCTTGGTCTTATCAATAGATTTTGTCTTTCTGTAGAGCCTAAAACAGAGCTAAGATAATTGCTAAGGTATTCCAGGAGATGGCATTCATTCCTCTTGACAAGGGTAACTTGAAAGTTAGGGGAGGTGCCACCTGGCCAGTCCTGCAGTAGGTTCCAGCACAGGCAGGAAGAGCAAAGAGGCCCTGAGCCTCTGGGGGATAGCCATCTGAGCAGAGACACCACTGAAACTGCACTCAGGGTGGCTCCCAAGTCCCTGGACCAGAGCCCACCCATATAATGCCTGGAGCTCCTCCCTGTCCAGACCACGTCCACCTATTCAGTGTAGGACTGCATGAGATGGAAGGTTATTATTTGTCATGAGCGCCAAGGCAAGATCCCATTAAGCTATGTAATGAATCCAGTCCTTAATCAAAAGCAGGTAAAAAGGATTTGATCCAATTTCTAATATTTGGGCCAGAATACTGCTGTAGGAAATCTTTATCGTACAGTATTATTTATTCATGATTCAACTCAATTTGGCTTTGATTTCTCATAGTTATTTTCTGAAGATGTTTTTGCTCTTTTTTCCTACTAGTTTCATTAGCCCTGCTAATGAAAAAACCTTGTTATCCGAAGATATGAGAAAAGAACTGCAGCGCCAGCAATGGGAAGAAGAAGAGAGGGAGGCTCTCAAAAGGCCGATGGGACCTTTACATTATGAAGACATTCGTGAAAATGGTATCATTCTCTCCCCTCCCAGTTTTTAACTGTTAAAAAAAATCTTAAATTAATAGCATTCTGAACTGGAAATTGTAAATATGCCTGTTGTTTACTCTTTACCTAACAAGTACTCATTCAGAAGATCTTTCTAACAATATTAATCTCATTTAATTCTCCAAGAGAAATAGAAATAGTACATGGCTGGGAATGAATGAATCATCTTGTTATACTCGTTAGTTAGCAGATAACATGAAACTGTTGTGTGCCCTCAAGTCAGAATTGACTCACAGCTGACCCCCTGGCAGGTGTCAGAGTCAGGGTATTGTTTGGGAGGTGACTGCACATCCCTCCTGCTGAGCTGCTGATGGATTCATACCACGTGCCTTGGGGACTCCAGTCAGCTTCTTACCACTAGGCCACCAGGTCTCCCAAGATGAAACTAGTTGTAACGTTTTTGTTACCCACCTTCTTTGAAAGCTTGTTTTTAAATTTGTGTTTAATACCATGATATTTCTGTTGGCTTTGGGAGGATATTTGGTTTGAGTGTAATTTACTGATCAGAAAATAATCTTTTGGGTCATTTTTACTTATTTCAGAGGCCCGGCAACTTGGTGTTGGATATTTTGCCTTTGCCCGAGATAAAGAACTGAGAAACAAGCAGATGAAAACTTTAGAGATGTTGAGGGAACAGGTAAAAATTACATTAAAAGTTGATTAATCTGTGAGCAGGTTCCTACTTGGATCTGACCATAAAAAATATTGGTAAACTAATTAGAAGTTAAAATTAAGAATGCAGTTTTATGGCATCATCAAGATATTTTCCAAATTATTTTTCTTGTTTCAAACTTTACAATTTTAACTGGTCAGTAGTACCCTGTGTGCTTGGTTGGGTGTGTGCTGCATATGTACATATATAATTCACATATACTTAGTATTTTGGAGAAAAGTTGTAATGGCAATGAGGGGTGACTGAATGTTTTTAGGGTTTGGTTTTTTAGATTCTGTGAGTTTCTGGAGGAATTTTTTGTGATTTGAGTGAAATTTTATAAAGTAAATTGATTTTATCATCCATCATTCCTATATATCTTTTGTTTATAACATTAATCTTATACCCACAATGTAGCCACATTCTTCCCATTTTTACCCTGAAAACTCATTTCCGTTAAACTTTCCTCTCTCTACCTTTCCACGTTATCCTTGGACAAATGCTGCTCTTCTGTCCTGCTGTGGTTGGTTATTCTAAGGAGTGAGTGCTTCCTGGTGTAATTATTCACCTTGTTCTCGTTTTTGTTGTTGTTGCTGTTAGGTGCTGTCTAGTTAGTTCCAACCTGTGTCCAAAAGAACAGAATCCTGCCTGGTCCAGTGCCATCCTCTCAATCTCTGCTGTGTTTAAGCCCAATGTTCCGGTTACCGTGTCAGTCTGTCATGTTGAAGATTTCCCTCTCCTTCACTGACCTTCCCCTTTTCCAGGCATAAATCCTTCATGGACTAGCTTTGCCTGATAACATGCCCAAAGTATGTGAGACAGAATCTCACCATCCTCCTCTGAAAGAGAATATTCAAGTTGTACTTCATCTAAGATACCTTTTTTTCTTTTGATAGTCCACAGTATTCTTCACCATTATCTGAGTTAGAGACACCAATTCTTTTGTCTTCTTATGCATTGTCCAGATTTCACATGCATACAGAGCAATTGAAAATACCATGGTGTGGATCAGGTGAACCTTAGCCTTTTAAGTGATATCTTTGCGCTTTAGCATTTTAAACAAGTCTTTGGTGGCAGGTTTATTCAATGCAATAATAGCATTTGATTTCTTGACTGCTGCTTCTGTTAAGTAACTGTTTCCCAGCTGCTTTCAGGATTCTTTCCTATTTGCAGTTGGTAGAGCTTCTTAAAGGCATATCTTTCCTTCTTTCATAATATTTTGACATGCTTTCTTCCAGAAAATTTTAAACTTTTCTTTGGTGGATTTTTTTTCTCTTCCTGTTCTGTAATTTCTATCATATGTAAGTCATTCTTCTTGATGATATCCCTCCTAATTATGTTTCTTCTTTCTTCCTTCTGATTATTCCTATAATATACTAATACTGAGAGATTTGTTTTCAGTCTCACTAATTCTGTGTTCCATTGATTCAGTTTTGCTTTTTTTTTGGTCCTAATGTTTTACCATCAGCAAAGATACTGTGGCCTCTTCCAAATCCATCTGGAACTTGTGGCTAGTTCTTGGAAAAGGACACATGCTTGGAAGCATGAAGGGTCAGCAAAAGAGATCGAATGGCACAGTGACTGCAGCAATGGGCTCGAGTGTATTAGGGCTGGTGAGGATGGCGCTGGATAGGGCAGGTTTAGGTCCGCGGTTCACAGGGTCTGGAGTTTTGCTGAAGGTGGAGTTGGTGGCACCTGACAGCAACAACAAATGTTTTTCAAATTTTAATCTTAATCTTCTCAATATCAATTTGCTCTTTTTGTGTGGCTTCTAATTTTCTATAGATTTTGTCAATATAATCTTGAAATATTCCAGTCTTTTGTCTGTGTTTTTCTTGAACTTTCTCTTCCAGTTCATTGAAAACTTCCTTACCAGGAAGTTCCAGTAGTATTTCTTCCTCTGAAAGATTTTTTTGGTTCTGTGTTTTGGTCATTTTTTGTACCATCTTGCCTTTTTTTTTTTTTTAAATGAGATTTGAAGTTAGCTGTTGCCTTCTGGACATGGTGGTAGTGCTGTCTTTGTCTTAAAATGTTTTGCTATATCTGAGCTGTTAGATATGCTTCATAGCTAACCAGTTTGGCAGTTCTGTCCTTTACCTCCTTTTTTCTGGTGGTTGTATTAGAGGATTGAGGTGGGTGTGCAGTTCTCTGTCCAGGTAGAGTGGTTGACAGCAGAAGCAATGTTTCCTTCTGTTGGAAAGTGACGCTCCTAGAGCTGTGTGTGTAACTAAATATTGTAGACTCTGTTACCAGATGGGACAAAACACACACACAACTAAAAAAGACCGTAAATAGAAAGTAAAGGGGAAAAAAACAACCAAAACTGGGAGGGGTACAAAAGAAGGAAAAAGAACAGACAGAAAAAAGGAGAAAGAAAAAATGAGGGGGCAAAAGAATGGAAGAGAAACAAAAAATGAGAGGAAAAGAGGAACTTGGCCAGGGTTGGGCATGGTAGTGGCATCTTGTGGTCCTCTTGCTGTTAGGTAGAGGGGAAATGTCTGGTCAGGGAGGAGTTTCTGCTGGCCAGCGGAAGGCTAGGACTGGATCCCGTCAGAGCAGGTTCTGCTCATCTGAAGTGGCTGAGGGCGTGGCGTCCAGCCAAGGAGAGAACCCCTCAGACCCTGTACACTGTTGAGGACCAGGGCACCCCACCATGGATGGAGTTTGTGCTGGCCTCAGAGGTGCCTAGGACAGTCCGCCTGGCCAGGAATGGTGTCCTCTCCTTTCTGGGATGAGTGAAGGCAAGGGACCTACTCATTGATGGCTTTACTGCTGTGTGGAGATAGAGGACATGTGCATCCCTGAATGTCAGGATGGTCTGTGCATGGTGCTTGATTGATAAGGCTGTCCCTTCAGAGACTGTTTCTGCCAGACCAGGGGCTGGTTGTGGTCAGACAGCAGTTCAGGTGGCACACTACCCCAGTCCTGGTAGAAAGAGTACATACACCTCCCTAAATGGTATGACATGCACATGACACTAAAACCCACAAGGTTGTTTTACCACGGGTAGTCCCTGTCAACACACAGATGACTAAGAAAGCCATATTCCATTGACCCCAAGAAGTAGAAAGTGCAGGGCTCCAAATGTGGCATGGCATATAACAGATGCCAGATTTACCGTGCACCCAGCTAGGCAGTTTCTGCCAGCCTGAGAGGTGATCAGAGTCAGGGATCACAGTGAGGGATGGTGTTTGTGCCAGTCTGGAAGCTGACTATAGGAGAGGCACCCTGCTGGCACCAGGAGGCAGACATCATGTGACTCTGGATGTGGGGCTGTGCACTTTCAGCACCATATGCACAGTGGTCTTAAGTCCACCTGCAGGCTGGCCTGGGTTGGTCCCCGGGGAGCACCGTCAGCCACCTGGTGGACAGTGGAAAGTCATTCCCTGGATCCCAGAGGCGGTCCACGGAAGGAGGGTGAGCTTACATCCCTCTTGTCTGCTAGCCACGGTGTGGCACCATTGCAGTCCTAGTTCCTGGGCTGGTCAGAAAGCGTCTTGTAAACATCAGAATGGCTATGCTGTATCTGACCTGTTCACATTTCACCACTCCATATGGCTCCGTATTTGATATTTTCATTCACTTTTTCCCATCAGTCAATAATTGAACTACTTCCTTTCCTGTGAAACTTAGAGTTCCATGATTATCATCCGAATCTGTGACTGTTTTCAGGTGTCTTGATTATAGAGGGTCTGGGTTGCTGTCTGCTTAGTCTGCCACTTTGCCTGAGAATCTCTAATTAGATGTCTTACAATTGGTTTAAAATGTTGCCCTTTTATGATGATAGCCTGCATGAATAACAGAACATTATTTAAGGAGATAAAACAGAGTTAAATTTTTCTTTTGATTATTAAGTCCTCCAAGACAGTACAAGATTTTCTTGCTCTTCATATTGAGGCTCTCAGAGAGAGTTTTGACATGGAATCAATTACTTAGTTGATTTTTTTTTAGTAAAAATAAGGGTTTTTTAAAATAGCTGTATTGTGAATTATGCCTCCAACATACAAACTAATTATCTGTTCTGTTCAGACAACGGATCAGAGAGCCAAACGAGAAAACATAAAAGAAAAGCGAAAGGCTATGTTAGAAGCCAGACTTTCCAAACTCCGACAAAAAAAGATGAAAAAATCTCCAGAAGATGGAGCAGAAAAAGAAAACGGAGGTATGCCATCATTCCTGTTTTTGTATTTCAAAAGAGATTTTTCGTTTCCTTGAAATCTAGGTGAGAGTTAGCAAAATGGGGATTAGCCTTTCCGTTTCATTCTCTGTTCAAGCAGCTACCATCAGCTGCTACTAGGGGCAATTTTTATAACCAAACTGCTGTGGAATGATACTCTGAAAATATATTTAGGCTATCAACCAGGAGAAGGTTGTGTTAAAATAGCATGACAGTTTAGTAACCAAGACTTAGAGAAAGAAAGCTTCAATTTTAATTGGGTATGTATTTTCTTTATAGACTTTCATTTTTTGTCTTTGGTCAATTACTATATATTCATTCTCTTTTTTTTTTTTTATTCACAAACTCAGATAATAAAAAACTAGGCTAGCGAAGCATACCAAAAGATAGGGCTATGAAAGTTGACAGTTTGGAATGTGGAATACATTTCCCCTTGAAAACACTGTGGTTAAAGTAGCTTACTGGATTAATGTTGCTAATATATGCTAAACTGCATAGCAAAAACCTTAAAAGTCACTGCTGTTAAGTTGGAACCAACTGATAGCTCAACTCGAAGCGAGTTTCCAGATCCTATAATTGGGTGGGAAGAGATTGTCCATCTTTTGCCCCAGAACCACTGGTGGATTCGAACCACTGGAGAGGTGCCACTTTGAATTAGCGTCACAACTTCCTGCAGACCATACCACGAGAGTCTTCAAAGAGTCCTCTCAGTAGTATGGCTCAAATGAGACAGATGTGTGTTTCTCTTTTAACAGTTTAGCGGTAAGTGGTGTCTAGTGCAGGTTAGAACTCCCAGTTCCTCTCTTATCTTGCTGTTTCTGTCATTCTCTAAAATGTTGCTCTTAACTGGCACAGTCCAAGCTTGCCCCTCAGTACCTGTTTGTGATTCAACCCAGAGGAAAGAGGAACTATGCCACCTGTCCGTTAGCATTCTCTTGACCAGAACTTGGTCACTCGGGCCACACTGAGTTGCAGGGGAGTCTGGGAAATTATTACTCTGGCAATATGAGCATATACCCAGCTGAAACTTGGGGGAGATTTCCTGTAAACAAAAGGAAAATTGGAGGTATGGGTGCTGTAGGACAAATGGAAACCCACGCAGTTCACACGAAAGCCTGTTCTAGGATTGGCCATTTCCTAATCTCTGAACAGAATGTTTTTGTTTTGAAAAGAGAACAGAAACATTTAGGAGCTATTTCATTTCACTTCACAGCATACTAAACTTTGCCTATTGTATCTCTGTTTTCGCTTCATCTTCTGAACATCTGTCATTCCTAGAATGTATGCTATATATACCACTGCAGTATTTATTGAATGATACATTTTTCTAAATGTGGCCTGACTGGAATGGCCCAGCTGAGCCTGTTTCCCAGCTTCGGTCCTTCCATTCAGCTCCCGCTTCCTTTGGCTGAGACTCTCATGCTGGTTAAACAGTTTGGGAACTTGTGGTCTTTTGCTTATTGGCTTGGAGCAGAGAGCATAGTGGAAAGCAAAGGCTCTGAAGTCCACCTAACCTGGTCTCAGTCCTTTCGCTTGTCACTTTCTACCTGCCTTTGTAGTGTTTCCACGCTTAAATTTCCCTCATCTATAAAATGAAAATACCAGTGCTAATATTATTAGGTTATCTGGAGAATGAAGTGAAATATTGCATATGAAGTCCTAGCTTCCTACCTGGGACGTGATAGCCACTCAGCAAACAGTAGTTAGTTTTATTCTTAGATTAAGTGATTTTGAACAGACAGCTCTAAACTTTATTGTAATAATGTGTAATAAACTTTTATTGTAATAATCTTACTCCCTTTTCCAGAAATAGAAGATGATGTTATTGGGCCTTTACCTCCGAAAGCAGAAGCCATGCCAATTCCTACACCTGCCCAGAGTAGCAAAGTTGAAGTCATTGTTCAAGAGAGGAAGGACACTAAGCCTGGAGTTCCTCATATCCGGGAGTGGGACAGGGGCAAAGGTACGAGGAAGCTTTGGGGTGTTCACGTTCCATCGGAAGGCTTGTGTACAAGACTTCTGATCAATATAATATCACTGTTGTCAGGGCGGCTAATTATCCCATGTGGCTCAGAGATGGTAACACTGGTTTCTTCTTCCTCTAGATGCTTACACTGGTTTTTTTCTTGATACCACAGCATCAGATGTTTGTAAACATGCAAGGCCAGGCCCTGCCCAAGGCCTCATATCAAAAGGTGGTTATTTTTAAGGGCACTTAGGGAACATGTTTTTAAATTTTGAGTGCCCTCATGCGCTTCTACAGCTTTGGAATACCATTGCTCAGGAACAGCATTTTAAATATTATGAAGTTTTAGTATTTTAATGTACTTGTTTTCCAAAATCCCCTTTGTGAATTGTATCGGGTTGTGTAAAACTGGTTTACATATGGTTCTGCTGAGTTATATGACATTTCCATTGGCCGTATTTTGGGAAATGATTAGCAGGTTTTCTGTAATACACTGTACTACCTACAGTAGCCACTCTTTACAAGAAAACCATAAACTTGTGGTTTATGTTTTTTGAAAGAGATTGTTACTGTCTGATCCCAGAACAAAGTAAGAGAAATGCATTGAGGTGAATGCCTTTGGTTAGTGCCATAGTTAGAAGTATAAATACCATATAGGTCCCTGTGTCAGTAAAGGGCAAAATTTGTTTTTGATGTCAAGTGCCTACAACATCACATCAAATTATTTCAGTGTTTAGTTTTCCTTTCCTTTCTCAAGTGTAATTGGCAGTCACTCCAGAGCTGACAGCCTTCTCTAGTGAGCCACCCCTGGTTCCTCTCTGCCTTACCTCCCTTCCCTTAACCTGATTCCTTAAAGTTTTTTTTCCTTGGTATTAATTATGCCTTTTATTATAGTTCCATTGTTACTGTACATGTTCTCAAGAGAATGTAAAGTAGCTTTTTAGAAATACAGATTGTAACTGAAAAATTATCAAAATGTAAAATATGTTCTAATATTATCTTCCTTATTTTCAATAGAGTTTTCATTTGGAACGTGGTCGAAAAGACAGTCAGCTATCCGGGCTGAGAGAGATCCAGAGTTTGCCCCACCATCAGAATACTTTTCTGGTCAAAAGAGAAGTGGTCCTTTTGGTGGTCAGCCCTGGAACCGAACTGGACCTGCACAGAGTGGCCCGGCAGTGGGCTCCGAGCAGAACCATGAGCCCAGCACCCCACAGACATCCTTTACTTCTGCTCCAAAGAGTACGTCACAGACCTCCACTGTCACATTTGAAACTCTGGATGAAATGATATCCTATTATAAACAAGTGACTTGAATTTAAAAATCATTCTGGCTTACATTATATTGTTCATGGTGCCATCTTCAAAAGTTGGAGAAGTAACTTCTGCTTTAGAGACTGAAGGATATTTGTCAGCAAGAAAAGAAGGGAATGATACTATGTGAACTGTATTGGCATTTGGCCATTGATTTCTGACTAGATTAGAGACATACTCTTCTAGATTTATGTTAAACTGTGATATAGTAGAAATATTTATGCTGTCATATTTGACTATGGAGCTTTTGATCTATATTCCATGCCTGCTGCCCTTCTTTACTCAGATTTAAGGGTTCCATGTCATTGTATTTGCTTACAGGAGTTTCTTTCAGGGATTCAGTTTCTAGATCAGTTGATGACACATATCCCCTGTCACACAGTGAAACATGAGAGAATATTGGGACCCAGATTTAAGCAAAATTGGTAGAATACTGAGCATTGAAATTTGGCATGATAAGGAAGACTAGGGATGAGTGTTTCAGAACCCAGAAAGGTAGAACTTCAAGTTAGTTACTTAACCTTTCCTGTAAAGCTGTGCTAAATATCCCTTTACAACCATTGGCAGTCAGTCAGAAGTTGTTCGTTATCACCCTGCTGGGTTTTTGAGGCTGGTACCCAGGCAGTGAGTGCTTTACGAATAGGTCCTTGAAGTGCACCACTTTCAAGAATGAGAGGGGAAAAGTGTGAGTGGGAGTCTATCCTCTCAGAGGTGCAATGCCTTCATTTCCGGGGGTGTCAGTGGTAATGTCTCTATTCTCATTAAAAATTTGCAAATTGGAACTTGAAAAGGTTCAATAATCTGTATTATCTAAATGGCACACCTAGGACTTTAACCTGTTTGTGTCGGACCCCAGACTCATACTTTTCCTCGCAACCTCTGTTCTCGATCTTATTGCTCCAGTACCCAGCAATAGAAGACAAAAATTTCAAATTCTTACTAACTTAACCTCTAATCTCTATTGTTGCTGGTATGTACTGTCAAGTCAGAACTGACTCTTAGCTGACCCTCCAGCAGGTTTCAGAGACTGCAAATCTCAAAAGAGTAGATTGTCCATCATTCTACCACAGACCAGCTGGTAGATTCAAACCGTGTGCCTCCGGTTGGTGGCATAACTCCTTACCATTAGTACCAGTCCAATCAATGGTCATTCTGTCAAATACACATAAAAGCCAGCTTATCGCGCTGCTCTTTTTCCTTTAGAAATACATGAGACCCAAAATGGCCACAACAGTCTTGAAGTGGAGAATTTTCTAACTTCCTGTGTTCAAAACTTACTACAATGCTACAGTAGTCAAGACTGTATGGTACTGGCAGAAGGATAAATATATAGATCAGTGGAATAGGAGAAATAAATCCTTACATTTACATTCAGTTGATTTTCAACAAAAGGGCCAAGTCAGTACAATAGGCAAAGAATAATAATTCAGCAGCCATGTATAACATAGCAGGATCTCTACATGCAAGAGTGAATTTGGATCTATACCACGCAATGTGTAAAAATTAAGATGGAGCAAAAACCTGAAGGTGAGAGTAAGAACTACAAAGCCAAATGAATCTAGGGGAAAAGGGGAAGAAGAAGAAATAAAATGTGGAAAGAAAGCATTAATAGGTAGACAGATACAAGGAAGAGAAAGTTTATGTAAACAGAATAGAAAAAGGACTTGAACAGATAATGAAGTAGAAAGAAAAGGGGCGCTGGTTAGAAAGAAACCACAGAAGCAATTGGTCAAGAAAGGATCCAGCACAAATGGCCTTTTGTCATTGTCCAGAGAATGAACCTAATGGAATCAATCTGTGCACATTGGCCAATGGTCATTGTTGAGTAATAGCTGTAAATTGTATTTTCTCTGGGATTTCAAAGACTAAAACCTATTGCCTAGTCTTTTAACAGCATAAATTTAGCTCAGTGTTTTCTGAGCCCTGCTGTTTTACATCTTCCACTTTAGAGCCCGAGTTAACAGTATATTAGCACAGCATAGTTTTACTTTGTTACACAAGGGCTGCTAAGTACCAGTGTGTCCAGCAGATGGCATTGGAGTTCTCACCCGTGGTTTTCAGGTCCACTCTAGGTGTGTCTGAGATGGTGAGATGGGCACAGGATAGGGCAGAGTTTAGGGCTGTTGTACACAGGGTTGCTCGCGGGCGACTCAATGGCACATAACAACAACAACATTGAAGTAGAGGGTGGGAGATTGGCATTTAAAATTCTAGGAAGCACAATGAAAAAGTGACATTAATTCTATAATGCATTTTCTTTAACTCAGTGTATCTCTTTCAAGTATGTGGCTCCACATCTGTTAAGTGGTACACAGGAGAAAGATTCCAGTCAGCTTCCATTAACATTATAGCCGCAAAGATACTATAGGGCTGTTCTCTCTCACCGTTAATCAGAATGAACTTGCTGGCATCAGACCATGGCAATCATATCCATAAATTACTGAATTCTATGACAGAATGAAAGAGTCTAGAATGAAGGCTGCACAGTGGAGTGGACTTGGAGGGAGGGATTGCATAACAATGAAAGAGTTTTACTTTTCAAGGAGAAGAATGAATTGGGGGTGGGCAGGGAAAAAGTGCAATAATGAATGACTGGAAACCCTAAGTCTCCGTAAACTCTCATTAAAATTAATAAAAATTTTTAAAATTACTCAATTCTGTTTTGTTTCACACAACATCTTTATGATTTACTGTGTCTTACAGTGCGTGCTAATTTGAATGCTGAATTCTCAGATTCTCACCAAGAGTGCTTGCTTGTTCAGTATTTAGATTTCATTAAAGTTGCAGTTGAAAGTATATTCACATACCCACATTGTTCTAAAACAAATTTTAAATGTTCCCAGTATTTTTTAAATAAACTAATAAAATTACATTTTGCTTTATTTGTTACATTATGCACATTTCAGGGTCACAGAGGGTTATTGCAGTGAGCTACTCAACCCACAAAGACTGGACTTTATTAATACTTTACATGCCTTATGACCTGACTATACCCAGTATTCTCATTTGTAGTTAAGGGATTACCAAATAAATCTTTTCCATACCTGCATCAAGATACTCTTAAAGCTTAAATAAAGCTCTGTTGATTTTAGGAACAAGTATTGGCAAAACTTCCTGTGAAAAAAACAAGACCACACCTTAGTTAGGTCTTTGTGGAGAGCTGTAGGAATTATTTTGGATCAGAAGCTGCTTTGACTTCCTTTCATTGTCATGTTTTCTCTAGTCTTTTGCGTGTTTTGACACAGTTCGTTTGAATTGGCTAAATTTTGTTTACTTGAAAAATCCCCAAAGAACACTGCCTACATCCATATACATGAGGTTCCTGCTGTGTTTAGCCATACATTTGCCAAAGACTTGGGATCATTTTTTTTCCCTCTTAAAGCTGTAGTGCAGCCTACTAGATAGTTTACAGCTAACCTTGTGACATGCAGGCATGGAAGTGGAATTTAGAATTTGGAACAGGCTTGGGTATACTGGTCTTTACAGTCAGTGCAATGTAATTAGTCCATATGTTCATCTCATTTTTAAGCCAGTACATCAAATTAAATTGGTTATCAAAATAGTTGATGTGAAAAATGACATGGCTCAGGTAAGTGATAATAACTGACAGTTTGTTGGCCCATTGGAAACGAGAGAAAAATGAAACTTCTATTCATTGGCAGCTGGCCTGGTTCTAAGACATTTTGCTAGTTGTGGACATCAAGTTTGATGTTTAAACGAAAAATACTATAAAGTGTTCACATGTGAATCAAGTTGAGTCCAATCTTGTCACCCTAGCTAGTACCATGTTAGGGTATTTTTTAAATTAGTTTCTGTGTTTATACAAACATAATGGTTGTCTGGTGATGAGAAGAGTCAAATATTTTAGTGCCCTCAGTTTGAGCAACTTCCTTCTACACTATAATTGTGATAAAATTGTAACTGAAAGCTTACCTGTTTGGTAGCAAGTTTTCCTCCCTTATTTTGAGCAGTTCCCCTGGGTTATGTTGTATTCTTTGCTGTGTCCACTTGATTGATAGCAAAACTGAAAGGTCTTGGAGTTTAGATATTTAAGAGACTTGGCTCTTGACATCCACCTCACCCTATCCCAACATGTCTAGACACACCCAGCCATGGTGGTTCATGGCTGTGTTTGAAATGTCTTGACCTGTGGTTTATGATTTCTGACTAACGTGAATTATGTTGGTGATGGCTTTCTATACTGTAAAGGAAAATCTAAGAATGGATCTTCCCCCTAGCCAGGAATCTCTTAGTTCGTGAGTGGTGCAAAATCCCTCCATCCCTGTTATGCAGTCCCTTGGGCATTACTGGGCTCAAAGGCAGGATAATTTCTTGATCTTAATAAGGGATTTTTTTGTACCACAATATATCTCCCTGGTTATGAATGCAGGTGGTTTCCAAATGAATTCTCTACAGGCCAAATAGTTACTGGGCAGCTCCAGGTTCATGTTTAAAGGAGCTCTGGTGGCCTAGTGGTAAGAAGCTGTGCGGCAATCCCAAAAGGATGGTTTGAATACCATATGCTCCATGGGAGATGGATCAGTACTCACTTCCCATGTGATTAACTGCCTTTGAAAACCTGCTGGAGGGTCCAGCTATGGATAAGTTCTGACTCAATGGTACACAACAAGGTAGCTCAGGCAGGAACTCTGGTGGTATAATCCATAGGGTGTTGCATTTAGCAAAAACCATCACATCTCTGGCTTCAAGCCATCAGGTGACCACAAAGAGATGGACAATCTCCTTCCATGAACATTTCCTTCCCCCCCCCCCACCTTCTATTAAGATTTATAGCTTCAGGAAGCCACTGGGGAATCACTTAAGAATCAGAATCAAGTAGGTGGCAGTGAGTTTAGTTGAGGAAACTCTGGTGGCAAAGTCTGTAGCAGGTGGTTCTGCTAAAAGGCTGTGAGACTCCCTCAATTGGAACCCACCAGTGGCTCCTCAAGAGGCAGGTGGGCAGGTTACTGTTAGGATTTAAGCCAATGGGGGCCAATGGAAGGTCTCTGAGTGAGAAACAACCCAGTGGCTTTAAGTTTGAGCTTGAGGTAGCATGAAGGAGCGCTGGTGATGCAGTGGTTAAACATTTGGCTGCCAGCAGAAAGGGTAGCTGGCTGAACTCACCCCCTGCTCTCCAGGAGGAAGATGTAGCCACGTGCTTCCATAGATATGTACAACCTGGCAAATCTGTGTACAGCTCTGACCTGCAGTCACTGTGCGTTGGAATCCGCTCCCTGGCAATGGGTTTGGGTTTTCTGTTTCAGGAAGCATAAAGGAACCCAGGGTGACAAGAATGGTTAAGTGCTCAAATTCTAACTCAAAATGAACAGTCCAAAATCAGAAGTGCTTCAGAAGGAAAGCCTGGCAACCAGCTTCTGAAAGCAAACTGATCTTGATCGCTTGGGGGTGCAGCTCTGCTGTGCAGCACATGGATTATATCAGTCAGAAGTGACTCCTGGTTTTGGTGGCATCGTATTTGGTGGTTAGCATAATTTTATACAGGCACTGGCCCAGCTGTGCTTGATATAAGGTCCACTTCTCTCTGTAGCCAAACTCTGATCTTCATATGCTGAAGAACAGAGTATAATGATACTGTTAGGTCTCATTAAGTTGCACAGAAAGAAGCTGCCCATCTTTCTCCCATGGAGCAGGTGGTGGATTCGAACTACATATCTGTTGGTTGGCAGCACCCTTCTTACAATTAAGCCACCAGTAGTTGTTATGTACCATCAAGTTGCCTGCGACACATATGCACAATAGCTCTGAATTCCTATCCTGAGTGTGTCTGTCTCCAGCACACCTGACCCCAGTTACTGTCCATCCATCTAATCCAGGGTCTTCCTTTCTTCTACTGCCCCTTCACCCTTCAAACCATGATGTACTTAAAGTATTGGCCCCTCCTGGCAACATGGCCAAAATATGTGAGGCAAAGCTTCAAAATCCTTGCCTCCAAGGAGCAGTTTGACTTTATCCTCTCCAGCAAACAAACAAACCTGTTTGTTCTCTTGGCAGTCCATGGAATGTTCAACACTCTTCAGCAGCACAACTCAAAGGCATTGATCCATCTTTTGTCGTCCTTAGTCATTGTCCAACTCTCTGATATATAGCAAGTAATTTCAAAGACTATTCCCTCAGTCAGGTGCACCTTATGTCTCCAGACTGACATCATTGCTCTTTAGCACTCTGGAGAGGTCCCTGACAGCAGATGTTTCCTAGTGCAATTCTTTTTTTTTTTTTTTTTTTGGCTGCTGATGCCATTAGTGTTGATTGTGGAGCCAAGGAAACTGAAATTGTGAATAATCTCAATCTATTATCCATCTACCATGGTGCTGCCAATTGGCACAGTGGTGAGAATCTTTTTTTTTATGTACTTCAATCCCTATTGAAGAAGATTGTAGGCCTAGACCTGCAGCAAACACTTCAGGCCCTCCTCATTTTCAGCAAACAAGGTTGTGTCACCTGCATAATGCAGGTTGTTGATGAGTTTTTTCTTCTATTCTGAGGACACATACCTCCTCACAAAGTTATCTGTTCCACATATAATTGAAAAGAATGGAAGACAAGACACATCCCTAAAATACTTCTTTCCTGATTTTGAACCATGCTGTGTTTCCCTGTTCTGTTCTGATGACTGCCTCTTGGTTCAAGTGTAGGTTTTACACGAGCACAATCGTGTTTTGAAATTCCATTCTTCTCAAGATTAGCCACAATATCTTGTGATCCACACAGTAGAATGCCTTTGTATAGTCGATGAAACACAGATAGACATTTTTCTTGTATACTTTGCTCTCAGCCAAAATCCATCTGACATTGGCTGTGATGTTCTAGTGCCATGGCCTCTTGTAAACTCAGTTTATTTATCTGGTAGTTCTCTGTCAATGTACTGTTCAGTCATTTTTTTTTTTTTAAAGATCTTCAGCAGAATTTTGCTTCCATGTGATATTAGTGATATTGTTTGATAATTTCCACTCTCAGTAGTATCACCTTTTTTTGAAATGGGAATGAATATGGATCTCTTCAAGTCAATTAGCCAAGTAGCTGTCCTCCAGATTGTCTGACACAACTTGGTGAGCAAATCCGGGGCGGCATCTGTCTGTTGAATTATATCAACTGGCATTCCATCAATTCCTTGGGCCTTGTTTTTGTCAGTTCCTTCAGAGCAGCTTGAACTTCTCCTTCATCACCATTGCCTCCTATGTTGTTTTCTGAAATTCTCCTGTGTCAGGCAGTTCTTTTTGGTGCAGTAACTGTGTCCTCCTAATGATACAGATGTTTTTATATACCAAGAACCGAGTATTCCTTGTCCTTTACTACCATCTTCTTTTTGCTCTAGTACTAGGTGAGGGCTTATTTTCCTGCTTATCCCTGCTCCGAGTTTGCAGTCACAGAATCTGGGCTTCCTGCCCTTAGCAAAAACTTCTGATTAAAATCAGAGCCAGAAACTAGCAAAGAAAGCCAGGATCAGATAACCTGGAGTAGTGGTGGTGGTGGTGTTAGGTGATGTCAAGCCGATTACAACTCATAGAAACCCTATGAACAATGATCTGAATCCTGCCCTTTCCTCTGCCATCCTGACCCTCTCTGACGTACTCGAGCCCATTGCTACAGTCATCGTGTCAATCTATCTTACTGAAGGTCTCCTCCTTCACTGACCTACCCTTCCAAGTATAATGTCGTTTTCCAAGGTCTGCTGCCTTCTAACAACATGCTCAAAGTATGTGAGACACAGCTTCCCTATCCTTGTCCCCAGGGTTATATGACTGCACTTTTCCCAAGACACATTTGTTGGTCCTCTTGGCAGTTCATGAGTTACTCAGTAGTGTTCTCCAACACCACAACTCCAAAGGCATTGTGTCTTCTTTCATCCTTATTCATGGTCCAACTTTTAGCTGAATAGCAAATAATTGAAAAAATTATGTTTTGGATTGGGTGCTTCTTGGTCTTCAAACGGACATGGCTCTTCAGTACTTTGGAGAGGCCCCTGATGGCACTTTCCCAAAGCAATGTGCCTTTTGATTTCTTGGCTGCTGATGCCAAAGGTTTTGTGTTTGTTTTGTATTGTTTTTTCAATGGTTAGGGAAAAATTTGTATTTAGAATTAGCCAGCTGGACTCAGTTTAGATGATCCCAATTTTGTTGACAACATCCAAAGCATCATAGTCAGGAACAAGACAAATATAGGCCTTCTTCTCTCCATCAGGACTAATCAAGGTGTAGCCACATCAATGTCATAGAGCTTCTTTAGAGCTTGTGTTCATTTTGGATGTCAAGGCCAACAAGTGTGTTGTTATCTTCTATCTTCTTCATGGCTGACTCAGTGGTTAGGGGGAACTTGATGATGCCATAATGGTCAAGCTAATTTCTCCTGGGGGTGCTCTTCTGGGGGTATTTGGGCTGCCTTTGGAGTCTCAGCATCTTAGGCCTCTGGAAGGTCAGTAACGTGCAGATCTTTTTTTTTTTTCTGTGGATACCCTTCAGGACTGCCTTCTTGATCTTTAATGCCTTTGCTTTGACTTCAGTTTTGGGAGGGGCAGGGGCTTCCTTCTTCACTTTCAGTACCATCTTAATAGAAAGCTGTTTTTTATTTCTTAGACACTAATCTAGTTGTGGATCCAAGCAAGATGAAATCATGGACAATTTCTCTCTTCTCCATCTATCATGGCATTGACTGTTGGTTGGCCTCGTGGGGATTTTTGTCTTCTGGATATTGAGTCTTAATCCATGTTGAAGGCTGTAGTCTTTGAATCTCTGCAGCAAGCGTTTTAAGTCCTCCTCAACTTTCAGCAAGCAATGTTGTATCATATGCAAAATGCACGTTATTGATGAGTCTTCCTCCGATCGTGATGCCACATTCTTCATGTTGTTGTTTGGTGCCGTCAAGTCATAGACGACTCATAGCTAACCCTATGAACGAACAGCCTGAGCACTGTTCGTACATAGAGTTACCAGAGGCAAGCCATTTCGGAAGTGGATGCCGCTCCTGCTTCCAGGCTTGATTTAGTTGGGAAGCTCCAACCAACACTGTCCACCATGGGTACCCATTACCACAATCGGCACATCACTGTCACAGTCTTCAGCATCACAGCAACCACGAGTTACCTCTGTACAGTAACGCACAGACCAGTGCTATACCACCTAGAAGAATGTTTGACAGGAAAACAATTTGAACCTGGCTGAGGGCCGCAGATGAAAATCACCCACCTTTGGCTTGGTAGCATAACTTCCTTTCCACTAGGCCAACGTAGCTCTCTCTTTGTCATTGTCGTTGTTATTGTTGTTTGGTGCTGTCGAGTCATAGATGACTCATAGAGAACCGTTTTCTCTAATGATTTGTTCAGTATACAGATTGAATAGGTATGGAGGGTGGATACAGCCCTGGTGCACACTTCTCCTAATTTTAAGCCAAACAGTGATGTTCCTTTGCTGTTTTTGTACAATAGCTTCTTGGCTTGGGTGTAGGTTTTGCTTAGTTTAATTTTGTCATTTAGTATGCAGCTATATTATGTGCAGGGGAGGGGCGGAGGAATGTGTTATGTGTGTGGGCCAGTGAAAGGAGAGGGAATACGCTTCTCTGAAATCTGCCCTCAGATGCTTGACCCCTCGCAGTGTTCTTGGCAGCTGCAGCAGGTTCTCCTGAAGCCTGTTCTGAACATTCCCCCTTTTCGTCTCTGCCCAGCATGTTGTGTGCTCAGCATTATGCTGTGCCTGTGCCTTCTAAGTGCCTCTCCCAGATGCTACTCGGCGTGAAAAATGCCTTTTTACTGCGGACAGAAATTAGGGTGCTGTGAAAGTAGCTCACCTTGGTAGATACCCTTCAGCAGTCATCGTTCTGTACCCTCCTTCCCCTTCCCAGGCTTAACTTGAGATGCTTCCTCACCTACATTTCCCATCACCTACAAGATAAAATCCATACTCAGTATTAGACACAATCTCTTTGCCCATCCCAGTTCCAACCTACTCTAACCTAAGACATTTTCAAATTCCTTGCTGTTCTCCAAATTTGTTAGACTCTTTAAAGTTTAGAGCATTTATAGGCTCTGTTCTCATTTAAATGTACTTCCTTTTCTTGTTTACTGTCAGTTACTGTTGAACCCATGCCAACTCATGAGAAGCCTGCACACATCTACAGAGAACAGTCCCTAAGGGATTGTTGAGGCTGTGATCTTTTCAAAGTAGATCACCAGGACTTTCTTCCAAGGCACCTCTGGGTGCATTCAAACTGTCAACCTTTCCATTAGTAGCTGTGTAGTAGCATCTTATATGCTAAGCATTGTTGTTATTATGTGCTGTTGAGTCGCTTGCAATTCAATGACCCTATGTACAATAGCCCTGAAAACTACTCTATCCTGTGCCAACTTTACTGTCTCTAATATACCTACCCACCCTCATTACCCCAGTCACTGAATCTATCTCATCGACGGTCTTCCTCTCTTTGTCCCTCCACCCTACCAAGCATGGTGTCCCTCTCAAAGGACTGGTCCCTCTTTGCAACATGCTCAAAATATGTCAAACGAAGCATCAGAATCCTTGCTTCCAAGGAGCAGCCTGGCTTCACCCTCTCTAGGACGAAACTTTTTCCTGGCAGTCCACGATATATTCTACACTCTTAGCACCACAGCTCAAAGAAACCATTTTGTTCTGATAGCTATTTTAAGAAACGTATGCCTCAATAATTTTGGCAATAACATGTGTTGCTAAGCTCTCTAGTACTTGCTGACCCAACTTGGTTACCACTCCCTGATTACATTCTGTACCTGGCCCAGGACCTGGACACCCATTAAGTCAGAAGCAATAACAACACCTGAAAGTAAAGAAACCTCAATTGCCAACCACAGTGAACTTTGTGTAACCCTCCATGCCTTGCATATAAATTTATGTAAAATCACTGTATATAAATATGATCTTTACTTAGGTTTGAGTGTTAGCTGATATTTTTGACATCATGTTTTTAATAAAGAAAGTTCATTGGCCCCTTAAATTTGGCTGTTTAGAATCTTGCCTTTTTCTGCCATCATAGTTGAGCACTCAATCATTTGCACTAACCAGGGGACTTAATGTTCTTTAGTTAGCTTCTGGGTTTTGACCCATCTGTGTAATTTTCTTTGTACAACATTTTGTTGTTATTGTTGTGTGCCGTGGCCAGTGGCTTGCGACTCATAGTGACCCTATTACAATAACCCTGAAACCTCTTCTATGTTGTGCCAATTTCACTGTCTCTGACATAGCTACCCTCATTACCCATTCACTGGATCAATCCATCCCATCGATGATCTCCCTTTCTTTCTCCATCCTTCTACCATTCTAAGCATGATGTCACTCTCCAAGGACTTTGGACAACTTGCCCAAAGTATGTTAGATGAAACTTCAGAATCCTTGCCTCCAACGAACAGCCTGGCTTCACCCACTCTAGGACAAACCTGTTTGTTCTTCTGGCAGCCCATGGTATATTCAACACTCTTCTCCAGCACCACAGCTCAAAGGCATCAATTATCTTTCTATCATCCCTAGTCATTGTCCAGCTCTCTGATGCATAACCAGCAAGTCTACGGCCTGGATCAGGTGCACCTTAGTCTGCAGAGTGACATCATTACTCTTCAGTACTCTGGAGAGGTCCCTGACAGCTGAATTTTGCAATGTAACTTTTTAGACGACTCAAATAATGACTTTCAAAAATGTCACATTTATGAGAAGGCTCTGGTGGCCTAGTGGTAACGAGCTTCACTGCCAACCCAAAGGCACATGGTTTGAACCCAGCTGCTCCATGGGAAAAACATGAGCAGTCAACTCCTGTATGATTTAGTGCCTCTTAAAACCCACTCAGCAAGGATTCTGAAGCTTTGTCTGATATACTTAGGACTTGTTGTAAGGAAGGACCAGTCCTTGGAGAGGGATGTCATGTTTAGGAGTGAGGAGGGACAGTGCAGGGGAGGAAGACCCTTGATGAGATGGATTGATTCAGTGACTGGGGTAATGGGGGTAGATGTGTCGGAGATTTTGAGATTAGCACAGGGTAGGTTGTAGTTTAGGGCTGTTGTACATAGCGGTCACCATGAGTTGCAGGTGACTCGACGGCACATAACAACAACAAAACCCACTAGAGGGTCTGCTGTGAGCTGGTTCCCACACTACAGCATATAACAACAGTGTAGTGAGTAATGTATGGTGCTGCTAGCCAGAAAGTTGGCAGTTCCAATCCACCAGCCACTCCAAGGGGGAAAAGCAGGCAATCTCCTATAGTAAGGCTTTAAGCCTTAGAAACCCACAGGAGGGTAGCTAGATGCTAAACCTGACTATGGCCATGAGTGTGGGGTTTTGGTTTAGTCCTTGTATATATCACTTCACTTCATCCTCATAGACTAGGTGGGAATTAGTGATCATAAATGACCAGTGGAAACATGGCCAGTGAGGGCCACATAGCTTGAATTTGTGTTTATATATAACTCACAAACCAATGACACATCTCTGGGTTTTTCTACTTTGCAGAATCTTGTCATGGTCACCTTGTATACCTTCTCCCGTCAACTGTGAGCTCCTTGAGGGCAGAACCAGAACTTTACTCAGATCTCTGTCCCTGGGACCTAGGCAGGTACAGAAGAGACTTTCAGCATATTGTAGAATGAAGAAACTGCCAGACCTCTTCAGAACCTTGAATATTTCTTGTCATTTATTTGTGGGAAATTGTTTCTTTCTTTTTTACTTGTAGGTGGAAACTTGATAACCATCCATGCAGGTCTTTTAGACCAGTCAGACTTCAAGCCATAGATATTTTTTAGTTTTGGACCTGTGACAGTAATAAACTGAATGTAGTAGAAACTATAAAAGGGAGAGAAGATGTGACCTTTGCCCTCAAACATGCGTCTTCATTTGCAGGAAATTTGCCACACATGCAGCAATTGTTAGCTACTGTCCAATAGCACATAGGATATTTGATACCCTGCCAAAACACATTTCAAAGGCATCAAGTCTTCTATGATCTTCCTTAGACATTGCCCAACTTTCATATACTTTGGAAGCAACTGAAAATATCATGGCTTGCATCAGGCGTATCTTAGTCTTTCAGCTGACATCCTTGCTCCTTAGCACTTTAAAGAAGTCCTTGATAACAGATTTCCCCAATACAACATGTCTTTTGTTTTTTGGGTTTGGTTTTTATTTATTTTTTTTACTTTGTAGACCATTTTCTTTAAATATATGAACATCTAATGGGCTACTGCCAAACAAGTGAACTCTTCACATTTTAGAAACTTTGTGAAGTATAGTAAAATAAAGTAAGACTGTTGATCTTTGGCATATTCCTCCTGCCCCCCAGACCGGGACATAGAGATACAGATAAGCGTTTATATAGTTAAAGAGTAGAAGCCCAGGTGAAATCGCCCACTCCAACCTTTCTCCCCAGTCCATAAATTACCATTTGTCCCTGAAAACACCCAAAGACCACACTCCCAGGTTTCACACAGTATCAACTGCAGGAAGAGTATAAACAGCAAAGCATAAATTCTAAGCATTTCACAGCACACAAAATGCTCTTCTTTTGAGGGAACGCATGTTATCAGAGAGTACATCCCCAAGACTGCTGCTCTTGTGATGAGCATCATACTCTCCGAGCAGGGAGATACATTGAGCACGTTTTGCTCTAATTCCATCTATTTGCAATGCCTACAGTATCTGTCTCTGGCTGTTAACTTACTCATTCTTGATAGAACTCTGCTTTATTGATTGCAGTTTCTTTAAAAAAATGCCAAAGGCATTTTCAAACTTGTTAGCTTTACTGGCACTACTAGTATATAAGAGCAAATGTTCTCTGTGCCTTACTTGCTACTATCTCTTCCCTTAGAGAGGATTCCCTTTAATGGTAAGGGGGTGGGGGTGGAAGGCTGGTGTGAATGACACTAATACACTTCTGTGGTGGAAAGGTAAAGGAAATCTTCTCTCACTTTAGTCTTTGTCCTTGACATGGGCACTGGGTCCCTTCTGGAGAGTGGAGAATATTGGTGGGATGTCCACTGAAGATGGAGGTTTTTCTGGAGTTTCTCGCCTTCTCAATTTACATTTGTAGTTTCAGAAAAGGAACCACAGGGTTCCTCTTTAACTGGAGAGTGCTTAGGTGGGTTTTGTTTTTTGGTTGTTTTTTGTTACTTTTGAAAATTCAAGAGCCAGCATTTTAACAAGAGTCTTTCTGTATTTCCAAATGGGGATTTCCTTTTGTGTGTCCCTTTCCACTGGGCGCACTTGAAACATCCTTGGGAGCAGAGCCTGGGAGGTCTCAGAAAGCTCCGGCTGGCTCTCAAGGTTAATTTTCTTTGATAGTTCCGTTTCCTCTCCTCAGTTTCAGAGCCCTGAAACAGCTTGTGCCTTCCTTTTTCATTATCCTTCTTTACCAACAGCATCTGCCTTTCCATACGTTCAATCTGAGCACGCAGTGTGTCTCTCTCTTGCAGCTGCTGCTGCAGCTGTTCAATGAAGTCCAATTGCAGAAGGATCTGTTTGAGGCAGGCCGCCTGCCGAGAGGCTCCTGAGCCGCCGCCACTGCAGAGAGGGCTCTTCCTCATACTCTTCCATAGGCCCTCGCTGGCCTTGACGGAGGTAGTGGAGGGAGTCCCGCCGAGTCCGAAGCCGTGGCAGCTGGGGGAGTCGCCCCACTCCTGTCCTCAGCCAGGGCATAGACTCTATGGCGGTGGCCTGAGAGATCCTGCGGGAGCACAGCCTGACCCTTGAGCCGCTGGCTCCACCGCCCCCACCCCCAATGCGGCTTGTTTGGTGGCCATGGGAGGACAGGGCACAGGCCGAGCCCTCCAGCTCTCTTCTTGCGGCCCAGGGGCAGCCCCAGCTGGGAATAACCAGCTCAGGCCCTTGCCACCAGGGTGGGCGCAAGACTCCTGCCCTGGGAGGAGGTGGAGGGGGTGCTCCTTGAGTTTAGGGTGCCCAGGTTCATCCTTGGGCCCGCCCAGCACTGCATCACAGTACCCAGGGTTGCCCCACTCCACACCCTGCTTCCCTGCCCTGGAGCTCTCCTCAGACGCCTCCTTGTCCCGCCTGTCTCCCCACCCTACACTCTCCTTCCCCCCTGGGGAGCCCACCCAGCCTCCATTTTCCACCCTCCCCCTCAGGAAGGGGTGAGGGGTATAGTCTGCCCCAAACCCTCCTACTCCGGGAGGGGGTCTTTCACCTCCCCTGTGAGGTCTCCACAGTTCAGGGTCCCCCTCCCTCACAGTCACCACAACACTTCAGCATTTCCCTTTTAAAAAAGAGGGAACCTCTTGTGACTGAGATATTTCACTCAGCATAATGTCCTTCAGGATCACCCATTTTGTATAATATTTCATGAGTTCCTTGTTGTTCAGGACTGCATAGTATTCCATTGTGTGAATAGACCATAATTTTTTTTCTATCCATTTATTTGTTGATGGGCACTTGGGTTGCTTGCATCTCTTTTCTATTGTGAACAATGCAGCAATAAACAATAAAAAAAATAAACTATTTGGGTGGCAGTTCTGGTTTCTTTAGGGTATATTCCCAGTAGTGCACTTGATGGGTCAAATGGTATTTCTATTTTCAACTTTTTAAGAAAGCACCATACTACCTTCCAGAGTGGTTGCACCATTTTACATTTCCACCAACAGTGAACAAGGGTTCCAGTTTCTCCGTAACATTGCCAGCATTTGTTGTTTGATGCTCTGTTGTTGCTGGAGTGAGATTATATAGCTGGTTTGATTTGCATCTCTTAGAGCTAGGGATTTTGAGCACTTCTTCATGTGTTTGTTTGCCACCTAAATGTCTATCTACTGCATAATGCCACTGTTATAAAACAGGACTGACATGGTGGTTGGGGGAAAACTAAAAGAGGGGACAAATAATGAACACTGCATTGAAATAGATGAGGGAAAGAACTATCTAAAAGAAATACGTTTGTTGTTGATTGCCATCGAGTTGAACACAACTCACAACTCACAGCGACTCTATGAACAAAAGACCTGAAGTCTTTCTATAATAATGGTCATTTCTCAAAGTTCATAGAGTTTCCAGAGGCATGTTGTTTAGGAAGTGGATGCCAGTCCTGCTTCCAAACCTGTCTTAAAACTGGGAGCTCCACCAAACACTGTCCACCATGGGCATCCATTATGGCATTTGATACCCCAATGGCACAAGGTTCAGCATCACAGCAAACCCAGATTACCTCAGTACAGCATATGGACAGAAGAATGCTGTATCACTTAGAAGAATGTTCCTCCAAATTAGAACAACACTAGTCACACTTAGCAATGGTTAAGTGCCATCATCAAGTTAAATAAGACTCATAGCGACCTTTATGAACAAAAGCCTTGAACTCTGTTCTATGATTAACATCATTTCTCTATGTTCATAGAGTTTGCAAAGGCATGTGGTTTAGGATTGGATGCCACTCCTCCTTCTAAACCTGAATCAATCAGGGAAACTCCTCCAAACAGTCCATAATGGGTAACTATTATGGTACTTTCACAACTATGGCACAGTGTTCAACATCACAGCAACTCCAAGTTACTTACTTCATGATTAGGTATTATTTGCATGACAAGAATCCAGAATAAGAGATGCATAGCAAAGTGAACTGGGGGGTGGGGAGAGGAAATTTCGCAACAATTGAAGAATCTTTTAAAGAGAAAAGCGAACTGAGAGGAAGGAAGGGAGGAAAATGTGAACCATGAATGAATGAAAATCCAAGTTTTCTATAAACTTTTGTTAAAATATCAATTTAAAAAAAATAACAACAACAACAACAACTACAAAAATGGGGCCACCATCACCACAGCCGACCTGAGGGCGCATGCGCCAGACGGGAAGTGGGCAGGCGTGAACAGGAGTCAGAAGAGGGAGGCGCGTCCTGCGCTACTGTTACTGGACAGCTACATCCTGGAGACGGGCCAGTAGGGGACCGCTGGAGCCCTGGGCAGGAGGGGCCGACGAAGGGAGGCCAGGATAAGGGGGCAGGACCCATTTGGGGCCCCGAGGAGCTGGGCAAAGGTGGGCTTCCGAGGGAGGGGCAAGTTAGGGGAGGGGAGGGTCGGGAAGGGAGAGAAGGCGAGGGCGAGGGCGGTAGCAGGTAAGTGGAGGACACCGAGGCTCCCTGGGAGAACAGAGTGGTTTCTCTAGATTTTTTGACTGCTTTTACCATGGAGGGTTGATTGTGGTTTCAAGTAAAATTAAATCATTGACAATTTCAGCCTTGTCTCCTTCTCTTTTGATGCTGCCAGTTTGATTAGTGGTGAGGATTTTTGTTTTCTTGATGTTGTTAGGTGCCAGAGTTGCACAACTCAAAGCGCCCTAATGAACAAAAGATCTGAACCCTGTTCTATCCTGAGCCATCCTTAGACTTCTTGACACACAAGAGCCCATGGCAGCAGTCACCATATCAATCCAGCTGCTTGAGGGTCTTCCTCTCCTTTGCTGACCTTCCACCCTCCCCAGCATCATGTCCCTCTCCAAGGAATAGCCCCTTCTAGCAAGATGTCCAAAATATAGGAGGTGAAGCCTCATCATTCTCGCCTCCAAAGAGCACTCTGGCTGCACCCTCTTCAAGACAAGACATATCTTTTTGTTCTTTTGGCTGTTCATGGGATGTTCAGTGCTCTTCTCCAACACCACAGCTCAAAGGCATCAATTCTTTTTCTTTCATCCTTATTCATTGTCCAGAGTTCAAATGTATAGCAAGTGATCAGAAAGACTATGGCCTGAATCGGAAGCACCTTCATCCGCAAACTGATAATACTTCTCAGTCTGGAGCTATTGGATTCTTGAGGCTAGTTTGTTTTTATTTAATTGAAAATCCGTGCAACAAATTAAGTGTAAGGTGATTGGCCTTTTTCATTTAGTTAACAATCAGCTGTGGACTGGAAACCTCTTGTTTAAATCAATTAGGGCCTGGTGGGCGGGGCTTTGTATTTAAAAGTTGGTTAGTTGGATCCTGCTTAAGAGTCTCCAGCTTGGAGCAGTTTGATTCTGGAGGATGGGTGGTTTTTATTTAATTGAAAGTTAGGTGTAAACTCTTTAGTTGTTTTAAATTTCATTGTGTTTGGGGAGAAGATTCTTGTGTTACAGCACTTGTCTGTCAGTTTGCTGTATTGAGATAACTTGGGGTTGCTTGATACTGAAAGCTGTGGCACTGGTGTGGCAAATGCCACAAAGGTTACATAGGGTGGAGCTCCATGATTAAGACAGACTAGGAAGCAGAATGGGCCACCTACTTCTTAAATAACAGGACTTTTCAAACCCTATGAACACTAAAGGAATGAGGATAGTTATTGTATAGTAGTGTAATGGTAAAGCCCAGATTGGAAGTCAGTTCAAATGAGGAAAAACAATAACAAACATTGTTTAATAGTTTTTAACATGAAATGTTTTCTTTATACTGAGGTCTTCAGTTTGAGTACACAAGATTGTGTAATTTATAATACAGCGTGCTGATGTGCCTTCCTCGATCCTTTATCTTCATTCTTCAGAATTCAGCCTCTCAATTTCTTTACTCAGAATACAGATTAAATAACTATGGAGACAGGATACAACCCTGACACACAATTTACCCAATTTTAAGTTATTTTGTTTTGTTTTTAAGGGTTTGTTTTGTGTGGTGTTTTTTTTTTTCTTCATTCAGATGACTACTTCTTTATATCCTTATAAATTTCACATGAACACAATTAAGTGTTCTGGGATTCCCATTCTTTTCAGGATTATCCATAATATGTTATGATCCACAAAGTCAAATTATTTTGCAGAATCAATAAAAGACTCTGATATTCTTAACTTTCAGCCAAGATTCTTCTGACATCAGCAATGATATCCCTCGTAGTGGCCTCTTCTGAAACCAGCTTGGACTTCTAGGCTTCTGCTGGTGATGTTCTGTTGTGGCCGTTTAAAAATAATCTTCAGTAAGATATTACTTGCATAAGTAATGATAATGATAGCATTAGATAATTTCATACTCTATAGGATAACTTTTTCTTCGGGGCAGGAGGTTACAAATACAGATCTCTTCCAGTTGGCTGACCAGGTGATGGTCTTCTAGATTTGTTGTCATAGATTAGTGAGCAGTTCCAGGGCTGCATCTGTGTTCTGAAACACCTTACTTTTTTAGCTCCATGATCAACACTTTTGGCACCAGCAATCAACATATCAAAAGATTAATTGCTATAGGGAAGGCTGCCGTTAGGGACTTCTCAAAAGTGCTGAAGAGCAATGATGTCATTCTGGAAACCAAGGTACACCTGACTCAGGCCATGGTCTTACCAATTATTTATTATGCATCAGAGAGCAGGATACTGAACAAAGATGATGGAAGAATTGATAATTTTGAGTTGTGTTACTGGAGAAGAGTATTGAACATACCATGAACTGGCAAGAAAACAAAAGGTCTTGCCTAGAGAGGATGAAGCCAAGCTGCTCCTTGGATGTGAGGATTTTGAAGCTCTATCTCACATACTTTGGGCGTATGGCTGGTAGAGACCAGTCCTTGGACAAGGACATCATGCTTGGAAGGGTGGAGGGACAGGAGAGGAAGACCTGGGATGAGATGGATTGACACAGTAATTGGGATAACGGGGTCAGGTGTGTCTGAGACAGTGCATCTGGCTCATAGAAAGCAGGGTTCAGAGCTATTGCACAAAGCATCACTATGAGTGGCAGGCGACTCAATGACACAAAAGAACAAGAACAACAACCTCAAGTGCATCCATTATCTCCTGGGGCCTTGGGTTTTGCCAATGTCTTCAGTGCAGCTTGACCTTTTGCAGTATTGGTTCTTGATCAACCATTTCTTCCTGAAATGGTTTAGTGTTAATCATTTTTTTTGTACAACAACTCTGTGTGTTCCTTCCAGCTTCTTTTAATAAATATTTCCTGCATGACTCAAGTTTGGCCCACAGAATCCTTTAGTACTATAATTAAAGGTTTGGGTTTGTTCTTCAGTTTTTTCCAGCTTGATAAATGCTGATTCTGTTCTTCCCTTTTTATTTTCTAACTCCAGCTCTTTGCACATTTCATTATAATGTTCTGCTTTGCCTTCTAGAGCTGCCCTTTCAAATCTCCCATCCAGCTCTCTTCAGCCGAAGTAAGAATTTTCCTTGTTTTAGCTTCTTTTCATTCCAGTGCGAGTTTGTGAGTCTTCTAACATCCATTTTGATCTGTTCTTTCTTCCTGTATTTGT
>NW_006400056.1:1077550-1081276 GCF_000299155.1 Elephantulus edwardii
GAAGCTTCAGCGTCCTATCATCCAAGGAGCACTCTGGATGCACATTCTCTAAGACATATCTGTTCTTTCGGTAGTCCGTGGGATAAGCAATGTTCTTATCCAGTCCCACAACTCAAGGCATCAATTTTTCTATCATCCTTATTCATTGTCCAGTCTCAGATGCTTAGCAAGTGATTGAAAATACCGGGATCTGAATCCGTTGCACCGTAGTCTTCAAACTGACATTGTCATTGTTAAGTGTTGTCATTGAGTAACACTCATAGAGACCCTATGAACAATAGATCTGAACTCTGTCCCATCCAGTGCCAGCCTTGTTATTTTCAATATATTTTAGCTCACTGACACAGACACTGTATCATTCAACCTAACTGATAATCTTTCCTTCCTTTACTGACCCGCCACCTTTCCAAGCATGATGCTCCTTTCCAAGAATAGCCTTTTCTAGCAACATACCCAAAGTATAAGAGATAAAATTTAACCATCCTTGCTTCCAATGATCACTCTGGCTGCGTTTTCTCCAAGATATACATGTTTGTTCTATTGACATTTAATAGGACATTCACTGCTCTTCTCTGATACCATAATTCAAAGGCATCAACAGTTCTTCTGTCATAGTTATTTATTGTCCAGCTCTCACATACATGGTAAATGATTGAAAAGACCATAGCCCAATTAAGGCACATCTTAGTCTTCAGCCTAACATCATTGCTCTTCAGTAATTTGGAGAAGTCCCTGACAGCAGACTTTTCCATTTTAACATGTCTCCTGACTGCAGGTAGCAAGAGTGTTGATTGTGGATCCAAATAAGAGGAAATCGTCGATGATTTCAATCATTTCTCCATCTGTCATGATATTGCTTATTGATCTACTGGTGAGGATTTTTGTTTTGTTGGTGTTGAGATGTCATCCATGTTGAAGGCTATAGTCTTTGATCTTTTGCAGTAGGCACTTCAAGTCCTCACTTTCAGCAAACAATATTTGTCTGTTGTATAACACAGGTTGTTGAGGTATCTTCTTCCAATCCTGATGTGAGATACTTGTACAAAGAATCCAGTTTCTTAAATTACTTACTCAAACTACATATTGAATAGATATGGAGAAAGGATATGTCCTCATACACACCATTCTTAATTTTAAACTATGCAGTACTCCTTTGCTTTGTTGGCCCAATAACATTTTAGTCTGGATATATGTTTTGTATGAGCTCATTTTAGTGTTCTGGAATTCTCATTCTTCTCAATGTTACCCATAAAGCGTTATGATCATAATTACATGCCTTTACATAGTCAATAAAGCAAAGATACATTCTTCTGATACTCTTTGCTTGCATCCAGGATCCATCTGACATCAACATTAATATCCCTGGTGTGACAGCCTCACCAAAGCCAAATCTTAGCTTCTGGGAGTTCTCTGTCCATGTACTTCTCTAGACATTTTTAGATGATCTTCAGCAATATTTTACTTACATGTGATGTGAATGTTGTTGTTGTTGTTGATGGCCTTCAAGTCGAGCAGGACCCATAGTGGCCCTATGAACAAAAGGCCTGAACTATCAACATTTATCAAAGTTCATAGAGCTTCCAGAGGCATGCTACTAAGGAAGTGGATGCCACTCCTGCTATTGTTTGATAATTTCCACATTCTGTTGATTCACCTTTCTTGGGAATGGAAACAAATATGGACCTCTTTCAGTCAGCTGGCCAGGAAGCTGTCCTCCAAACTTCCTGGCCTAGAGTGGTGAGCACATCCAGGGCTGCATCTGTTTGCTGAAACAGGTCAATCTGAATCCCATCAATTTCTTTTGCCTTATTTTTTGCATGTCTTCAGTGCAGTTTTGTTTTTTTGGTTTTTTTTTCTTTTTCAGTGCAGTTTTAACTTCTTCCAGTGGAATGTATGGTACTTCTGAAATAATTCCGTGTTGACAAATTCTTCTCGGTACAGTAACTGTGTATTCCTTCCATCTCCTTTTATTACTTCCTCAGTCATTCAATATTTTGAGCCACCATCTAGTTGAACATCTCCTTCTTTTTAATTAACCCTCTACCGAGCTTAATGTCTGCTCCAGTGATTGGTTGTATTCATAATTTATTCTGCTAAGATTAGTAGCAGAGCAGTTATAAGAAGTGCTGAGGCAATATTGTCCCAAATGTTTGATTTGCTGTATAACTCCAGCATTTCCAGCATCATTAGTGCCTCTTTTTTTCCCGTTTCCTTACTCCTCTATGTCTTTTGGGTTCTGTGGTTCACTGGAAAGTCTTTCAGAGACTCAGACCCATTAGGGGGATGACTCACACTACTTCAGGTACGCAGGCTGGTTTTGCAGAGACTGGTAAGTATTGGAGACTTTTATGGTGTAGCTGAAAGGGGGCATCCCAAAAAGAGAGCATTGAGGAGCCAGGAGCTTAAATAAGCTTCTAGTAGAACAAATCGGTCCGTCTTGGAGAGGGTGAAATCAAGTCTCTCCTTGGAGGCTAGGATTTTGAAACTCCGTCTCACATACTTTGGGCACGTGGTCAGGAGGGACTGGTCCTTAGAGAAAGACATCATGCTCAGAAGTGTGGAGGAACAATGCAGGAGAGGAAGACCCAAGATGAGATGGATTGATACAGTGACTGGGGCAATGGGGATTGGTGTGCCAGAATTAGTGAGACTGGTTTAGGACAGAGAAGGGTTCAGAGCTGCTGTACATAGAGTGGTTCTACGTCACAGGCAACTTGATGGCACATAACAACAACAACATATTATATTGGTTGTTTTTTATTTAAGCCTCTTGTTTAAAATCAACAAGATCTCATGGAGGGACTGTATTTTAAAGTCAGTTGTTATTATATTTTGGAGGAACATTCTTCTATGTGGTACAGCACTCTTCTGTCAATTTGCCGTACTGAGATAACCTGGGGTTGCTATGATGCTGAACCTTGTTCCACTGGGGTGTCAAATTCCATAATGGTTACCCATGATGGACAGTGTTTGGTGGAGCTCCCAGTATATGACAGGTTTGGAAGCAGTAGTTGCATCCACTTCCTAAACAAGATGCGTCTGGAAACTCTATTAACTTTGAGAAATGACAATAGTTATAGAAAGGCTTCAGGTCTTTTGTTTATAGGGTTGTTATGAGTCATTCTCAAGAGCAATCAACAACAACAACAGCAGCATGGGTTAGATGGATCTGTTAGATGGATCTTAGCTGAAAGCAGAGAGTAACAGAGGAACATCTATTTATGTTTCATTGACTATGCAAAGACATTTGATTGTGTGCTTCACAACAAACTGTGACTGACCTTGAGAAGAGTGAGAATCCCAGAACATTTGATTGTGCTTATGCAAAACCTATACTTAGACCAGGAGGCAGTCATCAGAACAAAGCAAGAAAACACCGCATGGTTAAAATCAGAAAAGTTGTACACCAGGGATACATCATATCTCCATACTTTTCCAATCTATATACAGAACAGATAGATCATCCAGGAGGCTGGGCTCTATAAGGAGGAATGTGGTATCAGGATTAGAGGAGGACTCATAAACAACCTGAGTTATGCAGATGATACAACCTTGCTTGCTGAAACTGAGGATGACCTGAGGCATTTGCTGCAGAAGGTCAAGGACTACAGCTTTCAATAAGAATTGAAGCTCGGGGAGCTCTGGTGGCCTAGTGGTAAGGAGCTGCAACTACAATCCCAGAGGCCCACGGTTCAAATCCACCAGATGCTCTGCCGGGGAAGGAGG
>NW_006400056.1:1082446-1083135 GCF_000299155.1 Elephantulus edwardii
GTTGGAAGGTCACCTATACATTGGTTCCAACTTGACAGTACATAAAAACAGAAAGCATTTCTCCTGACAATATCTGCCTGACAAGCCTCTCACTTACTCTCTAGAAAACCCTTTACAACTATCATTAGATCCATGTCTTTGGATTTCCATGGTTTCATGCACAGTTCTGGCATGTCTTCCTTATTCTATACTGTGTAAGTCTGTTTTATAAGTCTCTTTTGTCTCTTAGACTGTGACCTATTCAGAAGCAAGGCCCACATCTCAGGAATGAGAAGATAAATGAACATCATGATGAAAATTTAAAAATATTAAAGAGAGTGATGGTGTTCTTCATAGTAGTGCCAGTCAGAACTCTCATTTAATGGTAATATTTGAGACCTGAATAAAGTGGATTAAAGATATTAAAGAGTCCTTTTATTTATGTGAAAGATGCTTAGAAGTGAATGGTCAAAGATGTCTCAAGAACCCAGGCTCTGCTGTTCTCCTTTGTCTTCTTCATTGACTGACTGCCCTCTTCAAGTTCAGCTCATGACCTCTTCCAGTAGTAATGAATGCTAGGGCTACAGCCTTTTCATATATTTCAGGCAGAATGAACAATACAAGCAGTCGAAAAGGAACAGTGTTGTTCCTCAAAGGGATATCTTTTAAAACAATTTCTTCCAAGAAAGATGGGCTGGTTTTCCCCCCAT
>NW_006400056.1:1084594-1087423 GCF_000299155.1 Elephantulus edwardii
ACATCATGCTTGGGAGGGTGGAGGGACAGCGCAGGAGGGGAAGGCCCTCTATGAGGTGGATTGATTCAGTGACTGGGGTAATCAGGATGGGAGTGTCAGAGACATTGCGATTGGCACAGGACAGAGCAGAGTTTAGGACTGTTGTACATAGGGTTGCTATGAGTCGCAAGTGACTTGATGGCAGATAACAACAACAACAACATGAGACAAGCTCAACTCAATGATAAGAACAACACTTCTAGACATTCCCAAATCAAAAATCCTATTGCCATCTAGTCAGTAATGACTTGATGACACTGTGTGTTACAGAACAGCACAGCACCATAAGGTCTTATTCTGTTAAGACAGTGTTCATAGTGTTTGGAGCCAACAAGGTTTCTATATGGAGCCAGCTCAATGACACCTATCAAGGGACCTCACTCCTAGAAAGGTGTCATCTCATACAGGGATGCTGTGTGAAGAATACAACAATCATATTGGGTTTTCTCAGCTGGATTGGAAGCAGGAGTGGCATCCACTTCCTAAGCAACATGCTTCTGGAAACTATAAACTTTGATAAATGATGATAGTTATAGAAAGGCTTCAGGTCTTTTATTCTTAGGGTCTCTGTGAGTCGTGCTTGACTCAGACTCATGGCAATCAACAACAACAATAATAATATTAGTGAAAGTCATTACCATTTAAAAACAGTGACAGCTAACAACAATAATTAACTACGATCTTTTACCAAAAAAGAATTGATCAACAGAGGAAGACTGGATGAGATGGAGTGACACAATGAGTGGGGTATTGAGGGTAGGTATGTCAAGGACAGTTAAGGATAGAACAGGTGACTTGAGGGCACATAACAACACCTACATCTTGGGGCAACCACAGCCAGAGTGCTCTTTAGAAGCAAGGATGGTGAAATTTAATATCTTCTATTGAGCAAGTTGTTGGGAGAGGCTAGTCTTTGGAAAAAAGATATCCTGGGAAAGGTGGAAGGGCAGAGAAAAAGAGAAAAACTTTTAACTAGATGAATTTACAGTGTGATTACAGAAATGGATTGAGCATGGCAGAGATTGTGATGATGTCACAGATAGTGCAAAGTTTTGTCTGTTGTTCACAGGGCTGCTATGAGTTGTGTTCAATTTGACAGTTCCTGAGAACAACTACTTCAAGGAGGTATCTCTTCTCCAGTTACATTGTAGGTGTCTTCCAACTTGAGGGAGTCCTCTTGTGGCATTAGGAAGAACAATGGTCTTCTGCTGTTATAGGATTTTTTTTGAGGGCCTGTTATTTCAGAAATGTTGTTCTGTTAGGTGCTGTTAAGTCGAGTATGACTCATAGCGACCCCATCAACAAAAGATCTGAACTTAGTCCTATCCTGTGCCATCCTCACAATTACTGACACACAAGAGCCCATTTCAGCAGCCACTGCATCAGTCCACCTGGTTGAGAGTCTTCCTCTCTCTCGTCAACCCTCCACCTTTCCCAACATCATGTCTCTCTCAATAGATGGGTATTAATTTTCACTCACTCATTGCTGATGAGTCAGACCAACTCCTAGAAGACCCTCCTCTGGGTTTCTGATGGTGTAAATCACACTAGAGGAGATAGCCCATCTTTCTCTCTCAGAGCTGTTGGTGGATTTGAACAACCAGAGAGGCTCAGCCTTTGGGTGAGCAGGACAACTCCCTACAGTATATGCCACTGGAGGGCCATTAATCATAGAAATGCAAATGAAAACCAAAATGAAGTACTGTTTAATACCCCAAAAGGATGACTAGAATAAAAAAGACATGATAAGAAATACTAATGAAGACATGGAGTACTTTGGGCTCTGGTGGGAACATGAAGTGGTACAGCCATTATGGAAAACACTTTGAAACACTTTGACAGTTACTAAGTTAAACAAAGGCAACCTGATGGCTGTGCATAAAAATTAGCGTAAGACTCTGTAATTTCCCTAGATAAATACCTAAGAAAATGAAAACATATGACCATATGAAAAGGACTGTAGTCTTCAATCTGGATTGAAGCTCAACATCAAGAAGACAAAGATTCTCACCATTGCCAATTGGCAGCACCATGATAGAAGGAGAAGAGATTGAGTTGCTAACGATTACAGCTGGCTCGGCTCCACAGTTAACACTCTTAACATCAGCAGTCAGTAAATCAAAAGACAAATTGCATTGGGAAAATCTGCTGTCAAGGACCTCTCCAGAGTGCTGAAAAGCAACGATAGCAGTCTAGAGACTAAGGTGTGCCTGATCCAGGGCATGGCCTTCTAAATTACTTCCCATACGTCAGAGGGCTGGACAAAGACTAAGGATGACAGAAGAAAAATCAATGCCTTTGAATTGTAGTGCTGGAGAAGAGTCTTGAACATACTATGGACTGCCAAGAAAACACATAAGTCTATGTTGGACAGGGTGAAACTAAGTTTCTCCTTGGAGACTAGGATTTTTAATCTCCCTTTTCACATACTTTGGACCTCAGATGAGACGGATTGATACAATAACTGGGGCAATAGGGGCTGGTGTGTCAGAATTAGTGAGACTGGCTTAGGACAGAGCAGAGTTCAGAGCTCTTTGGGTTGCAGGCAACTCAATGGCACATAAAAACAATAATGATATGAAAACATACCAAAACAACATTATAATTCCCAAGTATCCCATTTTGTCATTGTTGGGTGCCATCAAGTTGACCATCACTGATAGCAACTGTGTGAATGAACCTTGCTCTCTCCAGCACCTTCCTCACAATCTCAGTCATGTTGAGATATAAAAGTCATTGTGGGATGGCGGCAGAGGCAGAGACAGTGTGGTGAGCTGTGGTAGTAGCGAA
>NW_006400056.1:1093508-1096048 GCF_000299155.1 Elephantulus edwardii
TCAAAAAATGGTATCCAACAGACTGTAGAAATTATCAAACAATATAAATAATATCACATGCAAGTAGAATCTTGCCGAAGATTATTTAAAAATGGCTAGAGCAGTATGTTGACAGGGGTCCACCAGAAAAGACCATGGCCCAAGGGCATGACTTCAATGCTCATGTCAGGTCTATCTTGGCTGAAAGCAGAGAATTACAGAAAGATAGTTACTTGTGTTTTATTGATTGTGAAAAGATATTTGACTGTATGGATCATAGTAAATAATGATTAAAAATGAGAATAATTAGAATTCCAGAGCACTTAATTGTGTTTATGTGAAACTTATATGTAAACCAAGAAGCAGGTGTCTAAACAGAACGAGGGAACAGTTCATGGTTTAAAATCAAGAAAGATGTACATCAGGCCTGTATCCTTTCTCCATACTTATGCAATCTATATGCTGAGCTAGCATTTCAGAAGCTAACCTACTTTTTAAAAAAAATATATTTTTAAATTCATTGTTGCACATTTTCATCCCCCTTCCCCCCACCACATGCCGGTCCACCCACAGTACATCCCTTGTTTCAGATTGTTGTTATACATATAATTCCTAATCATATCTTTCTTTTGGATGGTTCTTTTTGGCAATGTTCATTATCTATCCACTCTTTTCCTATTCTCTCCCCAGCTGCTCCCCCCCAACCCTGCCCAGTCTGTCCTATTTTGTAACAGCAGTGTTCTGCAATATTTCTTTTTTTTCTTTTGTGACTATGAAGTTTCACCCAGCATAATGTCCCTCAGGCTTTCCCAGGTTGTGGAATGTTTTACAAGTTCATTGCTTTTCAATGCTGCATAATATCCTATTATGTAAATGAACCATAGTTTTTCTATCCATTTGTTTGTTGATGGGCACTTGAATTGCTTCCATCTCTTAGCTATTATGAGTAACGCAACAGAAAACATGAGTGTGAGCAATAAACTCATCTGCTTGAGTTGTGGTTCTGATTTCTTTAGGGTATATTTCCAGTAGTGGAGTTGTTGGGTCAAATGGTATGTCTATTTACAGCTTTTTGAGAAAGTGCCAGACCACCTTCCATAGTGGCTGTACCATTTTACATTTCCATCAGCAATGAATAAGAGTCCAATCTGTCCACAGCCTTGCTAGCATTTGTTATTTACTGTCCTGTTAAATTTTGCTCTTGTTGCTGGGGTGAGATGATATCTCATAATTGTGATTTGTATTTCTCTGATAGCTAGGGATTTTGAACAAGTCTTTATGTGTTTCTTTTCCATCTGAATGTCTTCTTTGATGAAATGTCTATTCATAGCCTGTGCCAATTTTGTGATTAGGTTGTTTACCTTTTTCTTGTTGACGTGCTAGAGTATTCTATAAATATTAGATATAAATTTCTGGTCAGAGATATCATTGCCAAATATTATTTCCCAGTCTCTCGGTTTCCTTTATACCTTGTTAGAGAAATTTTTTGATGTGCATAGGGATTTGATTTTTAGAAGGTCCCATTCATTCATTTATTCTTTCCCGGTTGTAGGGGTTTTTTTGTTATGCTTAGAAGACTGTTCATGTTGTGAATCAGGGCTTCTAGAGTATTTTCCAGCTTTTCTCTGATGAATGGTATATTTTGGGTTTACTTCCTGGTCCCTGAACCACCTGAGTTGGTTTTTGTGTATGATGTGAGATAGGAGTTTTGCTTAAGTTTTCTGCAGATGGTTTTCAATTTTGTTTGCCAACACTATTCGTTAAAGAGACTCATATTTCCACTCAGCTGATTTAAGTGCATTGTCGAAGATCTGCTGACCAGAGAAGCTGGTCTTTATGGAGGATCCAGTGGCTTCAGGATCAGAGGAAGATTGAACAATGTAAGGTCACCAAGGACTGACTCAGTTCAGGTCAAGAAAGACAGTTTATTGAGGAGAAACTGCCAGGCTGGCTCTAAATCAAAGATCAGCCACTACTTAGAGTAGAGTAGAGTTCTATATTGTCTTACAAAGAAATTAGGGAGCTAGGATGTCCACAGCTGCTTGGTACAAGATAAGGGAGCATGTCAGGGTTCATGGATAGTTATTCCTGGGAAAGGGAGGTGGAATAGTTTTGCAGCTGCAACAGAGATAGAGTTTCAACTACTGCTGTGGCTGTTCTGAGGGAAAGGACAGAGAACAGCTCCGTGGTCCTGACAAACCACAACCTGCTTTATGCAGATGACACAACCCTGAAACTGATCCATGGACACACAAAATGTGGCATATCCATGTTGTTTTTGTTACATGCTATCAAGTCAAGTACGACTCATAGTGACTCTGTGAACATGAGATCTGAACATAAGTCTTGTCCTGTGCCATCCTCACACTTACTGACACACAAGACTTACTTGCAGCAGTCACCTTGTCAATCCACCTAGGTGAGGGTCTGCCTGTATTTTTCCAACCCTCCACCCTTCCCAACATCATGTCCCTCTCCAAGGAATAGCACCTCCCAGCAATATATCCAATGTATGTGAGGCAAAGCTTCATCATTCTTGCCTCCAAAGAGCACTCTGGCTG
>NW_006400056.1:1096208-1118190 GCF_000299155.1 Elephantulus edwardii
TCAATAATTTGGAAAGGTCCCTAAGTGCAGATTGTCCCACTGCAATGCATTTCCTTATTTCCTGACTGCTCTGACCAAGGGTTTTAATTGTGGATCTGAGCAAGATGAAGCTGTTGACAGTTTCCATCTCCTCTCCATCTATCATGACACCAGCAATAAGAAAACAAAGATTCTTACCACTGAACCAATAGGCAGTACCATGACGGATGATAGATCCATATGGTAGACTAATATCCTCAATAAAAGAGACCACGCTCTCATACATGTTATGATGGGGATGAACTTAAAAAACATTCTGAGTGAAAGCCAGACTAGTGTATCAGAGTGGTTGCTTAAGTGGAAAGAAGGAGAATTACTGCTAACAGTTACAGGATTTCTTTTAGGATGGTGACAATGTTCTCAGGTTAGGCAGTGGTTTTTGTTACACAACCTTGAACCTAAGAAAAACCATTGTTAAAGGGTCACTTGTGTGGTATGGGAAAACTATTTTTATCTTAATAAAGCTGTATTTAAGATCAGCTTTTCTTTCTCTGTAAGAGAGAAAATGAATTGAAAATTAACCACATACAAAAAAAGGATCTGCAGGGAGGTGGAAAGAAGTGCTACAAACTAGTTAGTGTATCTGGCTGGGTCTTGGGCTTAAGAGGGGGGGGGGAAGTCTATGCTGAAGAGTCAAGATCCCACTGCTTTGTTGCCCAGCTGACAGAGGTTCTGACTGGTTCTTTTGTTCTGCAACTTGTTTTGAAAATAGATCTCCCTTTTGGATCCTACAAAGCTGCAAAATAGAGTTTCCAGGGAGCCTGCAAAGAGGCTAGGAAGTCACAGTTACTTGTGCTTAAGCAGGCTGTCACTGTCACTTCACTGGCAAATTGGCAGCGACACCCTGAAAGGGGTAAGCGCAACAGAGATACGCCACTCCAGGAGAGGATCAGAGAGTCAATCCAGCTCAATTTTATTGGGATCTGCAGTGCACTTATATACAAGCATGTAAACAGGAAAACAGGATAGGGTGGGTTTACAGACGTGGGACATGCAGATTGGTTAGGAGAACCTCAGCCTCATGTGGACCACTCCCAGCTCAACAGATGCAGCAGCCGTCTTCCCAGGTGATGAGCTTTCTCAAGCCGGTATGGCCAAACCCAGGGGAGTTTTCTCTACCCCATATTAAAGGCCATTAGGAGGCTTGCACTTATCTGGAGCTTAGGCGATCTGTCCTGGCCAGAGGCCTTCCCTTCCTCCCCAACATTCTGCAACAGCAGGCTAATTAGGATGGTTTGTTCCATACCATTCTTACTACTTATAAATTTTGTCGCCCATAGAATATCAGAGGCACCTACATGGCTATTCGTATGTAGTGTTATGTCTAGAAGTGTCTGTACCAGGAGCCTGCAGATAAGTGATTTCTGAGCAAGGCCTTTATCTCTCTAAGTTTCTTATTCTTTCTCAGTAAAACAGGAAAAGCATTGCCCGTCTCATCAGGCTTGTTACCTGTGGCCAAGCCTGTGAATCGGCTTTATAAATCCTGTGGGTGTTCAGCTTTCCTGGAATGTTGGACTAGAGCAATTCTATAGGACTGTTACTGAACACCAGGGATTCTTTCTGTAGTCAGTTGCCAATAAAACGGATTGCAATATCCAAAGAACTTTATTGCAGATCTGGGAGAGCAGTGAGAGTCATCTCAAAAACTTGCTTCCCGTGTAAGAGTGGTAATTAGTTTTTATACTTGAGCTAGGTGTTACAGTTCCTAGTAAACAAATAGCTTGTGATATAGTTTATATATGACTGAGAAAGATGTCTTCAAAGAGATCAATATTAATTGCACATGACTTGAGAAAAATATGTTTAAATATATTTAAAGAGATAAAAACTAGTTCAAATACATGTAACTGAGGAAAAAAAAGTCTTCAAAAAGATAAAGGCTGACTTAATTATGTGTAACTGTAAAAAAATCTTCAAAGATGTAAGTACTAATCCAGAAAAGAATTACATACAAATGAGAAAAACAGTTTCAAAGAGGTGAATATTAATTCTGGAAAGATGCATTTTTCTTCCTGGTAAACAAACAGTTCAAAGTACTTTCCATGACTAAAGAAAGAAAAATAGAGTTTTAGGGCAAACAACCACTTTTACAGGCTGGAGGCAATTGATGTTAGCTTACAATTATACCATATGTTTAAATAATCCTGAATGTTTTAATACTACTCTATCAGGACTGAGCTAATGATTTAGCTTTGAAAGGTTTAGGTTTGAAAGCTGAAAGAAGCACATTTGGTGCTAGAGAAAGGTGAGAACTCAGGTAGAGGAGTTTTGTCAGGAAGGAAGGGAGGTAGAAGATTGGAAGCTGGGATAATTGACTGTTGTGGAAGGGCACCAATTGATAGTTCTCTTTCATTGGCTGAAAGACCAACAGGCGTGCTGTAATTCGGAGAGCAGAGTAATTTAATTTTAGTTATACAGGAGAAAAATGTGCTGATATCCCATCAAGATCCTGGCAGAGAACAGATCCAGTGCACAGAACCCCTCTCTTGTAAACATCTATGATCAACCATTACATGTTCCAGATTCTTGAGTCTTACAATACTCCTGGAGAGCTAAAAGGTGGAAACATCATTTTCTATAGCATTAGATTGTCTTGTATACTGTGGGCATGTTGTCAAGAGGGATAAGTTCTTGGAAGAAAGCATTATACTAGGAACTGTAGAAGTTTAGGGAGAGAGAGGAAGATTCAAGAAGATTGCCGCTGTGACTAACAATGGTCTAAATAATAACCAAGATCATAAGGATGGTACAGGACAGTGCAAGGTGCAGATCTGCTGTTCACAGCTATAGTCAACTCCATAGCACTGAGCAACAAGATCAAGAAGCTGATTTTATATTTCTAAAAAACATTTTAAGTATTTGTTTTTAAAATGTATCTCTAAATGTTGTTGTGTTATTATGTGCCGTCGAGTCGCTTGCCACTCATAGTGACCCTATGTACAACAGCCCTAAACTCTGCTCTGTCCTGTGCCAATCGCACTGTCTCAAATACACCCATCCCGATTACCCAAATCACCGAATCAATCCACCTCCTAGAGGGCCTTCCCCTCCTGCGCTGTCCCTCCACCCTACCAAGCATGATGTCCCTCTCCAAGGACCGGTCCCTCCTTACAACATGTCCAAAGTAGATGGAGCCTCAGAATACTTGCCTCCAAGTAGCCACCCAGTTTGACCCTTTCCAGGATGAATCTGTTTGTTTTCCTAGCAGTCCATGGTACCCTCAATACTCTATTTAGAAATATATTTTAGATTAACATAATCCTGAAGAATGTTACCATAAATTCATTTTGATCCAATGAATGGAAATTTTAAATCTAGTGACAAAGCATTTGCAGGTATTTTTTGGTCATTGTTTATGGTCATTAATTTATTCTTTTTTTAAAAAAAAGTGAATTCTTTTCATTTTATCCAATAAAAGCATTTAGTGTGTGCTTCCTTTTTTAATTGTTATTTGCATGAGAGATGTCAAAACAAATTAATTTTCCATTCAACTATTTATACATGTTTCATTCTACGAAATTAATTTTAACACTCACAATGTAATTACCCTTTCTGGCTTTCGCCCTGTAATTCTGATTCCCATTAATCCTTCTATACCTCTGTGTGTCTTCCCTTTCTTTAATGGTATTGTGCTAATCATCTACATTCCCTCTCTTAGCCAGTGGTCTATTTTTAGTGTAAATTAAAGATGAAAAACAATTTAGAAATATGGAAGTGTAAAAGCATCCTAACATCTAATAACCACACCTCTCTGCTGTACTCATGAGCACCCACTCTCCTTCGATAAACACTCACAGCCCTTGGGTAATTCTATGGAAGTTAGGAGAATATTTATTTTAGTTCACTAAGGGTGCTCTGGTGGCCTAGTGGTAAGAAGCTGCACTGCCATCCCTAAGGCATGCAGTTAGAATCCATCAGCTGCTCCACAGGAGAAAGATGGCCATCCTCCTCCCATCCAATTTACTGCCTCTGAAAACCGGCTGGAGGGTCAGCTGTGGGTCAGTTCTGGCTCAATGGCAAACAACAAGAAAAAGAACAATTTTAAGGTGCACATTTTTCACATTTTACTCTCCCTGAAATTGTGATTGATATGTCTTATGGTCAGTGGCATCTTATTTATTCTTTCTTAAAGGGAGGTACAGCTTATAATCAATGTTGTCTTAGATTTGATGAAATAGACAGTAAATTATATTATCATTAAATTCCTGTCTACCCTTTAGTGTACATGTTGAGTAATTCCATGTTTACCTTGTATCACATCCAGATGCTTACATCTCACTTTCCTTCACCAACAGAACTTTTTTTTTTTAGGTTTTTACAAGCAGATCTTCCATCCACAGATCTTTGACTTTGAAGCTTGTGGAGGAACTTCCCTCCTTTCTCCATTCCACCAATCATCAATTTCAGTCACTCTACCTCTTCTGGAATCCATGTAAATATCACCTCACTCTACCCAGAGAGACTGGTGTCTGATGGTGTTTCTAGGAAGAAAAGGGAGAGAAAGCATTCCTTAGCCTACCTTTGATCAATTATTTCCTTACCCTTCCTGAAGAGGAATGACCACGGGTTTTCCATATGTCCATTTTGCCTGTCTCCAGGGCTTCACCTTAGGCAAGTACTTTTGCTCTCATTACCTGAAGGCCATCTTTGTCCAAGATGGACAGTGTTATCTAGTAGGATCCGTTCTCCAACAACATGAGTGACCAAGTCAAGAGTAACCAAGAGCGGTATCAGCAATATTCTGCCATAGCCTCTCAGCTTCTGGCCCACATCTCTAAACTCCTCATGGCCCATCGGAGGGCACGCATCCCTGTGCATAAGGGCATTAGATATTTCTTTGAGTTTACCTGGGAAGAGCTCATCACAGATCCCATGATGCTACCTTCTGACATCTTGGGTCTGGAGATCAATTTGGGGGCCCCTCCTGTGCCTGTGCAGTTGCCTCCTGTGCAGATACCCATTCAGAAGAAATTGCCACCTTCAAGGTCAGCGCGAGCATCCAGTGGTGCAGCCAAGCCCATCAGTCTCTCTCCTACCCAGACACATGCAGTTATCAATGGCCAAGAGACTCTGCATAAGTTTCAAAGGCAGTCAGTTCGCCTACTGACAGAGTTCCTCATTCTGCAAACAAAGGCCCTGAAGAAACATGTATCAGGTAAGCCTGACTCATTGAATTCTGGAAAATTCTGGTGATGTGCATTGCATGCGTGTGTCTACCAGCTATATTTGGATGAACTGGAAACAGATGGTGATTGCCTACCAGTTCTAGGAATTTACTTCTACCACTCATATCTTGGAGAGGGTGCAGCTAGAGCGCTCTTTGGAGGCAAGAATGAGGAGGCTTCACCTCACATATTTTGGACATGTTGTTAGGAAGGGGCTATCCTTTGGAGAAGAACATGATGTTGAGAAGGGTGAAGGGTCAGTAAAGGGCGTGAAGACGCTCAACCAGCTAGTTAGATTGGTGCAGTGACTGCTACAGTGGGATCTTGTGTGTTAGGAAGTGTGAGGCTGGTGCAGGATTCAGACATTTTGTTCATAGGGTTCTATGAGTCATACTCAGCTTGACGGCAACTAACAACAAAACAGTCACTTCCAAGAATAATACTTAACCCTAGCTCTTCTCCCACTTTTCTTTCCATTTTTCCTTTGGAGAGCCCAGAGTGGGAGGTTAGCCATTGTCTTTGTTTTCTGGAACCGTCACAGGAGAATACCACAAAGCAGGTCACTTGAAGTAACAGAAATGTGCTGTCTCACACGGTTCTGAAGGTTGGAATTGAGGACATTGTTGCGGCTGTCCTGTTTACTTGAGGGAAAGAGCCTTCCTCTCTGCTTCTGGTATTTGTGTACTTCTCTTGGATTCCTTTGACTTGTAGATGCATTTTCATAAGTACCTTCTCCCGTGTGAACTCTGCATCCCTTTTATAAAGGAAGACACTACTAGGAAGAGACTAGGCCTACCCTCCTCTGAATGACCTTGTTAATGGAAATTATAGTATCTTCAGGAAATGGGCCTGTATCTAACGATGGTCATGTTCATAGGGACAGAATTTAGGAATTCATCATATCTGTTTGAGGGGCACAAATCCATCCATAACAGCAAAGAGCAGTATAAGATCAGAGGTATTGAAGGGGGACTTGATTACCTGAGGAAGAGAGAGGCAGAACCCAGGGGACAAAGTGTGGTTCAGGAAGGCCTAGTGATAGATACCAAGATGAAAGCCCCACAAACCCCAACCAAGAGAGCCATGAGCATCAGGTTCCAAAGTGAGATTTTCATTCTGAGGTCAATGCTGGGACCGAGAGTAATGTTAGTAACTAAGCCTTCAGGATGCTGTGTTACTGAGTGTCAGTAATGCAACCTTCTTGATCCTGTAGTATTTTAGACACCAACGGGCCTCTGAGTTGGAGTAGAAAAGGGTAACGGGGCTCAGAGAGCACAGGTCCCCTTATTGCCTGGAGAGTTTGAGGTTCCCTGATAGACCTGGAGAGTTTGACCCCTTTTCACTAGGAGGTCCCACAGACTTTCTTACTCTGGAAATAGGTCTAACCTATAGATCTACCCTATACCCTGGGTCCTTTAAGGAGGTGCTTTTTAAAATATGCACTAATTCTGTGCCAGTTGGAACATATGTTGTCTTTAATGATTTCTTTAGTAGGTGCCAAATTCAAGGACAATACAAGACACTTTGTGGAGGCCAGCCAACAGCTCCATCTCAATGCCAAGAAAACAGCCTCTGACTACTTCACTGGTAAAATTGTAAGAAATAGTGGACAACTGGGAAAAGGTAGGTACTGAGTATCAGCTCTTAAGAAGTTTTTTTTAAAAAAAGTTCAAATCATACCAACAAGAATGCAGTGAAAAGTAAATTCCTTGTTTATAAGTCTCCCATTTCCTAATCGAAGTGGAAGTTGAGCAACAGGAACTTTCAAATACTATAGGGAAATGTATACATTGGATCAGTTAGTTACTATGGAGCATGATTTAGGAATTTCTATTACATGGATAAGTAAAAATGAATAATTCTTGAATATCAGTGAATAAGGACAAAAGCAGAAGAATTGATGCATTTGAATTGTGGTGTTGGAGAATATTGAATACCCCATGGACTGTCAAAAGAATAAGCATGTATGTCTTGGAAAATATGAAGTCAGAGTAATCCTTGGAGGTAAGAATGGCAAAACTGCATCTTTCATACTTTGTACATGTTGCCAGAAAAGGCTCTTCCTTAGAAAGAGATATCATGCTTGGAACTATAGAGGGTCAGTCAAAGAGAGGAAGATCCCAGCAAGACGGATTGACTTGGTGACTACAGCCATGGCTCTAATGTGCCAGAGATGGCTAGGGTGGCATAGAATACAACAGGAATCAGATCTGTTGTTCGCAGGGTCCCTATGAGTTGTACTTTACTTGACAGCACCTAACAACAACAAATTAAATGTTGGACTTTGGTGATCTATATTAGATGAAAGAGGGAGGTCTGGTGGCCTCTTGGAAGAAGCTGCTCCAGCATCCCAAAAGCATGCAGCTTGAATTCACCAACTGTTCCATAGAAGAAAGATGAGCAGTCTCCTCTCTTGTGATTTACTGCCTCTGAACACTGATGTGAGGGTCAGCTCTGAGCTGGTTCTGATTCATCAGTACATAACAATAACGACAACAGTCACATTAGATGAAAGATGTTTATACCTTACAACCAAGCAGTCTCTGCTTGGTCACTCTTTAGAACTGTGCAACTCAAACTGTTACTAGTGAAGGACCGATGTTTTACATTTTCAATTTGTTGTGGACCTATCCTTCTAAAAGTACAATAGAAATATAGCAGTGTCAGTTTGCTACAGATGTGCCTAACTTCCTACTTTCCGTTTTTGTGCTTAGTTGGTCCTGGGCTCCTGAGGTCAGTCTGCAGACACACTTAGAGCACTGCCTGAGGGCAGCTCATACGTGGACAGAAGGAGTGGGATACCGGTGTTTATGCAGAATTGCTTAGGATGAGAAAAAAATGTTTACAAACCATTTAAATGTCCATTGTTGTTGTTGTTGTTATGTGCCGTCGAGTCCTTTGCAACTCATAGCGACCCTATGTACAACAGCCCTAAACCCTGCTCTATCCTGTGCCAATCTCATTGCCTCTGACACACCCATCCCGATTACCCCAGTCACTGAATCAATCCACCTCGTAGAGGGTCTTCCCCTCCTGCGCTGTCCCTCCACTCTACCCAGCATGATGTCCCTCTCTAAAGACCTGTCTCTCCTTACAACATGTCCAAAGTATGTCAGGCAAAGCCCCAGAATCCTTGCCTCCAAGGAGCAGCCTGGTTTAACCCTCTCTAGGATGAATCTGTTTGTTTTCTTGGCAGTCCATGGTACATTCAATACTCTTCTCCAGCACTACAATTGTGGTGTAGTGGTAAGAAGCTGTGCTTCAATCCCAAAGGTTCAAAGGTTCAAATCCACCAGCTGCTCCATGGGAGAAGGATGGTCACTCTCCTCCTGTGCGATTAACCCACTGAAGGGTCAGCTATGAGTCAATTTTGACTTGATGGCTCACAACATGAATATTATCATTTGATTAGATGGTGAGCTATTTTGATGTTGCTAATTGCTGTTAACTTGAATACAACTCTTAGTGATGTTATGAGCAACAGATCTGAACCTTGCACTATCCTCTGCTTTCCTCATACTTGAGCCCATTGTTATAACCACTGTATCCAATCTCTTGCTGAGGATCTTCCTATCTTTCTCTGACCTTCCACCTTTCCAAGCATGAATGTCCTTTCCAAAGACTGGGCCCTCCAAACAACATGCCCAAAATAGATGAAATTAATCTTCATCATCCTTTCCTCCAAGGAGCACTCTGGTTGCACTTTCTTCAAGATATACTTGTTAGTTCTTTTGCAAGTCCATGTGATACTCAGTACTATTATCCGATACCACAATTCAAAGGCACCTATTCTTCTCCTGCCATCCTTAGTCTTTGTCTAACTTGCATATGCATAACAAGTAATTTAAAAAATCATGGCTTGAATCAGAAGCGCCTTAGTCTTTAAACTGACATCATTGCTCATTAGTACTTTAGAGAGGTCCTTGACTGCTACTTACATTTTTTTACTTTATTTTTTCTGTTTTACTTTGTGGTTTTATTTTTTAATTCTTTTTTTATTATTTTTATTAATTTCAATGAACATCTACAGAGATTTTGGAATTCCATTCATTCATTGTTGCACTTTTCTCCCCACCCATCCCACCCCCATCTTTTGACTTTTTTGACTGTTAATACCAAGAATATTGATCTGAGTAAGATAAAGTCATTGACAACGTCAATTTTTTCCCCATATACCATGATGTTTCCTGCTGGCCCAATGGTGAAAAATTTTGTTTAGTTGATGTTGAAATATAATCCATATTGAAGGCTGTAGCCTTTGATCTTCTGCACTATGTGCTTCAAGTTCTCCTTGCTTTTGAAAAGCAAGATTGTGCCATCTGTATAAAGCAGGTCGTTGATGAGTCTTCCTTTGATACAAATGCCACACTCTTCTTCATAATGTCCACCCTCTTAAATGGTTTCATCAGCATATAGTTGGGAAAAGGTTACAGCCCTGACACACAATTTCTTGATTTTAAGTCATGCAATGTCCACTCCCTTGTTTCTTGGCCTAAGTATAGGTTTCACATGAGCACAAATAAATGTTCTGGAATTCCTATTCTTTTTTTTTTCATTCTATTCCTTTTTTAAAAAATAATTTTAATGAACATTTGCAGAGAATTTGGATTTCCATTCATTCATTGTTGCACTTCTCTCCCCACCCAACCCTCTCCTCCCGCCCCCCAGTTCGCTCCTCTCTTTCAAAAGTAAAAGAAAGACTCCCTCCCTGGTACACAATCTCCCCGCACCCCTCCCACCACCCCAAGTACATTCCAGTATGCAACCTTAATTGTGGACTCTTGTGATAACCATAATACCCTATCATACATCACTTTTAAATTATTCAGTCCCTCATCTGTTTCAGTGCAATTTATCCAGTTTTTCTCAGTCTTACCCCCCACCCTGATATCAGTCCCATTTTACAGCAGTGGCATCAAGCAATATTTGTCCTTTTGTGACTGAGATATTTCACTCAGCATAATGTCCTCCAGGCTCACCCACTTTGAATAATATTGAATTAGTTCCTTGTTTTTCAATGCATCATAGTATTCCATTGTGTAAATATACCACAGCTTCTCTACCCATTCATTTGTTGATGGGCACCTGGGTTGTTTCCAACTCCTTGCTATTATGAACAGAGCTGCAATAAACATGGGTGTGCATATATCTGCTTGGATGTCAGTTATGGTCTCTCTGGGATATATTCCCAGTAGTAGAATTGCTGGGTCAAATGGTATCTCTATTTGCAACTTTTATTCTTATTCTTCTTAATGTTAACCATATCTGTTATGATCTACACATTCAAATGCCTTTGTATAGCAAATAGAACACAAATAGGCATTAATTCTGATATTCTCTTCTTTCAACCAAGATTTCATTTGATATCAGCAATTATATCACTAGTGCTATAGCCCCTTCTAAATCTAAATTGACTTTTGTAAGTTCTCTGTCAATGCACTGTTTCTGTAATTTTTTATAATCTTGAGCAAGACACTACTTGCATGTGATATTAATTATATTGCTTGATCATGCCACATTCTGTTGGATCACTTTTTTTGGAAATGGGAGCATACATAGATATATTTCAGTCAGTTGATCAGGAGGCTATCTTCCAAATTCCTTAGCACAGACTGGTGAGCACATCTGTCCATTGAAACATGTTAATTAGTATCCCATCAGTTTCTAGGGCTTTTTTTTTTTGCCAGTGCCTTCAGTTCAGCTTGAATTTCTCTCTTCATTATCATTGGTTCCTTTTCACATATTACTTCCTAAAATGATTCCATATCAGCCAATTCTTTTTTGTTACAGTGACTTTATGTATTTCCGCCATCTTCTTTTGATGCTTCCTGAATCATTCAAGATTTTGAACATAGCATCCTTCAGTATTGTAACTTGAGACTTGAATTGGTGAAAATGTATGACATACTAGAGCACACATTTCAATTCAGACACTTTTTTAAAGTACAGTGTTGAGGAAAAAAGCAAGCTATAAAGGAATATTTGACACGAACACAGCTTAAATCCGTTTTGAGGCTAAGGCTTTCTTGGGGACCATTTGGGGACCCTTGTATCTGTGACTGTGGGGCCATCCCAGGGGCCAAATAGGACATAGTGAGCATAGATCAATGGTGATTAATTTTATAAGACGTAATGTATGGGAATGAGCACATGAAACAAATGTGAATGAAGGAATGTATGAAATAGAATGTATATGAATGGGGGGAAACCTTTTAGTGCAAAAAAAAAAAGAGTACATTAGTGCTTAATTTTGTATAGTGATTGTCTTTCTTGACACTCCATCAAAATAGTTTTTTTATTGTGATCTTACATGTTGCAACAGCCCCACTAGGACATATGTTTGGCAAAGCTGTGTTTGCTGTAGGTTTTTAATATTATCAAGGAATTATTCTCACATGTAATAAGTGATAAGTAATAAGTAAAGTCACTATCCAAGTTTGTAAAGAATTCCACAGTTAGTACTTATTGTCCTGTTGTAACTACCAATCAGTTCCACTTTCTATATAAACATTTTCTTTTGGGGGCAATATATTACCCAGTCATTCTGAGTTTTAAATAATTTTTCATTTCATACTTCTACTATCTGTTCCAGGCACATGTGTTAATTATACTTCACTAGCTAGACCCATTTTTGCCATTCTGGAGCAAGGAAGACTTGAAATAGACAGGCTCCAGGAGTTGGACCAACTCCCAGTGAGAATAGCAGCTGCATCTGAGACACTGAGGAAGAGACCTGGGGGTATGTGGATGTCATGCCTAGTCAGAGCAAGAAGCTGTAGTAAGCACAGGACTCTGGCCTCTAGGGCCAGGCCAGACGTGAGGGCTCAGGCCTGCACATAGATCAGGGATGTCAGTCAGCAGGTGTATTGGCCTCAAGTCTTGGCTTAAGCTTAGAACCAAAAGTGGTAGAAAGGACCAGAAAGTGACTAGAGAGATTGATACCAGCGGCAATTTCCAAGTATCAGCCAGAAACTCCACGTGTTTCTGCACAGGTAAAGGTCCATAGGATTCAGATGGAGCCTAAGAGTGTCCCAACCTGAAGCCAGGTTTCATTCCTGAGAAGAAGGTAAAGTTGGGCCTACTGATGGTGACGGAGATCGGAAGACTGCAAGTTGATAAGATGGCTGAGGTTAGAGGCAGACGGGACCTGAAACATGTCCCAGATAGAGGTTTCTGCAGCCTCGGTCATTCAAAGATCACCTGTACAGCTTTGTTTTTTAGTATATCCCTCAGACCACCTAATCTGGGATAAGAGCAAAAATAAGGACCCAGAGTACAAGCCATCGTCATCTAATCTTAATTGATGCATACAGCTCAGTGCAGAATGCTGTGAGCTCAGCCAGTGGTAAAGCTAATTTAGACTAAACAGAAGGTTGATTTTTTTTTTCTCCCGCTTTAATCAGAAGCATTAAAAGGGGTTCTAGCCCCAGGAAGCATAAAAATATGACTTTAGAAAGATGCTTTCCTACCATCTGTCTTGTCCTCACTAACCCCTAAGTGATTATGTCAGCTTAAGAAAACCATTTCCTAAAGCCTTTCTCAACATCTCTGCAATACAGGCAGACCCAAAACTGTGGAAGACAAATCCCCATCCATAGTACGTGCACTCGTAGCTTCTCCCTCTCACGGTTTGGAGTTGAGTAACCCTTGCCCGGAGGCTTGGGAGAAGATCCAGGAGATATGTCACCATATGTAAGCACCCTAGAGGTTGGGGTAGCCTGGTGTCCTCACAGCCTCCTTCCCCCCATGCCTACACTGAAATGGGTTAGGCAAGGAGTGGGCTGGTTGCTAATAGCCATTTATTCAGGAGACTAGCTTGGTATCATGCCAAGAGGTGCTAACCTCTTAATCATCGCAACAGTGATGATGGTGATGGTGACACTTCTTTTTTCACACACTCACAAGTTCCCCACACCCTTTCCCCTCCATTGCCTTGCTATATTCTAATTCAGAGAACTGCTTTGCAGTCAAGGAAACATAAGCAGCTCAGGTCAATAAGTTATCGTCTGAAATAAGACAGGCCTGGCTGTGTGATTCATGGCAGACTGGCTTCAAGTGCAGTGGTCTTTGCCCCTTTAGCATGTGGCCTGCCTCATTGAGGTCCCTCTGAAAGATCCTTTTTAGTTTAAAGATTTTGTGTGCCTAGTTTTTATTTTATAACAAAATTAGTCATATGTTCTACTTTTGTAGAAGCACTTACTTATTAATAGTTAACTTCTCAAAACAAGAGAAAAGGCCATTTACATTGATTATTAATAACTCTTCACATTATGAGTATCTCATAAGTTCTAGCAGTAAATCTGTATTTCTCCAGGGTCTCAGACCATGGAGGAACTAAAGAATATGGTCAGCTACTGTCTGAGTCATCATATCTCATGATATGAAGGTAACTGTGCCACCAGATGTTACACTGCAGATAAAGAGCATATGCAAAGGGAACTCACGCTGCCTCCCTCATGTCATCCTGTGAGGAGGTGTTCATGAGAACTAGGATGAGTACAATCTCTAGGTCACCTAATCTCCCCATTTTTATAGAGTTCCACATGCTGGTCCTCACCCCTGTGATAAAGGAAGAAATCGGGCGTCAGGCAAGGACCTGGTGGTTGAGAGATGCCACGTCTCTCTCGCTCCTCCTTAAGAGCATTTCTTTGAGGAGAGAAGAGTGGAGTGGATACCTCTGAGAAAAGGGGAGGCGATGGGAGTCTGGGGAGCTAGAAGATATGTTTGTTCCCTTCCCTGCAGAGAAGCTGAAAGGGCCACGTGGAGCAGAAGGAATATCTCCTACCCAGTGATATTGCGAAACTACAAGACTAAGATACCCATTCATCTATTGGTAAGTGTCAAGTGGGATTTGAGGGCTCAACAAATTCAATCCTCGAGTTCCAACCACCTTCAAATTTAGGGTGTTCATATACCGACTCCCACCACCCATCAGACTTCTGCTCACCACAATCTTGATGGTCACCGTTCTCAGAAGTCGAGAAGAGCCAAGAAGACTATCAAATTGCATTACACCTCCTGTGACGGGTCCTCTTTTGTTTAGTATCCTTTTTTGGTGCCTCCTTTATCTACAGTGACTCTTGAGACCCTGCTACCCTCAAGTCAAAGAAACCAAACTAGTTGAGTTGACCTATAAGTGTCAGAGTAGCACTGTGGTTATAGGATTTTCAATAGCTAATTTTTAGAAGTAGATTGTCAGGCATTCCTTGTGAGACACCTCTAGGTGATCTTGAACCTCCAACCTTCTGGTTGGCAGGCAAGTGCTTAACTGTGCTATCCAGGGACTCTCTTGGAGCTCCAGGACTTGAAAATGTCTTAAGTATGAATTTTGGCTTTTTAGTTGATTGGAGAAGCTTAGTGATAGGCCTTCAGGGTATTAAGAGTTTGTTGTAAGTCAGAGTCAGCAGAGGCAGAGGCAAAAGTACCAAGTTTCAGAGCCCAAGTTCCCTTCGCTCCAGATCAGTATGCATTTACCAAGCCCCTACTACATGTTAGTAATCTGTCAGTGTCTGGGAATATGCTAGTCCCTCACCATACAGATGGGCCAGGTGATAAAAAGTTGAAGACAGAGAACAATTCAGCATTAGCAGAAAAAAGAAGACTTTTTCATTGTCATTAGATGTCATGGAGGTATCTCCAGCTCATAGTATGACACGTGGAAACCTTGTCTGATCCCAAACTTCCACTGTCCTCTCCTCAGTGCTTAGTCCCCATACCCGTACTCTTTGCCTACTTCACCCTAAAGGCTTGCATATTTGGAGTGTGAGCCCTCATTTGTCATGTTCCTAGCCTGCTCCCCAGCTTAGACTTGTCTGTGTGTTCATGAACACATGTCTAGCTAGGTCCCAACCTCAAAGGTTCTCTTTGAGAAAGAATCTGATCAAACTATAGAGCTTTCCCTCCCTAAGTACGTACATAAACATATAAAATGTTGCCTGTGGTAATACAAACCAACAAAGTCGGTCTATGGATCTGGCTCTTGAGAGCTCTAGGCTTAGGGAAAATGTGGCTTCTAAAAGGCCTTTGAAGTGTGAACCTCATAGGCTCATGCATGGGTCAGAGTAAATTGAGTCAGATTGCCTTTGTTCAATCACATATATTTATTAAGTATCTCTTATGTGCAATGAATTAATAGAATGAAATGAATAGCTTAGCAGAAACAATTTTAGTTAGATTACTTTCTTCACAAAGGAAATTTAGCTGGTGAAGGTTAGAGAGAGAGAGAGCTTCCTTGGAGAATGTCTCTATGGGTAGTGACAGGTCAGGACATCCCCTTGCTGCACCCCCAGTCCCATACTCTTTTCAGGGGCCCTATTGCCCACTTCCCAGCATGCACTAGTGTTGGGCCAAACTCCAGATCCCAAATCCCCTTGCCAATGCTAAGGCTCACCAGAGCTTAGTGTTTCAGGTCACACAGTCATAGTTATATGAAATGCCGAAGATGGGAGACACAAACCCATACATTCTCAGTTTCCCTTTGTAGATGTAGGGAAGCAGACCTGAAGGGGCGGTATGGCTTACTCAGTGTCACAAAAGGAATTTGGTGGCAGATTGAGGGTTTCGTTCAGTGCTTACTTCTATTGAACAAGCACCATTTTTGTGCCATTTAGGATGACTTCCTTCAGCAGAGAGCAGAAGTGGACGGGGACCCATTTTACTAAGAACCTCTCCAGGCACTGAGGACTCCTTTTCTTGTCTTCACCCAAAGATACAAATTTTTAAATATATATATTTTTTTATTTATTTACAACGTTTGAATACATTATTTTTCACACCATATTTTTCCCATTTCCTTCACCACCCCACCCATCAAAGTGTACAACTGTATGATTAATGCCACCCCACCTCGCCCAGGCTCACCCCTCTGCCTCTCTCTATCCCCCCTTGGATCCTCATACTCATTCTACAACAATTATTTTAAACAGTGTTTGTCCTTTTGGGACTAATTTAGTTCACTCAGCATAATACTCTCAAGTAACTCCCATGTTAGGTAATAATTTAAAATCATTGCTCCTGCATGCTATGTAGTTTTCCATTGTATGAATGTACTTAATTTCTCAATCCATTTGATTGTGGTTGGAGATTTGGCTGTTTCTTGTTCTTGTGATGGTGAGTAATGCTGCTATAAACATTGGTGTACAAGTCTCTGTTTGTGTGTCAGTTATCATTTTCTTGGGGTATATTCCAAGCAGTGGAATAGCTGGGTCACATGGAATTTCTATGTTCAGCTTTCTGAGGAAGCACCAAACTACCTTCCGGAGCCGTTGTACCATTTTACAAGCCCACTAACAATGTATAAAAGTTCCTATTTTGCCACATCCTCTCCATGGTTTATTATTTGCTGTCCTGTTGAACTTTTCCACTGCTACTGGAGTGAGACGGTATCTCATTGTGGTTTTGTTTTGGTTTTTTCCAGTTTGTTGTTGTTGAGTCATTGTTTTTTTTAAATAGTAGTTTACTTAATAAAATTTTAATACAATGATTTTGAGGAGAGATTCTTCTCAACCCCCACCCATCAAATTATACAGCCCCATGATTATTTTGCCCTCTCCCCCTACACATTCTCATCCCTCTGCTTCCAACCTCCTCTCCTCCCCCTTGGATCCTAATACTCGTTCTACAGTAATGGTTTTATACAATATTTGTCCTTGTGGCACTGGGTTAGTTCACTCAGCATAATTCTCTCCAGCCCCTCCCAAGTTAGGTAATAATTTACAAAATCATTGCTCCTGCATGCTGCATAGTATTGCATTGTGTGAATGTACCATAATTTATCAATCCATTTGTTTATGGTTGAATATTTGGGCTGTTTCCATGTTCTTGCAATGGTGAATAATGCTGCTGCGAACACTGGTGTGCAAATGGTTTGAGCATTTCTTCATGTGTGTGTCTGTTAGTCATTCATATATCTTCCTCTGTGAAAATTCTTTCCATGTCTTTTGCCTATTTTGTAATTGGGTTATCAGTCTTTTTCTTATGGAGGCCCAGAGTTTTCTGTAAACTTTTGTTAGAGACTCTTTTCTGAGATGGTATTGCCAAATGTTTGTTCCCAGTTGGTAGGTTTTCTTTTCACCCCATTGGGAAGTTTTTAACGAGCACAGTGATTTAATCTTTAAAAGGTCCTATTCATCAACTTTATCCTTTTCAGATTATGAATTTCTGGCTGTATTTGGCAGTCTCTTTACACCATAGACTAGGCCTTCTAAGTTTGGTCCCAGTTTGCCTCTTATGAACTTTATGGTTTTGGGCTTTATTCCCAAGTTTCTGATCCACCTTGAGTTGCTTTTTGTTTATGGTGTGAGATGTGACTCCTGTTTCAGCTTTTTGCAGGTAGCAGTCCAGTTTTGCCAGCACTATTTGTTAAAGAAGTTGTCATTTCCCAATTTGATAAGTTTTATTTTCTTGTCGAATATCAGTTGACCATAGATAGCTGGGCCCATTTCTGGGCTCTCAGTTCTGTCCCATTGGTATAGACCAATACCTGTCTTTGTACCACTACCATGCTGATCTGGTTACTACTGCTGTGTAGTAGGTTTTGCCAGTCGCCACATGCCCAACATTGTGCTCAGCACTAATCATTAGGTATTCGTTCAGAATTCAGACCTACTTTGTGAACTAAACACTTAATATTGTGGGTTTTGTAGTAAAATATACATAACATTTACTACTTAAACCACTTTAAAGTTTGTTAGAGCAATTTAGTGGGATTTAAGTACATTCACAATGCAATGTAATCACCATATTTATCTAGCTGCAGTACTATTTCAGATGGAAACACTATGCCTATTAGCAGTAATTCCCCATAGTTCTCCTTCTCTTGTTCCTAGCAACCATTAATCGACTTTCTGTCTGTATGGATTTGCCAGCTCCTGATATTTCATTCAAACAGAATCTTATAATATGTGGTCTTTTAGCATCTAGCTTCATGCTCTTAGCACAAGGTTTTCGAGGTTCATGTGCATTGTATTTTTAGGTGAAATTGACATAACATTAAAAAAATCATTCACATTAAATGCAATTCACAATATTCTGAAACTAACACCTCTAAAAAGTTACAAATTATTTTTATCACCCAAAAAGAAAATCCAATACCCATTAAGCAGTCAGTTCTTGTCTCCTCCTATTCTAATCTCTGGTAACTACCAATCTGCTTCTGTCTCTATAGATTTATTTATACTATTTTATCACCTCTACAATGGGCTAAAAAGCAAAATTGTCAATTTAATGACTAAGGTGCAACTGACTCAAGCCATAATCTTTTCAATAGCTTCATAGGCATCTATAAATTGGCTACTGAATAAGGATAACAGAAGAAGCATTAATGTCTTTATACTGTGGTATTGGAGAAGAGTACTAAATAGTCCATGGACTGCCAAAAGAGCAAACAAGTCTGTCTTGGAAAGAAATACAACCAGGGTGCTCCTTAGGGGCAAACATGGTGAAGTGTCATCTCACAAACCTTAGGTATGTTAGCAGGAGGGGCCAGTTCATGGAAAGAGACATCCTACTTGGAAAGGCAGAGTGTCAGAGAAGGAGAGGGTCCTTCAACAAAGTAGATTGACACAGTTACTTCAACAACGGTCTTGAGCATATCAGAGATGGTAAGGACAGGGCAGGATAGGGTAGGGTTTATCTGTTGCTCTTAGGGTGTATATGAATTGTAGTTGGTTCAACAACAGATATGTTTCTACCTTTAGACTATTGTGAATATTATTACTGTGAACACTGGTTGTACAAATTTTTTTTATATAATTTTTATTGATAGATCGCGATTGTTCCTCCTTCTTCAGCAGAGCATCTGGTGGATTTGAACCGCGCACCTCTGGGACTGCAGTACAGTTTCCCGCCACTAGGCCACCAGAGCTCGCCCACAAATTTTTTTAACACTTGTGTTCAGTTCTTTGGGATTTATGCCTAAGAGTGAAATTACTGGGCCATAAGGTTATTAATGTTATGTTTGATCTATTAAGAAATTGTCAAACTGTTTTCCACAGGAGCCACAATATTTTGTATTCTCACCAGCAATGTGTGAGAATTCAAACTTATTTGCGTCCTCACTGACACTTGTTATTTTCACATTTTAAAAAAATTGGTGTAGCCATCCTACTTTGCTTAAAGTGGTATCTCATTGTGGTTTAGATCTGCATTTCCCTGTTGGCCAGTGGTACTGAGTGTTTTTTCACTTGGATATCTTCTGTAGAGAAATCTTTCTTCTTGTCTTCTTTGTTTGTTTATTGGCCCTTCTAGTGGCCTACTGGGTAAGAAAGTGTGATGCCAACCCAATGGCATGCATTTCACGTCCACCAGCTGCTCTGTGGGAGAGAGACAGACAATCTTCTCCTGTGCCATTTACTACCTCCGAAAGTTTGCTGAAGGGTCAGTTCAGAGTCAGTTCTCCCCATGAGCATATAACTAAACTGAAAAAAAAACTTTATTAAGTTAAGCTCTAGTGACAAAGTCTATACCAAGAAGTGCTGCTGACTGACCCCTTCTCTGGCAATACCAGTCCACTGGCAGCTGTGCAGGAGAAAGAGGAAAAATCTCCTGCCATTGCAATTTGCAGCACCTGAAATCCAATGAAGGATCATTATGAGTCAGAACCAACCCTACAGCAGCAACTTTGTTTTCTGACGGATTCTTTGTATATTCTCATGCTAGACACTCTCAAATTGCAACTATTTTCTCACTTTCTGGAGTATCTTCATTTTCTTGACAATATCTTTTGATGGAAGATTATCATTTTGATGAAGTCCAATTTATAAGGTTTTTTTTTCCTTTCTTATGCTGTGTTGCTTTGAGGTTCACGTTTAAGAAACCATTACCAAATCCAATGTTGTAAAGATTCACTTATGTGTGTTTTTTCTAAAGATTTACTTTCAGATTTACATCTTGATAGATTTTAAATTATGGTGTGCAATGATCCATCATTTTTATATGGTGTGAGGTAAGGGGCCTTCAGATGCTTGTCTAGTTATATCAGTAGCATTTGTTGAAGACATTGACTTACCCACTAAATCATCTTGTCACTCATACTAGAAATCAACAAACCATGTTATTATTGTTATTAAATGCCATCAAGTGGGCTTAGACTCAGATAAAACACTGCACAGCCCTGTGCCATTCTCACAGCCTGTGCTGTGCTGGAACTTATTGTTTCTTATCACTGTGTCAATCCATCTCCATGAAGGTCTTCCTTTCTCTCACAGGCCCTCTACTTTATTGGACTAATGCTTCCTGATAATATGCCCAAAACACGTGACAAGAAGTTCACCATCCTTGCTTCTAAGGAGCATTCTGGCTGCACTTCTAAGACATATTTGCTTCCTTTTTGGCAACCAGGGTATATTCAAACCTTTTCACCAACACCACAATACAAAAACATCGATTCTTTTTTGGTCTCCCTTTTTCATAGTCTAAATTTCACATTCATGTGAAGCAATTTAAAATATTACGGCTTTAGTCAGATGCCTCAAAATGACAATATCTAAAGACTCTTTAGCTCTTTTAAGAGATCCTTGGTTGAAAATTTGTTCAGTCCAGTATGTCATTTGATTTCTTGACTGCTGTTTCCATAAGTATTGGTTGTAGTTGCAAGTAAAATGGAATCCTCGGCAACTTCAGCCTCCCCTCAGTTTATCAGGAATTTGCATATTTGTCCAGTTGTGTAGATTTTTGTTTTCTTGATGGTAAGATATACTCTACTGTGAGGGATTTAGTCTTCCTCAATCTTTTCTAGATTTCCAATCCTATTCCAATTATCTATTTGTCTGCCTTTTTGCCAGTATCACAGTTTTTTTATTATTGTAACCTTGTAGTGAGTTTGAAATTGCAAAGAGTAAGCCCTCTTTTTTCTTCCTTTCTTTCAAGATTTTAGTTCTGTAAGGTCAATAGGAAGTATCTAAAGAAGATGGAAGGAGTACACAGAGTCATTGTATCAGAAGGAACTGTCTGACACAGAGGAATTTCATGAAATAACATATGAGCAAGAACCTATGGTGATGAAGGAGGAAGTTCAAGTTGCTCTGAAGGAACTGGCAAAAAACAGGGATCCAGGAGTTGGCAGCATACCAATTGATTTATTTCAACAAACAGACGCTGCCCTGGATGTGCTCACTAAGTTGTACCAGGAAATCTGGAGGATAGCCAGCTGACCAACTGACTGGAAGAGATCGATATTTGTTCTCATTCCAAAGAAAGGTGACCCAACAGAGTATGGAAATTATCAATATCATTGAGATAACATGCAAGCAAGGTTCTGCTGAAAATCATCGAAAAATGTTTGGAACAATATGTCAACAGATGTGCAGGCTGGATTTAGAAGAGGTTGTGGTACTAGGGATATTGTAGCTCATAGTTAGATGGATCTTGGCAGAAAGCGGAGAATACCAGAAGAATGTGTACCTGTGCTTCATTGACTATGCAAAGGCTTTTGACTGTGTGGATCACGACAAGCTATGGCTGACTCTAAGAAGAATGGGAATCCCAGAGCATTTGATTGTGCTAATGTGAAACCTGTACTTGGACCAAGCAGTTGTCAGAACAGAGCAGGGGACACTGGATGGTTCAAAATCAGAAAGGAATGTATTTTGTTTCCATACCTTTTCAATCTGTATGCAGAACAGATCATCCAAGACGTTGGGCTGTACGAGGAGGAATGTGGCATCAGAATTGGTGGAAGAGTCATCAACAACCTGCGTTATGCAGATGACACAACCCTGCTTGCTGAAACTGAGGAGGACCTGAAGCGCTTGCTGCAGAAGGTCAAGAATTGCACCCTC
>NW_006400056.1:1118705-1170650 GCF_000299155.1 Elephantulus edwardii
GCAAGGAGGGACTGGTCCTTGGAGAGGGACATCATGTTTGGCAGAGTGAATGGGTGGTGCAGGAGAGGAAGACCTTCGATGAGATGGATCGATTCTGTGGCTGGAGTGGTGGGAATGAGTGCGTTTGGGATGGCTAGGTTGGCACAGAATAGAATGGAGTTTAGAGCTCTTGTACATAGGGTCGCTATGAGTCACAAGCAGCTTGATGGCACATAACAACAACAACAACAACAACATATATACTCATGGGAGAAGACTTGACAGCACAACTTTTAACATAAAATACCACTAGAGCTCTTTAGACAATTCCCTATCACAATCAGCTGACAATTTCTCATCTCTTACCACACTTCATTATTTCCTTTTTTTCTCTTACCTCTTCTACAACTCTTTGTCTTTTTAGAGTTTAATTGTAATGTCAGGTTCGGTCTCTTTTAGTTTCTCCTCCTTGGAGTTCATTAATCTTTGTGGATGTTTACATTCATCTCTTGAATCAAATTTGGCAAGTTTTTCCAAATATTCTAAGTTTTCCTCTCCCTCCTCTTCTTTTTGGACTCCCAATATACATGTTGGCACATGAACCCTTTAGGTTCTTTCCATTTTCTTCACTTTGTTTCATTTTAAGTTCTTCATTCTGGAAAATATTAGTTGACCTGTCTTCAAGTTTGTGGATTCTTAGTTATATTGTTCTAATCTTCTCTTAAATACCTCCAGTGATATTTACTTTATTTTTATTTGTTATTGTGCTTTTTAACATTAGAATTAATATTTGGCTCCATTTAGAATGTCTTTCTCATTGCTGATACTGTTCATTTGGTGATACATAATTCATATTATTTCTTTCGGTTATTTGTTAATGGTTTCCTTTAACACTGTGATTATATTTTAAATGGTTCATCTCTTGTGCTTTGTACAGAGTGCTAGGAGAGACTATTCCTTGGAAAGGGGCATAATGCTTGGAAAGATGGAGGGTCAGGGAAAGAGAGGAAGACTCACAGATCGATGAATCAACATAGTTTTTTGGGATCAAGTATGTCAGAGATGATGAGGATGGCACAGGATAGGACAGGGTTCAGGTTTGTTGTTCATAACTTTGCTATTAGTCATACTCAACTCAACAGTACTTAACAATCTACTTCGAAATTTTAATCACACCTAGATTTATTTTCTTTTGATGGTGTTCCACATAGTTTTTAGTGTTTCCTCTTTCTGATTCTCCCCTTCAAATTAACTGATGTCAAGGAATTTGTCCTCCATTTCACTGATCCTTTCTCCCATTTATTCACTTCAGCTCTTCATTATGTCCATTAAGTGATTTCTTTATAAAACAGCTTTTGGATTTCTGTTTACTATTTTTTATGATTTCTAGTTATAGATGTAGCTTGTCATTTTGTCCTTGTATTTTTTTCTTACATTATTTTATTGTTTTGTCTGTGTTTACTTTGATCTCTTTCTTGATCTTGTGGAGAACCCTACATGTTAATATTTTTAATTCTTAATCATATAATTGCATTGCTTTTTCTTTCTCCATTAAGTTTTCTAGTTCTTTATTCTAGTCACTTGCTAGAGAAATCTTGCCTCGCTACTTTAAGTGATTTAATATTTTCTATTGTCTCTAAAACATTAAAATGGTATTATATTTCTTTATAGAATGTTTGTTTGGTGAATATTGATTTTATTGTTGTTGGGGTTTGGGTGTTTTGGTTTTTTGGGTTTGTTTTGTTTTGTTTTTTATTTTTTACATATCCAAATAGAGTGTATATACTACTCTGGCCACTAGTTTGGCCACAAAGCAAAAGATCACTATTTCTCTCCTCACTTGTCTCCAAGTGAGTGAAACAGTAGTTGGTTTTGTCAGCACGTATTTTTGTTTGATAGCCGTCCAAGGTGGCTAAAGCTGTACCTGACTTTGCCAGTGAAATGATGTATCTGTTTGATGAGTCACCCAAGGGTAGGGGAAGGGATCATTAATACCAATCACTGGGTTAGGTATTGTGTATGTGCACTGCCAATTGTTGAATGATCAGAGTTAGGATGCCTAGGCTGTCAGTCATAGGGTGGATGGTATGGAAATTTTTTCTAGTGGCCCTATATGGGCAAGATCACATGGAGGTAATTGGGGTGGGCACAAGTCTTCCCTTATGTAGCTAAGATGGATACCAAAGGAAAAGTAGTAGCTACATCACCGGTCCATGGGTGTCAGTTGGGAAGGTGTATTCCAGTCTGTTCCAACACAATGAGAGAACTCTGGTGTTTTCGAGGTAAGGAGTTGTGCTGCCAACCCAAAGGCAGCTGGTTCCAATACATAGAAGAAAGATGGACAGTCTCCTCCTGTGCAATTAACGGCCTCTGAAAACGCACTGGAGAGACAACTATGAGTAGAATCTGACTCAAGGGCACATAACAACAATTAAGGACTAGATGGGAAAGAGTTGTTACTAGACTTCAAAACTCTGGTGCAGGTGGTTGAATAGAGAATAGGAGAGAGTAGTAAGCACTGCTGGTCTGTGGGACCCCACTGCAAGTAGTTAGGTATAGGACCAATTGCCTCTGGTTCATAGGCTTCTGGTGCCAGTAGTTGGTGGAACATTGAGAGCATGGAAACCCAGTTAAGGCAACTGAGGGGTGGGGATCTGAGGTGTTAGCTTAAAGTTGGCCTTTTAGCCATTACCTTAGCCCCCTCTGGTCTCTAGCTACCTTAACCGCAGATATATAGTTTTGCAAATCATCAACAGCTGTGGGACTAGGATAAGAGAGAGACTGCATCCCAAATAGAGCAACAAGACTTGAGGGAGATTGGAGTAGACTCTGTTGTGAGCAACACTCTAGTGGTAAGACCCTGGTTTTGATGATGTGATATTGCAGTGGAGAAACTGTGGCAAGGTGTAACCAAAGAAGCCCTGAGATAAAGGCCACAGTAAAAAGCTTTTGCTATTCTTCCCAAATGCTTGAAGGAGAAGCTAACTTATAACTACTCTGAGGCAAACAAACCTTGTCTGATGATTGAAGAAATGAGAAGCTTCTTGAATTTGTGTTGCTGAACTGAAACCAGAACTTTTACAAATTAAGGAATTTTATTTTCCTGTCAATCTGTATTGGGATTGCCAAACTAAACCTAGATTTGTATTACATATTATTCTTTGCCCCCTCCATTCTCCAACTTATTTCCTGAATAAACCTCATTATCGATACCACAATTGGGAGTAAAAACTGTGAGTCAACAATGAACTTCTTGCTATAGGTGTGCCTCTAGAGGCACCATGCATCTAGGGCTACTGATTTTTTATTTTATTTATGCTCTGGGGCAGTGAGGGGCTCCCTCTGGCCCTGTCAGAGATGGCTTTGTGCCCTTTGTACCTTCTTCTGCTCTCTAGACAGGGTCACAAATTGCTGAAGCAGTTGACCAGACAGAAAAGGAACACTCTTGGCTCTAGTGTCACAAGCCCCACCTCAGGTCTTAGGAGTTGTTACTACTAGTCTACAGGCCTCCAGCATGGATGAGTGAGTAGTAGAGGATGCACAGCTGCACATATTCCCAGTGCAGATCAGTGGTCAGAAGATTGGGCATCATCTGTTCGTGAGTTCCTCATATGGTTGGTTGGGAAGAACCAAATGTCCCTGGAGCTCATAATTTGGATATGTCATCCAGAGTTGCCAGTCCTTGGAGAAGAGCATCATGCTGGGAAAGATAGAGGGTCAACAAAAGAGAGTAAAACCCTCAATGAAAAAAAAAAAACACAAAACCCTCAATGAGATAGATTAATATCGTGACTGTAGTGATGGGATTGAGCATAGAGGAAATTGTAAGGATGGAGCAGGATAGAGCAAGGTTTTGATCTGTTCATGGGGTCTCTATGAGTCATAGTTGACTGGATGGTATACCACGAGAACAGTCTGGGAAGACTGGCTCTAAGGTGAGGCCGTCTTTAAACTTCTACTCTTGTTGTTGTTGTGTACCATAGAGTCTGATCCAACCTATAGCTAACAATCCAGCAGGTTTCAAATGTGGTTAAATATATGGGAGGAGACTGTATAGCCTTCTTCCATGGAGTGGCTGATGTCCTCAAACCGCGTGCCTTTGGGATTGCAGCACAGCTTCTTGATTCTAGGGCACCAGAACTCCCTAAACTTTTATTATAACTACTTATTTGCCTAGAAGTTAGTTTCAACTTAGAGACCCTCCATCATATTTCTGAGGCCATAATTCAGTGGAAGAGACTACCTTTCTTTATCCTAAGTTGGATTTTCTCTCAATATTGGATTTGAATTGCCATTGACATTTGGTCTTGGGGTTAACAATACAACTCCGTGTTGACTAGATCCCCAGAGCACCTTTCTGAAAATATCAAGGCAAAGCATCATAACTCTGTATTAATTTTTACTTCTTGCTATGCAGAGTCTAGGGAGGTTTAGGTGCATATTGCTGTTATTGGGTACTTTCAAGTCAACTACAACTTACAGTGCCCCTTTGAACAGCAGATCTGAACCTTGCCCTGTTCTGCACCATATCTGATATACGTGAGCCTATTGTTAAGTCACCATATCATCTATCTTGTTGGAGGTCTTCCTCTCTTTCTCTGAAGCTCCATCTTTCCCAGTATGATATCCTTTTCCAAAGTCTGATCCCTCCTGATAATATGCCCAGAGTATGAGAAATGAAGTGCCGCTGTCCCTGCCTGATTTCACTTCTTCCACAACAGATTTGTTTATTCTTTTGGCAGGACAAGGGATATTCAATACTCTTCTCCAACACCACAAATCAAACACATCAATTCTTCTGTCGTCCTTATTCGTTGTCCAACTTCCAGATGCTTAGTAAGTAATTAAAAGGACTGTGACTTGGATCAGGTGCAACTTTGTCTTTAATCTGACACTGTTGCTCTTTACCACTTTGGAAAGGACCTTGACAGTAAGTTTTCACAATGCGCAATGTCTTTTGATTTCCTGATTGGTATTCTATGGGTGTTGATTGTCGATCCAAGTAAAATTAAATGCTTGGAAACTTCAATATCTTCTCTGTCTGTCATGATATTAACCTGTTGACCTAGTGATGATGATTCTTTTTTCTTGATGTTGAGAGGTAACCCTGGTGAAGGCTATGGTGTTTTTATATACTTTGGTATGTGCTTCAAGTCTTCTTCACTTTCTGCAGGCAAGGTTTTGTCATCTGTATAGCTCAAGTTGTTGGTGAGTCTTTCTCAAATGTTACCACATCCTTCTTCAAATCTTCTTGAATGTTATGCTCAGTATACAGACTAAATAGACATGGAGAACGTATACAACCCTGATGCATGCCTTTCCTGATTTTAAACTTTGCAGTGTTCCTTTGTTCTATTTGCATAACTGCTTCAGGGTATTTGTATATCGGTTTTGTGTGAGCACAATGGCAGTCGATAATTAAAAATTCCTATATAAGAAGCAGTGACAATGTAGGAAAGGCTGAATCTGACTTTTGTGGACTCCACAAGGGGAAACTGTCCCCATTAATAACATCCAAACACCAAAATAGTTTTCACATGATCAAACATGGTCCCCTACTCAACTTCACCCACTGCACCCACTTGTATCAATCACCAGGACCAATATCTGTTGCAAAAGTTGTGGGATTTGTGCTTGCTTCGGCAGCACATATACTAAAATTGGAATAATACCGAGAAAATTTGCATGGCCCATGTGAAAGGATGACATGCAAATTCATGAAATGTTCTATAGTTTAAATAATAAAAGAATATAAAAGTTGTGAGAAACAGATTATGGGCGGGGAGCAGGAAAAGACAAAAGATAGCATACAATGAAAGACCAGATTCAGTCCAGCAACACAGATGCAAGAAGCCTCTGATTTCTTTCAATTGCCAAGTAAATAAAACCTTTGTCTCTGTCTCCAGGGCTCCATCAGGCTATGCCATGCCTCAGTCTCTCCACAGCCTGTAAGCTTTCTCTCTTATGTTGACTTCACAGCTGTTGACAATGTAAAATGGGCTTATCAAAAATGAACCAGGTATCTGCAGTTGAGACATCTGGAGACCACACCCCCAGGGAAGCTAAGGGTGGTGGGCAGAGCTTCAAAAAATAATTTATTTGCACATTGCCACGTGGCCACATGTTCAGGTCTAAGGCAATGGTTGTAGTTATCGTGTGCTGTGGAGTTGAAAATAACTCATAGCTGACTCTCCAGCAGATTTTCTGAGGCAGTAAATTGCAAGAGAAGAGACTGTCCATCCTCCCTCGAAGAAGCTGGTAAATTCGATCTGCGTACTGTTGGGGTTGCAGCAGTTTCTCATCAGTAGGTCACCACAGCTCCCTAAGGCAATGGTAGTAAAACCATTTTCAAAATCCCTAATGTGACAACTACACAAAAGTCTTTTACCAAAATTTAACAATTTCTCTCTTAAAGCACTCTTCTGAGCTTTTTTTTCTTTTTCTGCATTTTATGAAATTAGATTTCAGAGTCCAGAAAACTTCGGATTTTTACATATTATTCCTCTAGATTTTTAGAGGGAGAAGTTGGGTTTTTTTTTTTGTTTTTTTAACATTTTTACATATTTCCCCCTCTTGTTTTAGAGGGACAAGTTGTGTTTTGTTTTTTATATTTTTAGTGGAGGGGTAGGTTTTTTTTAGTTTTTGGCTCAGACATTTTTTTGTAATATCACCAATCATTCCTTTTCTCTTTCATATGAGAACGCTGAGGCACCAAATGGGTATTTAAACTTGTCCAAACTTATTAATTTAATATTAGAGTTAACCTTGATACCCAGGTGGTCTTACTTAAGCTCAACCTCCCAACCACAGTCAGACACAAGTTTTTCCCAAGTCAGTAAGCTGGAGTTACAATAAGAAAATGCATGGCCCTGCCTTGTAGAAATTTCAGTGTTAAGAAAAAAAAAGTGCTCCGTGCTGCTTCAGATGCACTGAGGAGTGAGGAAGGGGAGAAGTGTCAGAACCTGTTCCCCACGATTGAACAGTCAAGCCTGTATGGAGAAGACTGGTAGACTCTTAACCTCACAGAATTATTTCTATTGACCATTGATTGACTCTCTGCTGAGTACTTCTGACACTTGCTTTTGTTGACTTCTTATGAGGTCCATATGAGAATGCAAATTCCTTAAGTCACACAGCTCAAGTGATTGGACTGAAATTGTAAACCAAGCTTGTGGAACTCTTAAGAGTTTTGTCTTTCTGACATTTCAAGCATGACTATCTGTTGATCATTCTACCAAAAAATTCATACTCTGCACAGACTGAAGGAAGAGAAGTTTTCATGAAGAACATACATTTTTCAGCTGGTGGGAAAGTATTTAAGAATCCAAATACCAACTAGTAGAATTATTTTACAGAAGTTAATTCCTGCGCATAAGACAGAAGTTGCCAATACTTTGACCCTGCCATTCAGGACAAATGCTTCGTGAGGCCTCTTTAGTAAGGAATGAACAGGGAGGACATTGTTTACCCTCCTAGATTGACCACCAATGAAGTGGTCAAACTGGCCTCAGAGTTCAGATCCTGGTTCCACCACTTCATCATAGACGGATGTTGGGCTGGTCATTTCTTTGCACTTTCTTCATCTTTTGGTTGAATAATTCATCCTAGATAGACTGATACTTTTTCCCAGGCAACAAGTCAGATCTAAGAAAACCCTACTCATCTGTGAGACAGTATAAAAAATAGCAAAGACCACGTGGGAACAGCCACTTCTGACCTCTACCAACTCTACAATGGGGAACTGTCCCTTTCGACAGCACCCATAGCACAAAACCAATTTCCGTGAGGTCGAACAAGTCCCTCACACTCCCACACCTCTTCCTACTGATCCCAGCAGCAATCTTACTGCACTACTGGGTCAGAAATCTGTTGCAGCAAGACTAGCCAGTCCTCTTGTGGCCAGGCTAATACATCGTATTCTCATATTCCCTCCCATCCACTGTCTAGAGAAGTAATTTTTAATAACAAACCCTTAACACCACAGATGGGGATAGTATTTCCTACCACAGCATTATTATGAAAGCTAGAAAGAAGATACGTGAAGGCACCTTAGTGCAGTTGGATTCCACAATAGTAAATTGTAGTAATTACTCATGTAAAATGAAGGGAGAATCATTAAAGGGGATAAATAATGTACCCAATAGATACTATCTGGACAGATAGACTTGATTCTCTTGGGGCCCCTGTAATCAGAACCTGGAGAGCTTTCTGTTAATTCTTCTTGATGGTTTTAATCAGCTATCCCTCTGGAAACATCGCCATGTGTCAAATCCCCACATGCTGCCGAGAAAAACCCATCACTTGGCTTTTTGATGATGCACCAAACTTCTCCTTCCTGGCCCTGTTCAACGCTAAAGGCCAGGGCTGGGTTCAGTACAACGGAAAGGTCTGGTGAGTGGGTTGTGGGAACCCTGGTCCATGGAAATATCTCTGGGGGTGACAGAAGATGACACAAGGAGAGAACTAATAATGTTTGAAGAAAGTAAGGGTTGTGAAGTGTCCCAAAATGTAGTAGGACAGAGAGGCTGGACTGAGGCAGAGCCTGCAGGGTGATAGACACTTGGAAACAACTAGATCCATGTGAGAAAGAGTGACAACTCTCTAAGCCCTACCCACTTGGTGGCATCATCCAATGCTGGAAGATATAATAAAAATCTTAACTGTTGTTTAGATTCAGGTAAGAATTCTTTCACATAGAAATGCTCTATACCAGGAGTAAGTTAAGGACACTACTGTGCAGCCTTTTAGGGAAGTTTTGGTGGTGTAGTCCACAGAGTGTTACTGCTAAACAAAGTTGCATCTCTCCAGTGGAGAAGAATGAGCAGTCTCTTCCCTACAGAGTCCTCCAGAAGCATCAGATATGAAGGGGTCTTATGCCATACCAGACTGGGAAGTGAAGCAACCTACTAGACTCTAGTCTGGGACAAATTGTCAGAGTCCTGCTTGTAGAGGCGTTAACTCTCTTCCATGGCCGTGGAGTAACCCTTCACTTCTGTGTCCACCCTAGCTGTCCATTTGTCTTGGTGTTGGATGAGGAAGGTGGGACCACCAGTGACAAGAAGGGCTACGTAGTCCACAAGTGGAGCTGGATTTCTAAGACAGAGACGTTGCTCTCACTGAAATACAAGGTAAGTGTAAGCAGCACAGATGTGCATCAGGGAGTACCCCAACCATAAGGTAAGCCTTGATAGCACTCTCAGGAATGCCCAGCATTAAGAGGAACAAGGCTACCTATAAGATAGGGCCCTGCCCTCAAGGAGCTCACAGTGTCATTCAGAGCTTCTCAAGCTGATGGGTGGTTGGACCGGCTAAAGTGGAATTTTCAACAGCCTTTAACAACTATTAGCATCTTTGCTGTTTTCCTATTTTCTTAAAAGAGCCCGGGTGGTATGATGTGTAACACACTAGGATTCTAACTAAAGGACCAGCAGTTAAAATCTACCAGTTACTCCATGGGGAAAAGATGGACAGTCTTCTAGTAAAGCTTTCATCCTTAATAGTTTAGGTGATTATTTTCTCTTGAATGCCTATATATGGCAATGGTAAGTTTGTCTAGTCATTCATCAAAGATTTGCTAAATAACAATTTAATGTTGAAGTATCACTGATATTAAAGAATAACTCACAATGTTTAATTTATTAGCAAATTAACTGAATGTGCCCATCATTTTATTAAGAGCAGAGTTTTTCAAGCTTGACATGATGGTATTTTAAGCAGTTCTTTCTGGTGGAGGCTATCCCATGCACTGTAGGATATTTTTCAGCATCCTTAGCCTCTAAGTGCTAGTAGTGTGTACGCTACACTTCTAACAGCTGAAGATATTTCCAGGTGTCGTCAAATGTTCCCTGGGAGGGGGGTGGCAAAATAACACCTGATTGAGAACCATGAATCTAGAAGATAGAAAGATTAACAAGACTAAGGAACTCAAGAATCTGTTGTTATTGTTGTTGTTAGGTGCCGTCGAGTCGCTTGCAACTCATAGCGACCCTTTGTACAACAGCCTTAAACTCTGCTCTGTCCTGTGCCAATTTCATTGTCTCCGACACACTCATCCCGATTGCTCCAGTCACTGAATCAATCCACCTCATAGAGGGCCTTCCTCTCCTGCACTGTCCCTCCACCCTCCCAACTGGTCCCTCCTTACAACATGACCAAAGTATGTCAGACGAAGCCTCAGAATCCTTGCCTCCAAGAAGCAGGAATCTAGTGAAGTAATTAAAACAAAGAGTGGTTAAAGATAACATGTGAGAGAAGTGCAAGCTCAGAGAAAGATGACAGAACATAGAATTTACTCAAGGTGGTCTCAGATTACAGGCCCCATGGTGAGGGTTACCAATAGGAGAGCTCTTAGAGTGTATGAAGGGACTCCAGCACCCTAGCCCTAACCCCCTCGATCTTCTCCTTACTATCCAACCTGTACAGTGGTCACTGGGTTTTCTTCTCAAATCCTGCTTTCTTTAGATTACATCTCTCTGAGAAACCTCCAACCCCTTGAGCCTCCCTCACCTTTACCATTCCTTGCCCTGAAATCCATCCCTTTTTTACCTCTGCCAATCCAAATTTGCCTCCTTCAAAGCCTTCCTCAGACCTCACCTCTTTCACGGTACCTCGGTCCACATGATTTCCCTCTTCTTACAATGCCACCAATTGCCCACTGACTCAATCTACAGTTAATCATGCGAGGATGAGATCCTTAGCTCTGCCTTGCATTTTGGAATCACCCACAGGACTTAAAAAAAATACCAATATCTATGTCTTTTCACCATTTTCTTGTCAAGTAATCAGTCTTTTTCTTATGGAGCTATGAAGTAGTCTGTAAACTTTAGTTATGAGTCCCTTTTCTGAGATTTCATTACCAAATGAGGTTTTTCCCCCAGTCTGTGGACTTGCTAATCACAATATTGGGGAAAGATTTTGATACACAGTATCATTGTATTGTATTGTATTGTATTGTATTGTATTGTATTGTATTGTATTGTATTGTATTGTATTTTTTTAGAAGGTCCCATTCATTGATTTTATCCTCTCCTGGTTCTGCATTTTTGGCTGTATTTGAAAGCCTTTTCATGTTGTAGGCTGGGGCTTCTAAGTTTGTACCCATTTTGTCTTTTATTGTCCTTGTGGTTTTACCCCTAGGTCTCTGATCCACCTTGAGTTGAATTTTGTATATGATGTGACATGTGAATCCTTGTTTCAGTTCGAGAGAGCGCAGTTGGACTAGTGATGCTACCAAGCCAAAGGTGGGTGGTTTTAGTCTGCCCTCAGGCCTGGTTTTAATTGTTTTTGATCAAACATTCTTCTAAGTGGTATAGCACTGGTCTGTCCATTTGCTGTATAGCGGTAACTCATATTTACTGTGATACTGAACACTGTGACACTGATGTGTCAAATGTGATAATGGTTACCCATGGTGGACAGTGTTTGGTGGAGCTCCCTGTTTAAAACAAGCTTAGAAGCAGGAGTGGCATCCACTTCCAAAATAACTTGCCACCGGAAAGTCTATAAACTTGGAGAAATGAGGAAAGTTATAAAAAGTGTTCTGGTCTTTCATTCATAGGGTTGCTATGAGTCGTCTATGATTTGACAGCACTTAAAAACAACAACAATGTCCAGTTTTGCCAGCATCATTTGTTGAAGAGATTGTAATATACCCATGTAACAGGTTTTGTATTCTTGTCATATATCAATTGACTGTAGGTAAATGGGTTTATTTCTGAGTTCTCAGTTCTAGTCCATTGATCTGTGTGTCTGAGGTTGTAGCAATACCCTATTTTTTTGTTGTTATTGTTACAACTGCTATGTATTGCCACTTGTGTTTTTAATTCCTACAGCTTAAGAAACTCTGAGTTCAGCCCTTTTGATTTTCTGACACCAGTTCTTTGTTCATTTCATTATATCTTGCTCTGTCATTTCAAGCTGCTCTTTGAAACTTTCTGTTCAGCTCTTTAATTTCTTGATTTCTTCCTTTAGCTTTGGCTTCTTAGCACTCCAATGCAAAATTCAGAGTCTCATCTGACATCCATCTTGGTCTTTTCTTCCTCTTCAGCCTTTGTGATGATCTTTTGCCTCCTTCATGGACGATATTCTTGATATCCTCCCACAGTTCATTTGGTCTATGTTCATTAGTGCTCAAGGCCTCCAACCTGTTCCTGAGATGTTTGGAAATGCGAGTGGGATAGACGTAAGGTCAAATTTTGGTTCCCATGGATATGATTTAATTTTCTTCAGCTTGAGCTTGAACTTGCATATGAGTAGTTAGTGTTCTGTCCCACAATCAGCAACTGGCCTGGTTTTCACAGCTGATAATGCACTTCTCCAGAGATTCTTTCCACAAATATTATTGGTTTGATTCCTATGCATACCCTCAGGTGAAATCCATGTGTATAGCCTGTGTCAGAATTGGTGGAAGATTCATCAACAACCTGCGTTATGCAGATGACACAACCCTGCTTGCTGAAACTGAGGAGGATCTGAAGTGCTTGCTGCAGAAGGTCAAGGACTCCAGCCTTCAATACAGATTGAAGCTCAACCTCAAGAAAACAAAGATTCTCACCACTGGACCAATTGGCAGCATCAGTATGGATGGTGAAGAGATTGACATTGTTAACAGTTTCAGTTTATTTGACTCCACAGTCAACACTCTTGGTACCAGCAGCCAAGAAATCAAGAGACAAATTGCATTGGGAAAGTCAGCTGTCAGGGACCTCTCCAAAGTACTGAAGAGCAACAACATCAGGCTGGAGACTAAAGTGCGCCTGATCCAGGCTATAGTCTTCTCAATTGCATGCTATGCATCGGAGAGCTGAACAGTGACTAGATGATAGAAAGAGAATTGGTGCCTTTGAGCTGTGGTGCTGGAGAAGAGTATTCAATATATCATGGACTGCTAGGAGCACAAACAGGTTGGTCCTAGAGAGAGTAAGACCAGGCTGCTCCATACTTTTAAAGGCTTCCAGTTGGAACTAAAGGTGACCTCTTTAAAAGTTCACAAGTGCTTCTTGTGAAAGAAAGGTGAAGCCTGAGGAATGCTGATTGCAAGTTAAGGAGTTGCATTGGATAAGGTAATAGCCCTGACGTCCTAGAGGCTGCAGTGGCTGATCATTTGTTTGTTTGGAGGGGTTTTGTGTTTGTTGAGGTTTTTTTGACTCACATATTTACTATCTCTAGTGTTCTTAATTCCACTCTGAAAACCAAATTTCTCTCTGAATTCCATAACATTATAGAGATAATGCATATAATAAATGTTAGACATTTTCATTGATTGTTTTATTGGAGGTTTTTTATGAACCGCACAAGCACCCTTCAAGTTAGTTTCCTGTATGTGTTGTGCATATTACATGTGTATGCACATTATTTACATGGGTGCATTATATGCAAAATATCGTCATTTTCTTTCAATCTAAAGACTTTTCTTTAACATGTATTGAAGTGCAGATTTTCTAATAACAAATTCTTTTCATGTGGAAAATGTCTTTTTCTCTTTTTTAAAATATGTTTTTACTGTATATGGGGTTCCTTAGTTGGCAGCTTTGTTTACTTTTCCCCCTCACAGCATGTTAAAGATGCTGTTTCTCTGTATTTTATCCTTCATAGTTTATGTTGCAAAATCTGGGAATATTAAGTTTATTCCTGATCTTCTCTAGCTGCTTTCAAAATTTTTCTCTTGTCTTTGGTTTTCTACATTTGGCTATAATGTGTCCAAGTGTGACTGTCTAATTCATCTCTCTGGGGTTTAGTGAGCACCTTGACTCTGTAAATGCAAATGATTACCTGAAAATGATTTTTACTTAATCTAGGAAATCTGTTAATTTTTTTTTTCCTTCACATTTTTGTGGCTTATTTAGCAAAAATAAAACATGCAAGCAAGCATGCTGTCCATTCATTGTACAGTCTGTTACTGGTATTGGTGGCTCTAATGGGCAGCTGGGCTGCTTTTTACACAATGGCTTTGTGTTCTTGGAGGAAGTATTGTACACAATCTCAGCCCAGTAAAATGTATCGCACAGCAGCAGCACCTCCAGCTCCTTGACATTGTGCACTAGGAATTTGCGGAAGCCACTTGGCCACATATACTTTGTCTTCTTGTTGTTCCTGTAATAATGTTGGGCATCAAGATCTGGCCCTTAAATCTCCTCTGAACCTTGTTGATGCTTCTGGGATTGCACTAATTATACTTAATTGTAACATAATGATCTGATTGTCAAGATGAACTTTTTTGTTCTCTTTTTGACCCTGTCCTCACCAGGGGTCTGAGAGCCTCCATTATGCCTTCAAGAAAGTGTGTTAAAAGCCTCTTAGAAGGTGGCTTACCTGAGCAGGTCCTGAATACTGTTGCAGAGTGTCTTCCAGTCACCAACTACTGAACCACCTGGGAATGGAACGGGTCTCTTGACAGGCTTGCTTTCCCTCCATTGCCTGAAGCTGGGAGAATACTAGCCATTCTCCGTTCTGTGATTATTGTAGATTCTTTTCCTGCCTCTCCTGTTCTCTCTTTTGTTTTCTTCAAGACTTCAGTAATATGTTTTAGGCTTTTTTGGTATTATTCCAAAGGCCCCTGAAATTCAGTTCTTTTTGCAAAACTTTAATCATTAATTTCTTTTGGTCTGTGTTCAATTTCATAGATTTTCTTATGTCATCTCCATTCTGCTGTTATTCCTATCCTATGAATTTTTTATTTCAGAGACTGTATATTGTTTTTGAGATCTGGAAATTCAATTTTAGTTCTTTTTTACTGTCTGCTTATCTGTGTACATTTTCTTTTTTTTCCACTCATTATAAGTATTCTTTTCTATATTTCATTGAATATCATTATATTACCTTCTTTGTAGGATAATTCTAATAATCTCATCATATCTGAAAGAGTTGATTTCTATTGATGATCTATGATCTTGACAAAGTGCTAGACTTTAATTTACAATTCATGTACTCTTGAATTGTATCTAGGACACTGTGAAGTTCTATCATGGAGATTCTAAATTCTGTTTATTTCTCTGAAGAGTGTTGAATATTTTAATTGCTTTTTAACTTGGTTTGTCTCCACCCATGAACTCTGTCTCATCTACAGTGGGCAGAAACTCAGATCTGAGTTCTCTTTTTCTGTTTGTGTGTTTTGCCTTAGTTATAGCTGTTTTGAGTCTTCGCTGTGTGAGTTCACATATTGGCCAAAGACTTGTGCCCTTTACACACAGAATTTGGGGCTCAGATTCTGTGAATCTGCACACTCTTTAATTTTTTTTCTTACTATTCCTCTAGCTGTAATTGCACTGGTTCTGACTTCTGGTTTTTCAGACCAGAAAGATAGTGGGTTTTCCATGGGCTTTGGTCTTGACTGTGTTTACTACCTCTTGTTTTAAAGATCCGACTTCCCTCCAAAATCAGCATTTTGTTTATAGGTGGTTGTGAGGGTTTTATTTTTTATTATATTGGGCTTATTGTCCCTTTGTTAGGGTCAACCTGTTGGGAGCTGAATTTTTATTCTGAAAGGAGAATGAGCTGGTAGGTCCTTAAGCCAAAGAGAAGTATGGTAGTTCAGCATTTGTGTGGAGGGTTGTCTGGAGAGGAGAAAGAGACAGTGGAAGAGCTCATGGAGAGGCTAGTTGTGGGTCTATTGCCAGACGGACATGATTAAGAGTGGTGATGATGTTGTTGATTGCCTTTGAGTCGAGCATGGCTTATAGCAACCCTATGAACAAAAGGCCTGTTGCCTCTCTACAACTATCGACATTTAGCAAAGTTCATAGAGTTTCTGGAGGCATGTTATTTAGGAAGTGGATGCTACTTCTGCTTCCAAACCTTTCACAGTATGTTGTTATTTTTATGTACTGTTGAGTCACCTGTAATGTATAACAACCCTATGTATAGCAGTTCTGAACCCTTCCCTATCCTGAGCCAGTCTCACTAACTCTGACACACCCCAGTTACTGTATCAATCCATCTCATCAGAGTCTTCCTCTCCTGCATTGTCCCTCCACCCTTCTGAGCATGATGTCCTCCTCCAAGGACTAATCTCTCCTGGCCCAAAGTAAGTGAGGTGGAGCTTCAAAATCCTATCCTCCAAAGAGAGACTTGGTTTCACTCTCTCCAAGACAAACCTATTTGTTTACGTGGCAGTCCATAGTATGTTCAAGACTCTTCTCCAGCATTGTCCAACTCTCCGAAGCATAGCAAGTAATTGAGAATACCATGAGTGGTGATAGAAAAAAAAATGGAGACAACATTACAAACTAATTCAACAGAGTTTAATTGTGGGTGATAAATGGGAGAGGAGGAATATAGAAATAACTTCTCAGTCCCCAAACTGTGTGTCTGTTTTGGTGATGGTGATGGTCCCATCGATAGAAATATTTGTCAGGAAAGAAGAGGATCAACATAGGATATGGTGTTAGAGATGCTGTTTGGGTTCAATTGTCATACCTCTCCGAGCTGTTACAACATAGATCCTAACTTTGAATGTGGGATTATGGAAGGCAGAAAGAAAGAAACATTTCCATCAGCAATGCATAATTTCCACATATGTGTAGGCTCTTGAATGGTGCCATAGTGTAGAAATACTTCACTGTACACATAAACTATCCAGGGATCTTAAATCTAAGTCATCCTGCCCTATGTTGACTACAGTTCTTGATGTTTGATATGAACCTTTATCAAACAAAATCACTTCCATAACCTTTATGTCATTGCTCTAGTCTTTCAACAGTTTATTGTTGAGGAATTTTAACTTCTGAGAGGCTAAACAGCTTGCTGTTAATAACCAGAGTCGGGACTTGCCCCTCTACCACTGACTTCTCCGTAAGAAGTGAGTTGATAGAAGGGCAACGTACTCCCTGTGTTTCTGCCTTGGATTCACTCTCTTACTCCCTACCATCGAGTCAGACAATTCTTACAAGCCCTCCATTGGGTTTTTGAGGCTGCAAATCTTAGTGAGAAGCAGCAGCCCATCTGTCTTCCACCAAAGCACTGGTAGGTTTGAATTGCTAGAGATACAAGGCCTTTTGGTTAGCAGCACAACACACTATGGACGACACCACCAGAGCCCCGTTAGAATGAAAATGTAGAATTTTTTTGCCCCTATCCCATTAGTTTTGGCTGCTTCCTCAGGAAAAGAGTAGATAAAGGTATTAGATATGTGCAGCTCAGTGACTTTGGGACACTTTTACAATCTTTTCTCTCACTTCAAACAAGGTACCCTCTGATGTTCCTTGCCATGGGTCTGTTTCCAATAAACTTATAAGACCTAATGTCTGGATACATACTAATTCTGAGGCAGAATATTAGTTTGCTATCCACCCTGTATTCTCTACTTAAGCTTGACTAGAAAATAACCTACTGGCTGAGGTTCTAGACTTAGGAAGGAAAGTGAAGAAACAGATAAGGAGACAACAGTTACAGTACCTGCTAATCTACCAAAGTTGTTGTTGAGAACTGTTGAGTCAGACTGACACATCATTGACCTTTCAGCGAGTTTTCAGAAGCAGTCAGTTGGAAGGGAGAAGATTATCCACCTTTCACTCACTGAGCAGCTGATGGATTCGAACCACACAGCTTTGGATTAGCAATGCAATTCCTTACAACCCGGCTACCAGAACTCCTTAATCAACCAAAGAGAGACTGGAATTCTGTCTTTTCCATGACAACTAAATTCTGACCTAAGAACTGGGAAGCTTTTACAAATTCTTCACCCTTAACTGAAGAGGGTCAGGAAGGGGTAGTTGGTACAATAGAAGCTGGAGTCCTGTGATCACTTGTTCCTTTTCCTGCAGGTGAATAAGCAAATGGAGTTGACGGTGCTGGGGCAGGACTCCATGACTGTCACCTTTACCTCCCTGAATGAGACAGTAACACTCTCAGTATCAGCCCACGATTGTCCTCATGGAGTTATGCTCAAAAACCGGGTAAGGCAAAGCTGAGTAGCACCCAGTGATGACTGCAAGGCTTCTTAGCGTGGGCCACCTCCTACCTCAAGGATTTTGTTCATACTGTTCTTTCTGAATAAAGATCCTATCTCTTTCTCTGCCTAATGGACTCCTTTCTAGTCATTATTTATGTCTGACCGTATGGTGAGCTTCTCTGTGAAACTTCTCATATCTTTTAGGAATCTTTCACTTGTAAGTGGCATGCAAAAGGGTGTAAGCATAAAAAGAAAATATACTGGCTCAGCACTCAAAAAGCCTGCAAATATCTAGCCTCAGGTATGGTTAGATACAAGAAATCTGAAATGATTCCATAGATCTTTCCATCTCCTGACTCAGTTTTCCTCTAGATTCATTGTCACTAAATGTCTATCCTTATGGTGACCAGATGCTCATGAGTACATCTGGGCTGCTATTCTATTGCACGATTCAGTTTTTATCTCCCCAGGAACAGGAGGACTTCTTTTTCCTCAGTGCTTCAGTGTAAGTCACTAAGTTTATTGAGTTCCCACAGAGGAAGCATTCACTATGGTCAGGGCATTTGTTCTACTAGATAAGGTTCTGTTACCAAGACAAAGAGAAATTATTTGGGGCAGGATAACTGCCAAAACATGTTGGCAACCTCTCCCCAGCATTTCCTGTCCTCCCCGCCCCCCCTCAGTTAGAATGCCTCTGTTCTTTTGGTGAGTTCTCCAGCAATGACATACTTCCATTCTAGCACCCCTTGATTTCATGATATTTTCCAGCAAACTGAAGAACCCCTATGAATCTCATTCCACTGTTTCTCCAGAGTCAATCAAGCACCTAACTGTTGTTAGGTGCCGTCAAGTTGGTTCTAACAGTGACCCAATGACAGCAGAGTAAACAGTGCCTGTCCTCACAATCTCTGTCCTCTACTCTGTCTTCATAATCTCCTCTGTGCTTACCATCATTGTGTCAGTCCAACTCCTTGTGGGCTTCCTCTCCTTCATTACTTTCTGTTGTTGTTGTTATGTGCCATCGAGTCGTTTGCGACTCATAGTGACCCTATGTACAAGAGCTCTAAACACTGTTTTATCCTGTGCCAACCTAGCCATCTCAAACACACTTATTCCCACCGCTTCAGTTACGGAATCAATCCATCTCATCGAAGGTCTTCCTCTCCTTTGCCGCCCCTGCACTCTGACAAACATGATGTCCCTCTCCAAGGACCAGTCCCTCCTTGCAACATGCCCAAAGTACGTCAGACAAAGCTTCAGAATCTCTGACTCCAAAGAGCATTCTGGCTTCACCTTCTCCAGGACAAACCTGTTTGTTCTAGCAGACCATGGTATATTCAACACTCTTCTCCAGCACCACAGCTCAAAGGCATCAATTCTCTTTCTGTCATACCTATTCACTGTCCAACTCTCTGATGCATAGCACGTAATTGCTTTCTACTTTACAAAAAAAGACTGGTCTTTCTCCATTGATTAGTTCCTATTGATTACATACCCAAAGTGTGTGACAAAGTCTCATCATCTTCACCTCTTAAGGTGCATTCTGACTGCATTTCATCCAAGAGAGAAGAAATATTTTCATTGCTATTCTATCACTCTTCCTGGTGTCAGGTGTTGCCAATGCCTTTGGTGCAGCCTGGACGCCTTCCTTCAGTTCTATTGGGTCTTCATCATCTGCGACCACCTGAAATTATGGAACATTGACAAATTCTCTTCAGTGCAGTGACTCTGTATATTTTTTCTATCTGACTTTGATAATTTCTGCATCATTCAGCACTTTTTGCTCATAGAACTCTTTAGTATTGCAACTTGAGGCTTGAATTTTTTTCTTTAGATCTTTCAGCTTGCCAGATATTGAATATTTTTCTTTTCATGTTTTCTAACTCTTAAGTATTTGCACATTTCCATATAAATCATTGCCTTGTCATTTTGACCTACCTACCCTTTGAAATCTTCTGTTAAGTTCTTTTACTCATAATTTCTTCTATTTGCTTTAGTTTCTTCATGTTTTAGAGCAAGTTTCAGAATTTCTTCTGATGACATTTTGGCCTTTTTCTAAAAAAGAAAATATTTTATACTGGTTTCCTTAGAAAGTTCATATACATTGTTTTTCACACTGCATCTTTCCTGTTTCCTTTACCCATCCCTCCCTCTGCCCATCAAATTTTGTGACCCTATGACTACTGACCCCTCTGCCCATCTTCACCCCTCTACTCTCACCCTCTGCAACTAATATCCTCATACATTTTTTACTAGTTATCTGTTTCTACAATATTGGTGGGGTTTTTGTAATACTGATTTTTAACAAAGTTCAAATACATTGCTTTTCACACTGGTTCTCTCCAATTTCCTTCACACACACCCCCCCCATCAAATTGTGAGACCTTATGATTACCAACACCCCCCACCCAGCACCTATCCTCACCCCTCTAGCTCCACCTTCCCCCGACCCCCTTGGATCCTCATACTCATTCTACAATAGTTGTTTTTAAGTATTTGTCCTTATGGGACTGAGTTAGTTCACTCAGCATAATGCTCTCCAGTCCCTCCCAAGTTAAGTCGTAATTTAACAAAATGATTGCTCCTGCGTGCTACATAGTATGCCATTGTGTGAATGTACCACAATTTCTCAATCCATTCAATTATGGTTGGACATCAAGACTGTTTTCATATTCTTGCCATGGTGAATAATGCTGCTATGAACAGTGGTGTCATTTGAGTGTCAGTTCTCATTTTCTTGGTGTATATTCCAAGCAGTGGAATGCGTGGGTTATATGGTATTTCTATGTTCAACTTTCTGAGAAAACACCAACTACCTTCCAGAGTGGTTTTACCATTTTCCAGTCCCACCAACAATGTATAATGTATCTCACCACAACCTCTCCAACATTTATGACTTGCTGTCCTATTAAACTTTGCCATGGCTACTGGAGTGAGGTGGTATCTCATTGTAGTTTTAATCTGCATCTCTCTTATTGGTAGTGATTTTGAGCATTTCTTCATGTTTCTTGTGGCCATTCAAAAGAGTAAGCTCTCTGAAAATCCTTTTTATGTCTTTTACCCATTTTGTAATTGAGTTATCAGTCTTTTTCATGTGGAGGCCCAGGAATATTCTTTAACTTTTGTTATGAGAATCTTGTCTGAGGTGATATTGTCAAATGTTTGTTCCCAGTCAGTAGGTTTTCTTTTTACCTTCTTGGGAAAAGTTTTTACTGAACACAGGGATTTAATCTTAAGAGGGCCCATTTATCAATTTTATTCTCTTCAGATTATGCCTGTCTGCTATATTTGGCGGTCTCTTGATACTGTAGTGTATAAAGTGGGGCAGCAAGGTTTCCAGGCAGTGGAGGTAGCAGTCTAGTGCTCTGGGAGGGATTATGGTTTGGGCACACTGAAACTGGAGCCTTTCAACCTGGCAGGCAGTGATCCTCCTGTTGCTGGCCAGGGTGTAAGCATGCCTGGGCTGGGCTGCATCCTTTAGAAGACCCCGGGGAAGTGGTGGCTTAAAGAAGGTCTGGGCCCAGCCATGACACACAGGCCTTGGCATCTTGCCGCACAGGGATGGTAAGGTCCCCAACAATGAGCTCATCCCTGCAGTCTCAATCTTCCACCATCTTCTTTTGATGCTTCCTGGATCATTCAAGATTTTTCCCAAAGCATCACTCAGTATTGCAACTCAAAGCTTGAATTTGGCTTTGTGGCTCTTTCAGCTTGAGAAACACTGAATGAGTTCTTCCTTTTTATTCTCTGACTCCAGTGCTTTGCACATTAAGTTATAATATTTTATAACTTTTATATTATGACTTTATTTTATAGCTTTGTGTTCTTGATCTGGTGTTTGAAATCTTCTGTTCAGGTCTTTTATATTGACATCTCCTCCCTTTGTTTTTACTTATTGATTCTGTAATACAACTTTTAGAGTCTCTTCTGACATCATTTTGGTTTTTTCTTTCTCCTTTATCTTTGTAATGACTTTTTTATCTCATCATGCATGATATCCTTGATGTCATCCCACAGCTCTTCTGGTCTTTGATCTTTGGTGTTTAATGTTTCAAACATGTTCTTGAGCTGATTCTTATTCAGGTGGGTTAGACTCAAGGTTGTATTTTGGTTCTTATTGTTGTATTTTGGTTCTTGTGGACTTGTTTCCTAGTTCTTCAGTTTCCATTTTAATTCACACATGAGTAATTGCTGGTTTGTTTCACAGTCAGCTGCTGCCCTTATTTTAAATTCAGATATTGAGTTTCTCCAGTGATTCTTTGCACAGATGTAACCAGTCTGAATCCAGAGTCCACCAAGTGAAGTCCATGTGTATAGTTGCCATTTGTGTTTTTTGTAAATCATATTTGTGATGAGTAAATCTTTGAATGTGCAAAATTCAGTCATTTGATCTCTAGTCTCATTGTCACTAACTCCATAATTTTCCAATATCATTCCTTCTTCTGTGTCTCCAACTTCTGCATTCCAGTCATCACTTATTATGAAGGCATCTTGATTGTCTGGCCAATTTCAGATTACAAAATTATATTACACTATATCCACATATACAGATGTTGTGGGACACGATTCAGATCATAGCTAAGAAAAAGACCTGGCCTCTGCTTTCTGGGAGCTTATAGTCTAGAGGTAAGGGCAGGTTCATATGCAATTAAATGCTTGTATCTTCAAACTTCAGAAAGAGGATTATGAGAGTCTTAGGCTAGGGGACTTTCCAAGATAGGGTAGTATGCATCCCCTTAGTAACACTATGCAGAGGGCTGAGGCAAAAAGAAATGCTTTCCACAAGGAACATCATGTGTTCCAAACCAGGGCAACTCCTGCTGTTTGCTGGGTGAAGCAGATTACTTCTTGAAGTTAAGTTACAACTGCTTTTCCCTTTTCTCTCAATGCAGTTGACCACCAGAATCAACTGCCTCGATGAAAACCTGTCTAAAAAGAACCGAGCCCTAGCTGAGATCAAGAAGCGATTTCAGAAGACAATAAGACAGTTTATAAATTCCATCTTACTGTCAGCAGGTAAAGAGATCCAAAAAGTGGGTCATCTGCAGGTTTTCTCATAGGATAGATCTCTCCAATTCCCAATGATGGTTTGACTTGAATCTGAGCTTCCATCAAGGTGAGTAAGGCAGTGAGGATTGTGTGCACAGGGAATTAGACTGTCACATCACAGTAGTGATTAACTTTGCCAACTTTAACTTCTGAGCTCTCTCGTTGTGTCTGTTTATATCTCTGCTTTATTTTTCTCCCTCATATTGGCTGCTGAGTTTTGTTTAGCAGTACAGTATGTAACCAACTGCACCCCCAGGGCTCATGGGCTCACTTTCACTAGTTGTAGATATTCATTTGACTATTCCCCCTACATTCCTTTTCTGGTTCATCCCTCTGTGTACAGCAGCTAGCATCCAGTAATTGTTTGGTTAGGTAGATAAAAGAAATAATTCCTGACCTCAGAAATCTTCTAAACTATCAGATAAAACAAGACAAAATACACATAACACAGCAAAGGAAATGACAGTAACTTAAATCTGTCACTGTGAGAAGGGGATTCTCCAGGACTTGAGGGGCATGGACCAGGAATGCTTGCTGAAGGAGTTTCCTTCTGCCAGGATGCAATAGAGGAACAAAGTCAAATGAAACCAGGCCTGGAGACTGAGGAGTTGGGATTATTTTTTAGATCCAATCATCATTCACTGACCAAAACCATACTAGAGTTTTAATATTATCTGATGCAGTGCTGAAAGTAGAGCTCCTGAGGCTGTTGTTGTTGTGTGTTGTTGAGCCAGAATTGACTCTTAACTGATCCACGAGAGGATTTTCAAAGGTAGTAAACTGCATGGGAGGAGATTGCCCATCTTTCTCCTGCAAAACAGCTATGAGATTCAATCCACACACCTTTGTGTTGGTAGCACAATTCCTTACCACTGAGCCACCAGGACTCAAAATGCATAGTGACAGCAGGAAGAGTTTCAAGCACATCAACAGTAAAGATGGCAGAAACTAGGCTATATTTTGTTGTGTTGTTCATATCAAATCTACTCTAGGGCTACTGAAAACAGTAATATCTGTACAGAGGCATGGAACACAGGATTAGACAAAGAGGGGAGGAATCTTCAGCAGGAGACTAGGAGTCTTGTAAAAGTGGATGTGGGCTCCAGAACCTTAGAGCAGAGGCAGGGGAGGCCAGAGAAGTTGGCAGAGATAAGGAAGGTCAGGAAGGGACTTACAGCAGTGTCTTTGTTAACAGGTGTCCTCACAATAGAATATCCCATGAAAGATAAAACACAATTTGGTTGGCATAAGCCAAAATCTATGCATGGCCAGAGCACCAAGCTGAATCTATACTTGGGAGAATTCTGTGTACGACCTCACTCGGCACGACCAGAATCCTTCATTAAAGGATCTTTCAGAGAAGAAACAGTGCCTGTTCCTGTGACCCGTACTCTGAGGAAGACCCTCAAAATCCACACCAAGCCTGTGGTCACAGCCAGGTTGGTGAATTCCTTAATCTTTTCCACTTCTATGTATCAGACACTGTGATGGGTCAAAGAGTCAGAGTGGCAAAAGAGACAGAAGAGGCCCTTCCATTTAGGAGCTTAAGTTCCAAGAGAGGGGGAAAAGAAGAGATAAACACCAGAATAAGTTGTTTTAGATTACAGTAAGGATGAGGAAAGAAAGAAATCAGAGTAATAGTTTAGAGTTGTTGTTATATGGAGTTGAATTGGAACTGACTCATGGCTGGCCCTCCAGGGGTTTTTCAGAGGATGTAAATCACACAGGAGGGACTGCTCATCTTTCTTCTGTGAAACATGCTGTGGATTTGCACACCACCTGCACCTGGGCTGGCAGCTCCTTACCCACCTTGTTAGAGATTTTGTTGTTGTGTACCGTCAAGTTGAAACCCATGGTTGACTCTCCAGCAGTTTTTCAGAAGCATTTTAATCACAAAGGAAGAGACTGCCCATCCATCTTCCACAGAGCAGCTGGTGGATTAGAGTAGGGGTTGGCAAATGGTCACATGACACATGGTCCATAACAGATCCTGTTGCTTATGTTTTTATGGCCTCCAGCTAAGAATATATTTTGCATTCTCAAATTACTGCAGGGAGGAATCAAAAGAAGAACATTTCATGAGACCTGAAATTCAGATTTCACCATCCACTAATAAGGCTTCATTGGAGCACTGCTAGACTCATTCATTTGCATACTGCCTTTGACTTTGACAATGAAACACTTGAGTACCTGTGGCAGAGATCACCTGGCCTGCAAAGCCTAAAATATTTTCGAATTGATGCTTTTTAAGGACATTTTTAGAAAATGTTTACCCTTCCTAAGGCAGAGAGTATGTAGCATAGAATATGCCACTATGTAGAAGGGCCACAGCAGGAGATTTCAAGAAGATGGTATATGAAAGGAGGCTTGAAGGAAAAGGAATGAAGACTTTTTCCAAAGAACCAAATTAAAAGATCACATAGACAATGAACAACCAGTATTATTTAAAAACTTTCACTCAATTACTTTTTGGTAAATATTGCTCCAAATATTTTTCCTCTAACAGAGATATATTTACATCTAAATAAAATGTAGAATATAAAATATAGAGTAGAAATATAAATTTTAAAAAATGTGTCCCATAAAGAAAATAAAAGTTACTTTTAAAATGGGCATGGAATGAATAAAGAATAATATTTAATTTTTAAAATAATAATTATGCTTCTGATTAAATATATTTTTACTACTTTTTCTAGGATCAGAAAGAAATAAATTCTGCCATTTTTATAATTTTCTAAAAAAGAAAAAAGATCACATAAAGAAATTCATTTTACTACAGTGTGGTAACTGCTGATTGATTATTTCATTTTTTATCATTAAAAAATAAGGTACATACAGAGAAAATAAACAAATTTTAAATGTACAGTCCACTAAATTTCACAACTATTGTTACTGAGCAGACTCAGTAACAAGCAAGAAAAAGAATTTTACAGTCCTATATAGGCCACTCTTTCCCCTCAATTCTTTTCCTTCCCCAAAGGGAATATGTATCATGGTGTAGATTAGGCACTGCAAAATCACTGTACCAAAAGGAATTGAAGGGCACTGAATCATTTCAGGAAGCAGCATATGATCAAGAACTAATAGTACTGAAGGAAGAAGTTCAAGCTTCTTTGAAAACATTAGCAAAACATAAGACCCCCAAAATTTATATCATACCAATTAAGACATTAGGGGAAACAGTCGCAACCCTGGACATGCTTACCAGTCTGTGCCAACAAATATGGAAGGCAACTACCTGGCAAACTGACTGGAAGAGATCTATATTTGTTCTCATTAAAAAAAAAGGTGATACAACAAACTGGAAATTATCAAACAATATTGTTAGTATCACCTGCAAATAAAATATTTCAAAAGTGGCTGGAATGGGATATCAACAAGAACTTCTAAATATTCAAACTGGACTCAGAAGGGTTTATGGCATGAGGGCTGTCATTGCTGATGTTAGATGGATTATGGCTAAAAGCAGAGAATATCAGAATGATAAATTACTTTTGTTGATTATGCCAAGGCATTTGAATGTGTGATTTGATCATAACAAATGTTGGCTAACATTGAGAAGAATGTGAATGCCAGAACATTTAATTGTGCTTATGTGAATATTTACATAGATAAAGAAGCTATTGTCCAGACAGACCAAGAGAACACTGCATCATTTAAAATCAAGAAATGTGTCCCTCAGAATTGTATCCTTTTTCCATACTTAGTCCACTGTATGCTGAGCAAACAATTTGAGAAGTTGAACTATATAAAAAAATGCAGAATCAAGATTGGAAGAAGACTCTTCACAACCAACATTATACAGGTGACATAATGTTGATTGCAGAAAGTGAAGAAGACCTGAAGTAGTTCCTGCAAACTATAATAAGGATTCAAAAGGAAAATAAAAATCACCACTGGACCAATAGGCACCATCATGATAGCTGGAGAAGAAATTCGAGTTGTTGTCATTGATTTCATTTTATGTGGATCCACAGTCAACACCCATGGTGAACAGCAGTCAAGAAATCAAGACATGTTGTATTTGGGCAAGTCTACTGTCAAAGACCTCTCCAAGTACTAAAGAGCAAACATGTCTGTTTATAAAGACCAGGTAAAGTGTGTCTAATCCAAGCTGTGGTATTTTCAGTGGCTTACTATGCATCCAAAAGTTGGACAATGAATAAGAATGGCACAATTGATGGCTTTGAGTTGTGTCATTCATAAGTCAAGAGTGGACTAGAGCAATGGACTGCCAAAAGAACAAATAAATCTGTCTTGGAAGAAGTGAAACCAGAGTGCTCCTTAGAAACAAAAATGGTAAAACTTCAACTTAGCTACTTTGGGCATATTTTCAGGAAGGACGAGTCCTTGAAGAACAGTATAATGTTGGGAAAGATAAACAAAAGAATGGAAAACCCTCAATGAGATGGATTGGCACAGGGCCTACCACAATGGACTTGAACATGACAAAGTGTGAGGATGGTGTGAAATATGGCAAGGTTCAGGTCTGTTGTTGTTCACAGGGTTGCTAATGACTCCTAGTTGACTTGATGGCACCTAACAACAGCAACAACATACATTATTAGGCCACCAACTCATCCATCAGTTTGCTGTACTGTAATGTCTTGCATGTTGCTGTGATGCTGGAAGCTATGCCATCGTTAATTCAAATACCAATAAGGTTGCCCATGGTGGACAGGTTTCAGTGGAGCTTCCATTCTAAGGCAGACTAAGAAGCAGGACTGGCCATCCACTTCTGAAAGAGCAGGCCTTCAAAACCATTTTAATATCTAAAGAGTATTGTTTGAAAAAAAAATTTTTTCATTTAAAAAAATTTTAAAAAGAGCATTGTTTGATACAGTGCCTGAAGATGAGCACCTCAGGTTGTAAGGAACTCAAAATGTGACTGGGGACTGAGAGAGAGCTGCCTCCTCAAAGCAGAGCCCACCATAATGACTCGGATGGCATAAAGCTTTCACCCAATGCAGGACCTTCGTTTGCTCACATGACAAGACTCAACATGAGGAGAAGAAGAGGGAAGCATCCATTAATAATTGGAACATAGAATGTACACAATAAGAATCTAGGAAATCTAGAAGTTGTTATAAATGTTATAAATGTATAAATATTGACAACCAGGCATTAGACATCCAGCCGTTAGTGAACTACAGCGGACTGGTATTGGCCATTTTCAGTCAAACAATCATCTAACCTACCATGCCTGGGATGATAAACTGAAGCATGGTGTCCCACTTATCTTCAAAAAGGACATTGCAAGATCTGTCCTGAAGTACAATGTTGTGACTGATAGGATATCCATATGCATACATGGAAAATGTGTTAATGGAACTATTATCCAAATATATGCAACAACTACTAAAGGCAAAGATGGAGAAATTGCTGATCTCTCACCTTAACAGTCTGAAATGTATCAAACTTGCATTTATGATCCATTAATAATAACTGTGACTAGAATGCAAAAGTTGGAAACAAAGAATGACTGGTGTTGGAAATTATGGCCTTAATGATAAAAATTGAGGCTAGAGATGGCATGATAGAATTTTGTACAATTGCTTTTTCATTGTAAATACCCTTAAAAATGATTGGCTATACACATAGAATGTACCTAATGTACTACACATAACTTTGAGTTTTCCTACATGAATTTAAAAACTATCATGAGAATAGATTTGATGCATTAAACACTATCAAAGGCTAGATGAGTTGTGGGATGGCATCAAATACTTCATCCCAGAAGAAAGCAAAAGGATTCTTGCTACGTCAGGGAATAAAGAAGAGCAAAATGGATGTCGGCAGACACTCTGAGACCTGCACTAGAACTCAAAGAGGCCAAAACAAAGGGAAGATATGCTGAGTAAGAGAGCTGCACAGAGTATTTGAAAGGGTAGCTCAAGAAGATTAAGCAGTGTATTAGTGAAATGTTCACAGGCTAGAATAGAAAACCAAAAAGGAAGAACATGCTCAGCATTTCTCAAACTGAAAGAATTGGAGAATAAATCCAAGCCTTAAGTTGCAATACTGAAAAATTCTATGTGCAAAGGGATACTTTTCTCTCATTAGCAAGTATGATGAAGAATTTTTCATATAAACAAAATATTTATTAAAAGTTTTTTGAAGATAATTTTGGGAGATGGTGGGGGCAAACTACAGGATACACCATAACTCTTAGAACAAAGAGACTTCAAGGTTTATAAAGGGATTTACGTGGACAGTCTTCATACTTATTCCTAAAGGAAGGTGAGGATTTCTCAGAAAATGCCTGTAGGGTGAAGCTGGTTCTTCGACTTAGAATCTTTTGCAAAAGCTTCTGGGTTAAGAGACACCATTTATTACAGGATGAGGTTCTGGGACTGTAACAGTGTCCTCAGTGGTTTGTTCAAAATAGGTCACCTTGGATTATAAGCAGTGCTTCTGCACATGCTCCAGAAAATTGGTTGAAACTCGTTGCTCTGGAGACACTTTTTAAGGGGAAAAACAACAGATTCAGACACATGACCAACTGATTAGCACAGGATGTGGGGAAGATATAAGAGTTCAGTCACCTGTGTTAGAAATGTGTCCTAACAGAGAAACAAAAGACTATTGGCAAGGCAAAATTTTGCTTCTGCAGAAAGGTGCACAGCTGCACATAGCCTGACTGGCAAGCATACTAGGAGGAGAGCAGTTGGCCCAGGTTTTTATCCTTGATGCAAGACTAAGGCCGTGTTTCACTCTTATCAGTCAATGTTTCGACCTCACAATCTCACTTCTACCCAATTGACTAGTTTGGACTGTGCTTGAAGGGAAGGGGGTGTTGGAGTTGAGGAAGTTTGGAGTGTTTGGAATGTCTTCATTTCAGGGGAAATAATGAGCCAGGAACTGGTTGTGACTGGTTCACAGCAAAAATACAAGGATGGGGAGTTTCCCTAAGTAATTTCAGAATGGCATCTCATTTCAACCCAACCCCATCTTACAACTTTAAAAATAAGACACACGTATATCCTATTTCTCACACTTGTTAGGGTAGAAAATAATACCATCTTGCCAGAACTGCAGGATTTTGATAAATACATGTGTTGTTAGCAGTTTTAGCAAGAATATGTTGTTAGACTGTGAAACTGTCCTCATCTCTAATGTTATTATTAAGTACCATTGAGTACAAACCATATGAACAGCACAACTGGACCCTGTTCTATCCTGTGCCATCCTCACACTTCTTGATACACTAGAGCTCATCATTTCTGACTCTTCGTTATTTTAAATAAAGCTGCAATGGGCATGTGGGTACATAGATTTGTTTGTGTCAGAGCAAAATTTGCACAGTGTATTTTCTTAGTCCACCATCTGGCAATATTTACCATTTCTGTAGATGTGTATTCATTCCCACAATTCTAAATTTGCCTCTGAGAACATTCTTCTTCAGCCTGAAATATTTCCTTTGAGCTCTGCTGGTGATAAATTTTCTTTCTTTTCCTTAATCTGAAGATTCCAAACCAGAACTAAACTCAATGCTGTCAAGTTAGATGCAGTTCATAGAGACATTCCACCCAGTTTCTGTGATCATAATCTTACTGGAAGGAGACTTTTCACCTTTCTTCATTGGGGAAATTAATAAATACATTCAATCTGCTGACCTTTCAACTAGCAGCCCAGCACCTTATACACTCTACCACAATTGTTCTGTGCCATCATTTCTACTATGACTCATAGTTGAGAGGTTAAAAAAGGCCACAGAGAACCAAATGAAGTAAAACAAAGGAATTTATTATTAGCTCTCAGCAGATTCTGCATGCCCAGGCTGGAAGGAGGCAGTGGGAATGTGAAGTCACGTGTGAGAAAGTTACAACAAAGGTTTTATGTGGAGGGGTGGGGGTGGAATGAGAAGGGAGGTAAGTTGATCTATTCAGTGGTCATCTCTCTGTGGAGAACGTTAATTGGATGTCCCCTGCCTGTTCCGATTTATGGAGCTGCCCAGGACCCTTTAGATGGGTTGCATCACGCTGGCATTAAGCAGAACGTGTCTGGTGGTCGTGCTATCTTCTGATGCAGCATTGGAATGTTTCCCAAGGGATGCATCTGCACAGAATGCTGCCCAGCTTCCAGGTGACCTTTCAGTAGTGACTGTATGAGCACATGGGAATCATGCACTATTCTGTGCCATCCTCCCCATTTTCACCATGTTTACATCCATTGTTACAGTCACTGTGTCAGTCCATCTTGTTGGGAATCTTCCTCTTTTTCTCTGACCCTTCACCTTTCCCAGAATAATGTCTTCATCTCACATGCTTTGGGCATTTTATCAGGATGAGCCTTTCCTTGGAAAAAGACTATATAACTGGGGCTCCTTAATCTGAAAATGGATGTCTTTATTTTGCCTTTATTCTTGAAGGATATTTTAATGTTTATAGGATTGAAATTTGACAGTGTTTTTCCTTTTTGTAAATTTTCCTTCTAACAATTTAAAGATGTTTATTTGTATTCTTTTTGGTTGCAATACATTTGTTATTGTAAGTATGGCATACTTTCAATTAAATCTGTGAGTCATGCCAATGACATAGTGAAAACAAAGAGGGAAAGGGATCCAGCCCATCAGGAAGAAAGGGTGTTTTGTAGACTCTTGGCCTGTAGCTGATATCCTGGATGGAGAGTAGGAAACCAGCCCTGACTCTACAGCCAGTAGAGCAGAAGATTGGAGCATTGTGTGAACTCTTCAAATTTACAGCTGATGTCTCCTTATTTGGCAATCTGAAAGGCTATATTATTTTAACTTCTGAGCTCTGGGTAGACAGAGTCAGAGAGGGGTTTGGGGGACAGTTAGTCTGAGTAGCTGTGCTCACCTAACTTGAGAGCTCCAAACGAGCTCCGGGTGGCTGGGACTGAAGACTGTGATTAATGAGAGTGGATAAGTGGGAAGGCGAGGACACATTGTGTAACTGATCATGCCGCCAATCCTTCCACACGGATAGCAATGAACTGAAATGTCAATTTTGCCCTATATCAGGCACATTGTCCCACCGGCACTGAAACTTTGTTCCCAGTTTGCAGGTTTTTATTTCTCTGTTCTCCAGATTGGGCCATTTTATTGCTCTACATTCCAGTGTACTGATTCTTTTATCATCTCCATTCTGCTATTGAAACAATTCAGCAGTTTGTTGTTTTGTGTGGGTTTTTTTTTTTTTTCAAATATTGTCTTTCTCATTCTAGAGCCTACTGGTCTTTTATCCAATGCACTGTATGGTAGTTTGGGTGTGGTCATGTTGATCATCTACAGCAATAGATCAAGTAAGCAACGATGTCAGTCTCAAGACTAAGGTGAGCTTAATCCACTCCCTGGTCTTTGCAATTACTTGTTATGCATCGGACAGCTGTACAGTGACTAAAGATGATAGAAGGAGAATTGATACCTTTGAGTCATGGTGCTGGAGAAGAATCTTGAACATCCCATGGACCACCAAGAAAACAAATAGGTCTGTTTTGGAGAAAGTAAAACCAAGTTTTTCCTTGAAGGCTAGGATTTTGAAGCTCTATCTCACACACTTTGGGTACATGGCCAGGAGGGACCCATCCTTGGAGAAGAACATCATGCTCAGAAGGGTGGAGGAACAGCACAGGAGAGGGAGATCTCAGATGAGATGGATTGAAACAGTGACTAGGACAATAGGGGTAGGTGAATCAGAGTCAGCGAGACTGGCTCAGGACAGGGCAGGCTTTAGAGCTGCTGTACATAGGGTCGCTATGAGTCACAGGCAACTCGATGGCACATAACAACAACAACAACAAAATTGTATTTCTCAGTTTTAAAGCTTTTTATTCTTTTTTTCTATTGTCTAAGAGTGCCTATTCATTTCTTTCATGAAGGATGATTATAATTGCTGCTTTAAAGTTACTGTTTCAGAGGTTCATATAGCTTACATTACATATAGCTTAAGGAAAGTCTGAATTCCATTATAACTTGAAATTTTATGTTGCATTTCACTTCTTTTGATCAAAATTCTTCTATAGAGTCTTTGATCAAACGTATAATGGTATTCAGGACACCATCTAGTTCTGATTTCTTGACAAAAGAGAAAGTTGTTTATGAAGGCCATCAGTCAAATATTTCTCTTCCATTGCTACCTCTCCTTCTTCTGTTGTACTAGGTAAACAGATCCTAATTTTTGTGCCTTCAAAATTTTTATGATCCCAGGTATTATGGAGCAAAATGCATTAAAGTCATGAAGTCTTCTCTCTAGTGGGAGGGAAAGATACAATCATCAAAATAAGTAAGTGTGTGAGATAGTAGCAATGGTATGGAGGTGGGGGGGGGGGAGCAAAGTTGAAGGAAAAGGTTGTTAGGGTAAAGGGAAGCAGGACAGAAAGAGAGGCCTTACTAGGGATGTGGCATTTAAACAAAGATGTAGGGAGATAAGTTGTGCGGCTGTCTAGGGGAGGGGGGAGCACACAAAGCAGAGGGAAGGGCAGAAGCAAAGACCTTGGAGTTGGACAGAAGCAAGGCAAAAACATGCTAGACAAAGGTGAGAATGTCTACAGGAGAGCAAGGCTTACCAGGGAAGAGGAAAAGGCTGAGAAGATCATGACCATCTGTAAGGACTATTTTTGAGGAACTTGAGGTTTTTTTAAAAAATCCTTTCTTTTTATTTATTATTCATTTCAATGAAAATTTACAGAGACTTTGGATTTCCATGCATTCATTGTTGCACTTTCCTCCCCTCCCAACCCTCCCCCCTAGTACACTACCCTCTTGAGCTTTTACTCTGAAAAAGATGGAAAACCATTTCTAAGAAAGGAATGACAGGGTCTGATCAGGTTTAACAGGATCCCTCTATCTTCCAGGAGGAGAGAAGATTGAAGAAGAGGCAGGGAGGAAACAGAGGACCCCTTGAGAGATAGCAGCAGGCATCTAGGCAAGGCAGGCTAGGCACCTGGAGCCCATCACCAAGGGTGAAGGGAAGGACTAGTGGCCGTTCTCCACAGGTGGAGTGGACAGGCTTGCTGACAGCTTGGAGAGGGTATAGATAAAAGAGGAGTGAAGGGTGACACTGATGTTTTCATCAACAACTTTTTCCTAGTCCCTCTTAACACCTAAGGAGGCCTGCAGGGAGATTCCTCAGGGGGATCTTCTTTGATCTGGGACAGAGGGCTAAGAGTGGGCCAGAGCCTACCCGCTGGGTACCACCCTTGTGCTGTCCTCACAGGGCGAAGACCCAAGAGATGAGGACGCACACTGAATGGCCAGCAGCCTCACCCTGCGACTGCCCACTAGTGCTGCGGAAGCTCATCTGCAAGGAGGACATCGGGACAGGCTGCAAGTGTATTTTGAAGGCACCCCTGGTGTCTGACATGGAGCTGGAACGCTTCATTCTGGCGCCCCGTGACCCCAGCCAGGTGCTGGTGTTCGGGATCATCTCGTTGCAGAACCCAGACAGAACCACCTACCTCCAGTGGCTGCTGGACACCCTTTATCGTCACCTGCAACGGGGTCGTGGCTCACCTTGTATTCAGGTGGGTCTGGACCATGGGAGTCCCAGCAGGGTATAGGCTGGTGTCGGGAGAGCTGGAAGAGTCTGGCCCCTGGAGGAGGGGCTGGCCCTCTGGCCTTGCTTCAGCTCCTCTTCTCCTTGGCCTTTGCTCCCACTCATGCTCTTGTCAGAACTTCTGTCCCTCTTTACTATCTCCCTGTCCTCCTTCCATCCCAGGGCGAGTCACCACATCAAGACAGGCACCATGTCTGTCTGACCTTGCGACATAATCAGGGTACTGCCCTTTTCTGTTGGAGTACAGGGCACATTGTATGATTATTCACAGCAGAGTGCCTGGGTGCCCGCTGTGGTCATCAGTGACGACTCTCACTCTCACCACTGGAAGGCCGGGGGACTTGCGGCCTCTGGAGACAGTGGGCTCCTTACGGAGAGATGCATGTAGGAAGGGAATGGCCCCTCAGGCAGGCATGAGATGGGACATTGCATGGGGCTTCAGGATGCAGTCAGGCACCAGGCGGGTCAAGAGTCAATCCTTGTGGCATGATGCTGACAGCTCTTCTGCATCAGGTGAACACTGGGGGGTTTCTGTCTTGGCAGTGCCGGCATGACCCTTACCGCCTACTGCGGTATGACCTGGACAGTCCCCTGCAGAACAAACCACCCCTGCTGGTGAAGAAGAATGCTGTGGCTCAGGGCATGGTTCTGGTGAGCTGGAGTCTATTCATTGCAAATGTGCGAGGAAAAAGGAGGAGGGGGATGCTCAGTGAGGAAGGTCCTGAGTCTGCCCCCATCCACCAGGGGCCAGAGCAGACAGGACTCAAGTGCAGCCAGCTAGCCCAGGACCTGTGGTCTGAGGCTAGCCTCCTCTCTCCTCCCTCAGCCCTACTCAGCCTCTTCTCCAAATCTGGAAAACAAAGGAACAGGAGGTGCCTAACTCAGCGGATCAAATTCTTTTCATCAGTGTTTTAAAATAAGCTTTAAACTAAAAATATGAGGCTGTATGGGTGCAAAAGTCAAGCACTCAGCTGCTAGCTGAAGATTGGCTGTTGGAACGACCCCAAGGTGACTCAGAAGAAAGGCCTGGCAATTTGCTTTGGAAAGACCCCAGCTTTGACAACCCAGTGGAGCAATTCCATTCTGTGCAAACGGGGTCAGCACAGTCGGTTTCCTCTTTTTGGTTTGGGTACAGAAAAATGGTAAAGAAGGAAAAAATGGTGTGTGCTTACTAGAAGAAGCTTGGAAAACACAATTTAGAAAATAATCCTTTTATACTGAGAAAGCGCATGTGCAAGCCCCCTGCCCAGGTCTTGTAGTTTGTTTCTTCATATATAGTTTAGGGTCCTGCATTGTTAGGTTGAGTGATATCATGAGCATTTCTTTAGGCCTTTTAAATCTTTTGTGATAGCTGATATTTCATGATGGAAAAGTGGTCTGCATCCAGTTTCTCTATTCATGCTCCCCTTGTCAGACAGTTAGGATAGTTCCCTTTTTATTTTTTAATTCAGATAGTGCTGTGATGAGTATCTTGGCGTACAAATCTTCCAACAGGTCTCTGGCTGTGCAGGATGAGGGGAGAGAGATGAGCAGGGCAGCACAGCCCTCCCTGGGGAGAGATGGGTGTGCACGGATGGGGAGGAGTACATAGCGTGAACTGGACCATGGCGGGTGGCAGAGTGGGTCCCCTGGGCAGGAATACATCACTCACACCCCACACAAGCCCTGTGGATAAAATGTGGAGCAGGGCAGTGAGGGCTGAGGGAGGGGTCTGTGCTCTGACCTGAGGGCTTGGTCAAGGACTTCAAGCTCACTGGGCTACTCAGGCTATGGGTTACCCCTTTCCAGACCTCCAAAGGCTTAAATTCCTACCCTCTTTCCCAGTCCCCTGAGCTTTCCAGAGCTCCCCTGCCTGACGATTTTCATGCTGATGTGCTGAGCCCCTCTCCTCTGTCTCTTTCCTCTGTTAACAGATGTTTATTGGAGGTAGGCTTCTTTTTGGAGGTACTGTGTTTAATGGCAATGGCTTAAGCAAGCAGAACCTTGTGAAGGAAATCTTCCAGGCTCAACATAAGTGCAATATGGGCTACTTCCTGCCATATGACTTCAAGTTCAGGTAAGAAGGGAAATACATGTGGATGAAGGATGGATAGATGGATAATGGAGAGATAGAAAGGAAACAGACCTGTAGGGAGGGTACAGGGAGAACCCTGGGACCTAAGAAGAATGCAGCAGGCGAACCAGAGACAATAGGGAGGCTTTGGCTGCAGGGCACAAGGTAGAAGCTGGTGGCAGGAGAATTTTGCAGATGGGTAGAGCAAAATGAGAACAGCCACAAAGAGGGCAAAAAAAAACTTTGGGACCCAGGCTTGGGCAAGGAGGGACCTGAGATTGTTCACACCGCTGTTTCTGTTGGAGAACAAATGGAGACAGGGTCTGATTAGGGGCCCTCACTATCCCCTGCCTCCTGCCCTGACCTTCCCAGGCTCCACTGCAGGGTACAATTCCAGTTTTTCATCTCTTCTGCATCCAGCAGGATCACATAGACCTTGCTCTTTCATGGATTGATTGCAGCCCTGGTGCAAAGAAGTGGGAGTGCAGGTTGCAGTCTACCCCAGAGAACCCCCTCAGGCTTTTCCACAAGGTGCAGCCCTTGGCTCAGCTTTGTTGAGATGTTCACAACTAGGCCTTGGCTCTGGAAACAGGCAGCTTTGTCCAGGGGATGAGCCTCCTGCTTGTGAAATGACTGAGGACTCTTTCAGGAGTCCAGATTCTAAAATGCTGGGCACCACGCTGTGTGGTACAGTGAGAATCTGAGGCAAGGGGAGGCAAGGGATAGTAAAAAAGGACTCTGGTCACCTTCAGTAACTGCCAACCACTCACTATGTCTGTGTCCCAGGCTTTTTGTTTTTAAAGTGAGAATAAGAGTCTTCGCTGTGTTGGGTTGAAGTTTCTGAGTCAATTCAATTAGGTGCTACCTCATCATTAACATTCATTGACAGTTTGCGAATTATTACAGGGCCTCTGTTGATCTAGTGGATAGAAAGGTGTGCTACCAACACTAAGATGAGCAGTTTGAATCTACTAGCCTCTCCAAGAGAAAAAGAAGGGCAATCTCGTCCCATGCAATTTTCTTGTTGTTGTTATATGACATTGAGTCACCTGTGACTCATAGCAACCCTCTGTACAGCAACTCTGAAGCCTGCCCTGTCCTGAGCCAGTCTCACTAATTCTGACACACCAGTCCCCATTACCCCAGTTACTGTATCAATCATCTCATCCAGGGACTTTCTCTCCTGCACTGTCACTCCACCCTTCTGAGTATGATGTCCGTATCCAAGGATCAGTCTCTCCTGGCCACATGCTCAAAGTATCTGAGACAAAGCATCAAAATCCTTGCCTCCAAGGAAAAACTTGGTTTCACCCTCTCCAAGACAGACCTGTTTTTTTTTAATTGGTGAAACATGGGAAGTTCAAGACTCTTCTCCAGCACCAAAATTCAAAGGCATCAATTCTTCTTCTGTCATTCTTAATCATTTTTCTGGTCTCTTATACATAGCAAGTAATTGTGAAGATCATGGCCTGGATCAGGTGCACCTTAGTCTCTAGATTGACATCATTGCTTCTCAATACTCTGGAGAGGCCCCTAATAGCAGATTTACCTAATGCAATTTGTCTTTTGATTTCCTGACTGCTGATGCTTAGAGTGTGGATTGTGGAGCCAGCTGTAATTGTTAACAACCTCTATCTCTTCTCCATCCATCATGGTGCTGCCAGTTGGCCCAGTGGTGAGGATTTTTGCCCTCTTGATATTGAGCTTCAATCCATACTGAAGACTACAATCCTTGACCTTCTGCAAGTGCTTCAGGTCCTCCTCAGTGCCTCTGAAAACTCACTGAAGGGTCAGCTATAGGCTGGTCTGACTCAACTGAATTGTGGATGAAGTATTATTATTATTATTATTATTATTATTATTATTACTAAAATAAATTCTGATCTCCAAATTTTTTATATCCAAGATGCTGAGTTAACTTAAATGTACACTTTTAATAGCTTTCAACAATTTTAAGGAATGATAGGAAAAGAATCAGAAATTGTAGAAACATACAGAGATGGTCTAGGTTTTTGAGAGTAGTAGAAAAGCAAAGATCCTTAGACTTCTAGACCATTAGAATTCATTCTAAGTGTAGCATGACAGATTGATAATTTGAAAACGAGGTTGAAAATGGAATAGACTCTCACAAGGCATCATCAGTGGTTATCAGTAAGTTGTCAACAATTTGATTCTACTTGCTCCACGGTCAACATCAATGGGAGCAAGAGACAAGAATTCCTAGAACATGGTACATTGTGAAAATCTGCTTGAAAACATATCTTTTAGATTAAAAGTGTTAAAAAGCAAAGTTGTCACTAACTGCATTGGTCAAATCCGCTGATGAGATGGATTGACAGGGTAACTGGAGTAATATGGGTCCGTGCATCAGAGACAGTAGATTGGCTCTCGATAGGGCAGGTCCAGAGCAATTGTGCATGCCTTCATTGTAAGTCACAGGTGACTCCATGGCACAGAACAACAATAACAGCAGCAGGAGGTACTAGGTAGGAGTGGGTTTATTACTATGTTGATGAAATGGCCTTGGTAGTAATGGCCCTATTATACTAAAGGAGACTAGTCCTTTTCCAGTTCTAGGGTCTGTACAGAAGTTGAAGAAGCTCCCTGACAAGGGAGGTTGATATGTCCTTGAGGACTTTTGCAATATTATGGAGAAATTCTTGCAAGGTCGTGACTGAAACTCAAAGAAAAGCATGACGTTTAAAACAGCCTATGCATGCTGTGCTTTAAGCACTAACGCAGAATCTAGCCTGTCCCCACTGAAAGGTTTTACACTGAACCCAGCTTGTCTCAGTGTGATGCTCATCTTGTACCCAGAAAGTGGATACAGTAGCAGAAAGTGGGTGCAAAGTGAGGAGGACTTCACTCAGTGACTGTATCTTTGACCTCGTTCCTCTCTCCTTGACCATTTGTGACATTATGCCACCACCAGGGCTCCTTGCACATGGGAGGGACCAAATCCAGCCTGGGACAGAAGGCAGGACCCCAGGGCGGCCACATCCTGCCTTTGCCCTCCCTTGGGAGGGAAAGCAGTTGTGCCCTTTATCCTCTTTACCAAAAAAAAAAAGGAGGGGGGAACCCAATCCAACCAATTGCCAAGTACCAGAGCTCAATGGGGATCCCATGTGTGTCAGAGAGGGCTGTGCCGCACACCATTTTCAGTTGTTGATTTTTTTCAGAAGTAAATTGTCTTCCAAGGTACCTCTGGATAGATTCAAACTGCTAACCTTTTGGTTAGCAAGCAGGCATGTTAACATCTGCTTTGCCTTTGTGTCTACAGGAATGTGGGGGCTCATAGAAGCCAAGTGGGAGGAGCAGGGCTGTGAAGAGGCTACTTGCCCCGGATTCTCAGCTTTGCTTCCCCCCCACCCCATCCCCAAGCTCTGTTCTTACTTAACATCCCTCCAACCTGCCTCCCTGCAGTTCTTCCGCTTCTATCTGGAGCCTGGTAGATGCAGAAGCATACCAGAGAAAAATGTCTTATAACATTCAAGAAAGCTCATCATTGTCGTTGGTCCAAGAAGATGTGACAGAAAAGAAGTCCTCTGTTGAGGAGGAGAAGCAGTACATTTCCGCACCAGACCGTTCAGCAGAGTAGGTGTCATTAAAACCAACGCCCTGGCTTTGCCACCAATACCGCAGCTGGTGATGTGGCCTTGGGCAGGTCACTCTCTGTGGGGCCTTGGTCATTTCTGTAAACTCTGGCATCTAGCCCCTTTCTACCCAAGTGGTTCAGCTGGTATCAGTTATGTTCCCTAGAGCTGCTGGCAGAAGTCTGTGGGTGGAAATGAAGGCCCATTGGCAAGTCATATCCCAACCCCACAGCCCAGGTAGTGAAGGGTAGAGACTGGCCCACTATGCTTTGCAAGGAACTCACTGAAATTTTTGAAAAGTGAACTAAGTCAGTGGTGGTAGTCGTGAAGGAAAGCAAGCTCTTATTTGTTCTGCAAGAACATTAAATCCTGCCTTCTTTAGCAAGATAGAACAGAAAAACCATGAACATCTAGGAAGGTCACAGGTAGCTGGCACTTCAGGGCTGGATATAAAACTAACCAATAGCATCACATGTAGCAGGGAGAGAGATGCAGAGACCTGGGTCTGGCTAAGGCAAAGCTCCAAGCTGCTGTCTGTGTTGGTCAGCGCACACACAACCATCCTTAGCATTTGCCTCTCTCTGTTTTAATATTTAGAGTAATGAAGCCTGTAGTAGACCTGCCTCCTCTCAGCAAAACCAGAAAGGACAGTACTTTGCCCAGATTGAAGAAACAGTTCACTAAGAAGTGATATCAACTCCACCAGCCACCAAAAGTGCCAGACCGCACACCTGGACACTACTGTTCCCTCCTCCACCTGCCCTCCCTCTGCTGCCTACCCTCCTCTTGCCCCCTACCCTCCCCCTGCTCCCTGTCATCCTAATCTCCCGCCCACCTTTCCAGTCACTGTGTAATAAACATGCCTGCTCCAGCGCCAGGGTGAGGTGTGGGGTAGGCTGGACAGACCTGGCTAGCTCTCACTCATACAAGACTTAAGGATCTCCACAACCCTATTCTAGGCAGATACTTGGATAAGAGATTGTTGTGGCCTTGGGCATGGAAGAGTCTCAGACTCTCTTAACCAAACACACAGGGAGCCCTGAGTTTGGGGGAACACAGTTTCTGAGGACTCAGCCTAGAATCTCCCAGGCAGCAGCTCATTCAGACACCATCTGGACCAGGTAAAACCACCTTCCATTACCAACCACCCCATCAACATTTAGGATCCACCCAAGACATCATTCTTGTCTAGAATATCATCCTGCTGTGCCAATCATGCACCTTAGCTGAAAGACTTCAGTGATTAGCAGCTACATGAATATGCTGATGCAGAAAATCAGAAACAAGATCACAAGGTCCTTCCTCCTGAACTTCCAGAGATTGTGGTGAAGAGAATCGGGAATATGGACACACTATTCCACAGACTCAATGGCACATAACAACAACAACAATCCACAGACCAGCAGTCAGGAAATCCAAAAACAAATTGCACTCGGAAAATCTGCTGTCATGAACCTCTCCAGAGTGCTAAAGAGCCGTGTTGTCAGTCGAAACACAAAGGTGCATCTCATCCAGGCCATGGTCTTCTCAATTACTTGTTATGCATCAGAGAGTTGGACAATCACTAAGGATGACAGAAGAAAAATAGATGCCTTTGAGCTGTGGTGCTGGAGAAGAGTCTTGAACATACCATCAACTGTCAAGAAAACTAAGAGGTCTATTTGTGGGAGGATGAAACCAAGTTTTTCCTTGGAGGCTAGGATTTTGAAACCCCGCCTCAATTACTTTGGATACATGGCCAAGAGACACTGGTCGTTGGAGAAGGACGTCATGCTCAGAAGGGCGGACAGACAGCACAGGGAAGGATAACCTTGGATGAGATGGATTGATACAGTAACTGGGGCAATGGGGGTTGGTGTGTCAAAATTAGTGAGACTGGGTCAGGACAGGGAAGGGTTCAGAGCTGCTGTACGTAGGATCACTATACATCTCAGGTGACTCAACGGCACATAATAATAACATATTATGACAGGTTTGGAAGCAGGAGTGGCATCCACTTTCTAAATAACATGACTCCAGAAACTCTATGAACTTTGATAAATGTTGATCATTGTAGAGGGGCTTTACACCTTTTGTTCATAGGGTTACTGTGAGTCATGCTTGACTCGAAGGCAATCAACAAAAACAACGCCACAGACCAAAGAGAACAATATAGTTCTGGAGAGAAGAGTACAGTCAGAAAACAAGCCATCCAATTCAAAGAACTTAGCTGCAATACTAGAGAGAAAGGAACAGAAGCAGTTGATGCCAAATCCAGTGAACTCTGCCACAGGACCAAAGAATAAGGATCGCAGGCAGGGTGAGTTGCCCATCCCTTGCCTACTGGAATGTTAAGCTCCCCAAATAAAGCAAATCTTCCTGGGAGCCCAGGGACCAAAGAAAAATTCAGGCAAGGTGAGCTGTCTTTCCCTCTGAACTAGTGAGTCTCCCTCCCTGATGTGGTCATCAGATCAAGGACCTGCTAGGGTCTCAGGAAAGAAAAATCCTTTCAATGCAATGAAAAGGAAGAAGCAGACTATCTCACACCCTACACAAAACCAAAGCAAGACATTATCCCCCCCGAAAGTGATCAAAATACAGAATCATTAGATTTTCTGAACTTAAAAAGTCTGATGGAACTTTCTGACACAAAATTCAAAAGAACATAGTCAATAGAACAATATATTCAACGAGTGAAAGACAAACTCAAAGAATTGCAGGATTCTATAAGCAAAGACAAAAAGGAACTTTAAAAAATCCAAGATAATACAGATAAAACAAATGAGGAATTAGAAACTCTAGAAAGAACAAGATACTGCAATCTAGAATATGAGGACCAGTGTCTCAGAAGTTGTCAACATGTTGTAGGGACAAATGAGCAGAATGGAAGAGATGGAGGAAAGAATCAGCAAAATAGAAGGTAGAGTTCTCAGCACTCTACAGAAGGAAACAGAAGGAAAATGAAAAAGCCTAAGAACAATGTGAGACATCATCAAGAGGAATAACATGTGCATAATTGGACCTCTCCAAGGTACTGAGAAGCAATGATGTCAGTCTGGAGGCTAAGGTGTGCCTGATACAGGCCATGGTCTTTGCAATTACTCGCTATGCATCAGAAAGCTGAACAATGACTAGAGATGATAAAAGGAGAGTTGATGCCTTTGAGCTTTGGTGCTGAAGAAGAGTATTGATATACCATGAACTGCTAGGAGAGCAAACAAATTCATCCTAGAGAGGGTGAAGCCAGGCTGATTCTTGGAGGCAAGGATTCTGAAGCTCCATCTGACATACTTTGGACATGTTGCAAGGAGGGACCAGTCCTTGGAGAGGGACATCGCGCTTGGGAGCGCAGGAGAGGAAGACCCTCAATGATATGGATTGATTCTGTCACTTGGGTAGTGGGGATAGGCATGTCAGAGACAAAAATATTGGCAAGGAATAGAGCAGGGTTTAGGGCTGTTGTACATAGGATCGCTATGAGTTGCAAGTGACTTGATGGCACATAACAACAACAATTGGAATCCCAGAACAAAAAGATGTTAAAAAAAAAAGGCAATGAAAAAGCTGTGGAAGAGTTACTGCAAGAAAACTTTCCAGGAGTAGTAAGAATGAGCAAATATACATACAAGAGATGAGAGAACTTCATACAGAATAAACTCCAAAAGAAAAACACCAAAGCATATTATAGTCAAATTTGCCAGAGCCATATCTCAGTCACAAAAGGACAAATACTGCATAACACCACTGTTATAAACCAGGACTGGCAGGGAGATAGGGGAGGGAAACTAGGAAAAGAGTAAATAGGTAATGAGCACTGCATTGTTAACAGATGAGGGAAAGAATCGTTTAAAAGGAATATAGGATTAGGCATTATATGTATGACAACAGTCCAGAATAAGAGGTGCATTGCAAAGTAGACTGAAGGAGAAGGAAGAGAGGAGGAGGGAGAAAATTGTTCAACAATTAATGAATATTAAAAAAAATAAATAAACTGAACTGAGGAAAGGAGAAGGGAGAGGGGGAGAGGAAAATGTGCAAGAATGAATGAATGAAAATCCAATTTTTCTGTAAACTTTCGTTAAATTCACAATAACCTGAGAACTTCCCTAATAAGCTCCATAACCATGAGTATGGTTTTATGAGATCTGTGTGACCATTGCAATGAATTTTGGGCGAAGTAGTAGGATTACTGTTAGAATTAGTAGGTGCAAGTGAATGTGGACTACGTCTGACTTAATTGGTTTTATACCATGTATGTTGTGAATAGGGATAGTTCCCTGCTGTGAAATTAATAGAGGCCAGATGTGGCCATCCCTATGATACCTACATTCTTTTTTTCAGGCCCTGTTCCAGGTAGGCAGAAGTGTGACTGGGCTGGGGAACACCAAGGGAGGAGAAACAGAGCCTTTAGCCACAAAGGTCTGTCCTTCTCAATGATTATAGTGTTTTGGCAGAAAATGTGAGATTTAAATGCTCAGCCAGTATCGGAGATTAACAAACCTTTTATTATGTGTAGGTCAAGAACATCAGCTATTGCCCAAACTGTTCCAACCCCAAGAGGAAGCAAAGATTGGTCTTATATACAGATATTGGGCATGGGGGTTACACAACGTTCATTGAGGTTGGGAGTTGAGTTTTCCTTCCATTCAGGAGTCATTACTGTTTCTGACTTCTCCAGGCCCCGGGCCAGATACAGGTTGTAGTCAGGGAGTTGTAACCCAGCTGGGTCAACATGTACTGGAAACAAATCTTAGCAACACATATTATTGTCAAACTTATTAAGGCATACATTTCTTAACATGGTTGTCAGAACAAAACGGCTTCTCTGATATTAACACATAAAATGGTTTCTCCGGTTCAAATCCACCAGACGCTCTGCTGGAGAAGGAGGAGCAATCTCCTCCTGTACCAGTCAGATCAGATTTCACACACACACACACACATAATAAAATTTATTTTAAAAAATAGTTTCTCTAATGCTATTAAAATAGAAACTAAAACTATGGACATATATTTCCAGAAAACCTGGAACCCAACCATGCCGGAAAGGGCTTTTGAAAGAGCAGAGCAAGTCCCTATGGTCCACACAGGGGATGTGAGGCCACATAGATCAGGAATAAGGTGGCCTGCCATGCAGAGACTGTTCCTCTCTCAACTTTCACTGGAATCTTATGGAGAAGAGAGATCGTGCCTTATAAATTTGTGGCTTTGTAAACTTATGTATAGATGCACAGTAGAATCCTGACCCAGGCTAAGTCCTAAGCCTGCCCCGAGGTTGAGTCTAATCATGAACATCACGCTGAGTTTCTGACCTGGACCCAAGGCTGAACCCCAATCCATGAGCCTGGGCTATACATTGGCCTTGTCCCTAGCTGAGCCCCAGTACTAGGCTTTCCTGATCATAGACATTATCCTGTACCCTAATTTTACCTGTTAGGCCAAGCCTTAATTCCAAACTACTACCCAACAGCTACTATCTCATCAAGTCTCATTCCTTCCCTTAACAAACATTGTAGCAAGCCCTTTACCACTAAGATGTACAAAGAGCCTCCCAATTCCAGGAACACCCTACATCTCCTTTGTCAATCCTTCAACACTGAGGTCCCCTATTTTTCCCAGTAAAGACTTGTTCCCAGGCAGAAATTAGATCACCTAACTTGTTCAGCAGTGCTCAGAACTGTGCTCAAAAAAAGTGAATGCATAGACTGGGATCTTAGCAACCAGCTAAAGCCACTTGGGTGCAGTCTAAACAGTTTGTGCAGACATGGGGAGGCCCTTCTCCACTCTGTGCTCTAGGGGGGTGAATAGTCATGGTGAGGAATAGGGCAGCTACTGCGTGTGCCCTCAGCAATGCCTCCTCCTTATCAAAGGAAGAGTACAATCTGGACTTTTTCCAGAAAATGCTACACAGGAGGTGACTCCCAGCTAAGAGTTCAATGAATGTTAGCACTCCTCTTTGTCATGCCTCTGTGCTCTGTCCCTGCCTGACTTTGTGAGTGCTTCCAAACCTGAGCCACTCTCTGATCTTCACCAGCTGTCTTTTAGCTGCCTATGCCTGTCCCATTACTTATCTAAAGCTTTCTCTAAGTCAACTCCTTTTTTGACAAATGATACCTACTACACAGTCGAATCCACCAGTTGCTCTTGGGGTAAAAGATGAGCAATTTCCTTCCATATGATTTACTGATTTTGAAAATCCCCTGGACAGCCAGTTACGGATTGGTTCCAACTTAATGTCACATACCACCAACAAAAACATAGCTTATATTAAGTAATATTATCTCTGAAATCACAATGCATATTTTCCCAAATACAAACACTAAATAAACAATCTAATTATTAAAGTATGGTAAAATGACCTAAAATAATTTTGCCAACCACTGAAAAAACCTCCCAGAGAGAAGCGTAATCACCTCTGAACCACTGTCCTCAATCTTACCTTGGCTCTGGTCAGAAAAGCACCTGTATGCAGCATAGTCAAATGCAAATAAAGGCATCAGAACACAGAATCAATGGATTTCCTGAAAGTCTGATAGAACTGTCTGACTCAAAATTCAAAAGGATAATGATTGAATATTTTCATTGGGTAAAAGAAAAACTCAAGGAATTGCAGGATTCTATAAGCAAAAGCCAGGAGGATCTTAAAAAAAAAAAAATCAAGACAATGCAGACAAAACAAAAGGGATATTATTTATAAACCCTCAAAAAAACAAGAAACTGCAATCCAGAATATTAAAACCAGAGTCTCGGAAGCTGGCAACATGTTGGAGGGACAGATGAGCAGAATTGAAGAGATAGAGCACAGAATCAGCAAAGAATGAGAGAGAGCTCTCAGCATTGATCTGCTAAAGCAAAAAGCAAAAGCAAAAAAGGAAGGGAAATTAAGAAAGCCTAAGAATAATGTGAGACACCATCAAGAGGGAAAAAACATGCACATAATTGGAATCCCAGACAAAAAGAGGGGGGAAAGGCACTGAGAGAGTTGTGGAAAAGTTGCTAGAAGAAAACTTTTCAAGAATAATGAAAAATGAGAGAAAATACATACAAGAAGCTGAGTGAACTCCATAGATACTAGACCACAAAAGAAAAACACGATGGCATATCATAGTCAGATTTACCAGAAACAAAGACAAGAGAGAATTCTGAAAGCAGCTAAGGAGTAACAAAGAGTAACTTATAAAGAAAAGCAAAGAAGATGAAATTCTGCCAATTTCTCAGCAAAAACCATGCGAGCAAGAAGACAATGGAAGGACATATATCAAATACTCAAAAAACACAAATTTTAACCAAAAATATTCTACTCAGGAAAACTGTCTATAAAATATGATGAGTGATCATGATAGTCTCAGAAAAGCAAAAAGAAATGGAGTTTGTAAAAGCAAGATCAATGTTGCAGGAAATACTGGAGGAACTCTTCACAGCGACACCACAGAAAGGTGGATGGCTCAAACTAACCAGCAATAATACAAAAAAAAAAAGCCCAACAAAATGATAACCAATAAAACTTTGCTTCTCAATAATTACACTGAATGTAAATAGTTTAAACACATCAGTGAAGAGAAAAACAGTAGCAGACTAGATTTAAAAACCATCAATACGCTGTTGATAAAGAAACACACTTAAAAAGTGAAGATAAAGACAGACTAAAAATGAAAGGATGGGAAAAAATTACTAAGCGAAAGGTAACCAGAAAAAAGCAGGATTAGCAGAATTAATCTCTGATAGCATAGATTTCAGTGTAAAAACCATCGCAAAGAACAAGGAAGGTCATATAATGCTTAAAGGGTGAATATAACAAGAGGACATAACCATAATTAATATCTATGCACCAGGTGATAGACTTGCAAAATACACAAAGCATATAGTAACAGAACTAAAAAAAGAAATTACACCACCACTAAAGTAGTAGGAGACTTCAGTATACCACTCTCAAGGAAAGATAGGACTACAAAAAAGAATCTCAACAAAGATACTGAATAACTAAACCACACAATTAATGAACTCAATCTCATAGGTATATACATGTTCATGGACCCCCTAAAAAGATCAGTATTCATTCTTCTCCAGCATGCATGGAACATTTTCCAGAATAGATCACATTTTAGGTCACAAAGCAAGCCTCAATAAATTAAAAACATAGAATATAAACCTTTTCCTCAGACCACAGTGCTACAAAATTAGAAATCAACAATAGAAGACAAAAGAGAAAAAACTTATGCACTTGGAAACTGGACAACACCTTGTTTGTACATGAGTGGACAATAAATTTAAAAAATAAGAAATTTCTTTAAATAAATGACAATGAAACTTCTCCAGTAGGGTAAAAAGGGAAGCCACTGACTGGGAAAAAGTATTCGGTAATAACATATCAGATAAGGGACTTATATCCAGAATTTATGAAATACTTGAGCACCACAACAAGATAAAGGTAAATAATCCAATAGAAAAATGGGCACAGGATATGAACAGGCACTTCACCGAAGACGACATTCAGATGGCTAACAAACACATGAAGAAATGCTCAAAATCCCTAGCCCTAAGAGAGATGCAAATTAAAACAACTATGAGATATCATTTCACCCCAGTCAAAATAGCAAAATTTAACAGAACAGCAAGCAACAAATGCTGGCGAGGTTGTGGAGAAACTGGAACCCTGATTCACTGTTGGTGGGAGTGTAAAATGGTGCAACCCCTGTGGAAAGCAGTATGGCGCTTTCTCAAAAAGTTGCAAATAGAGATACCATTTGACCCAGCAATTCCACTACTGGGAATATACCCTGAAGAGACCATAGCTGACATCCAAGCAGATATATGCACACCCATGTTTATTGCAGCTTTGTTCACAATAGCAAGGAGTTGGAAACAACCTAAGTGCCCATCAACAAACGAATGGCTAGAGAAGCTGTGGTATATTCGCACAATGGAATATTATGCTGCATTAAAAAACAAGGAACTCATGCAATATTATTCAAAATGGTTGACTCTGGAGAACATTATGCTGAGTGAAATATCCCAGTCACAAAAGGACAAATATTATATGATGCCACTGTTGTAGAATGGGACTGTCCTGGGGGCTGGGGAGAGACTGAGTAAGATGGGTTCGATAATGTGTACTGCACTGAAACAGAGGAGGGAGAAAACTGTTTAAAAGAGAGATGTAACTGGGTATTTCTGTCATCACAGGAGACTAGAGCGAGGGCTGCATGGTGGAGGGGACCTGGGGGAGTGTTTGTAAAACAATGAAAGAATCTTTTCTTTTACTTTTCCATAATTTTTGGACTCATGTACTTATAACTTGTTAGTCAAATTTGTGTCTTCTAGGTTGCAACACCCCCATGATACATCTTCAAGGATATGAACATGTACAGCCAAGCACAATCAATAAGAGTGCATCTGAATTCCAAAATCAATCTCCATAATAGTCTATGTGTTTCCTACTGCCAAAGGGGCCCTTTAGAGTAGTGAGAGAAGATCTTCACCCTGAAACCCACAGCGTCCCTTTTCAGCAGGAAGTAGCTAAGAGAATATGCCGTGCCCTTTTCCTTATGACTCAGGATGAAGTCTCTCTCAGGGAGGAGTGATAGGGAATGGCAAAGGATACAGTGACAAAGAAGATTAATCAGAACTGGCTTTGACAAGCACTGTGGCATTTGGACAAGAACAAACTGGGAGGAGGGTAGAGAGAATAGTGCAACAATGAATGAGTAGAAGCCCAAAATCTCTGTAAATGTTTATGAAAATTAATAAAATATAATAAAAAAAAGAAATAAATGACAATGAAAACACAACTTACATTCAGATCATCAACAGACACATGAAGAAATGCTCAAAATCCAGTGCAACAATGAATGAGTGAAAACCCAAAATCTCTGTAAATGTTCATTAAAACTAATAAAATTTAATAATAAAAAAAAGAAATGTTCAAAATCACTAGCAATAAGAGAGGTTAAAATCAAAACCACAATGAGATAACGTCTCACTCCAGTAACAATGGCAAAACTTAGCAGAGTAGCAAACAATGGATAAAGTGAAGAGGATGTGGAGAGGTGAGAACTCTCATACACTGTTGGTGGGATTGTAAAATGATACAACCACTCTAGAAGGCAGTTTGGCATTTCCTCAAAAAGTTGAACATATAAACTCTATATGACTCAGCTCTTCCACTACTAGCAATATAACCCAAGGAAATTAGAACTGATACACAGAGATTTGTACACCAGTGTTCATAGCAGCATTATTCACCATCACAAGAACATGCAAACAGCCCAAATGTCCAATAACAACCAAATGATTGAGAAATTGTGGTACGTTCACATGAGGGCCACACTCAGGAGCAATGATTTTAAAAAATTCTACATAACTTGGGAGAGACTGGAGAGCATTATGGTGAGTGAACTAACTCAGTCTCATAAAGACAAATACTGCATTAGACCATCATTTTAAAAACAGAAGGATGACTAGTAAAACATGTACGGGAACCCAAGGGAGGAAGGGAATGGGCAAATCAGAAATTGACTATCTAAAATGGAAATATTAAGACATAAGGTATGAAGTAGCTTGCTTGCATGCTTTGTGGTTATTAGTAAGATAATTGTAAGGGCAAAGTGAACAGTTTAAAAGCAATATAGGGTATTATGATTATCGTAAGAGGCTAGAATGAAGGTTGCAGAGTGGAGTATACTCGGGGTGGAGGTGGGAGTGCGCGGGGAGGGGGTGTGGGGGCATTGTATACCAATGAAGGAATTTTTCTTTTACTTTTCAAAGACGAGAGCGAACTGGGGTGGGGGGGGTGAGGGGCGGGAAGAAAAGTGCAACAATGAATTAATGGAAATCCAAAATCTCTGTAAATGTTCATTAAAATTAACAATAATTTTAAAAACTGTAAATAAAAATATACAAAAGTTAATGGCTAGAAAAGCCGGGGAGTGGTCTGTGGTGTCAAGGGTTCATTGTTCAAAATAGCTTTTGTTCACTGAGTTAGACTTCGCTACATGGATGGAAGGAAACATGTGAATGAGGATGTGTTGGTCTTTTGCAAGGGGTTTAGCTAGTCTTGCCATTAAATTGAATGGATTCCGCAGCATAAATAAAGAATATCATCGCTAGCAAAGAAGATGCAGAGAATGCAGAGTGCAAGCCCTTCAGAGCCAAAGATTCCTGAGCCATTCAGACCCAAGCCAGAGCAGCAGCTACAGCAGAGAACCAGAAACCTGACCTAAGACAGAGCTGACCTTGGAACGGTTATCCCATGGAATCCATGGAACCAGAGCTAGAAAACTTCACCCAACGTTGTTGAAGTAGACTTAATTGGCAGGACTAAGCTTTGTAAAACTGGCCTAAAGCGGAAGGAGTAAAGCTGTTCTGAATGAGCGATTCTATCCTTCTACCGACCTGAATTTCCTAAAAGGGAAGCCTTTTGACTTTTTTAAATAACACCATAATCATAGGAAGGAAAAAAAAGAGAGGGATATTTGTTTCTTCTTTTGTCAGTTTGTGAGAAATTCAATTCTCTTCTCCAATACCACAGGTCAAAGGCATCGATTCTTCTGTCATCCTTGTTCATTGCCCCGCTCTCAGATGCATAGCAAGTGCATAGAAAATGTCATGACTCGGGTGCATCTTAGTTTTCAAACTGATACAATTTATCCTCAGTATTTTGGAAAGGTGTCTTATTGCAGACTTTGCCAGTTCAACATATCTCTTTTTTTTTTTTCTCATTAAACTTGTTTTAATGGGTCTCAAAATTCTGTGACAAATTTTTGGTCAAGTTGTTTCCATTTAAAAAGTACTGATTTTAAAAACTAATAACTTAAAACTGCCACACGAAAAAGAAAACAAATGGTCCACAAAACATTCCTTTCCTTCTGAAGGTTTTACGATGCATTGTTA
>NW_006400056.1:1174215-1175837 GCF_000299155.1 Elephantulus edwardii
TGTTGTACATAGGTTCGCTATGAGTCGCAGGCGACTCGACGGCACATAACAACAACAACAACAACAACAACTTTATTTACAAAATTCTAATACAAATTTGAACAAATTCTTTCAATTTCCCTCACCAGCCCCTCATCCATCAAATTGTATAATCCAATGATTAATCCCCTCTTCCCCCTGCACGTCCACATCCCTCTGCTTCCAACCTCTCCCACCCCTCCTGGATCCTTATACCCATTCTACAATAATAGTCTTATAACAATATTTATCCTTGTAGGACTGAGTTAGTTCACTCAGCATAATGCTCTCCAATCTCTCCCAAGTTGGGTAATAATTTACAAAGTTATTGCTCCTGCGTGCTGCACAGGATTCCATTGTCAACACATCTATTAATCTGACTGCTGGTACCAATGATGTTGATTGAGGGTCTAAGTAAGATGAGGTCATTGTTTCTTTGGCACAAGTAGCATTTTGAATCACAGTCTTAAAACCCGTCAAATAAGAGCCACTGGATCTTGAAAAGGAGAGGACTCAGGAATCCAATCTACTCTCATCTCACTGGTGGGAACGCTAAGGCCTCTCTCTCTTTGAGCAGCCCTTGACTGATTTAAGGCTGTTAACAAAGTTATGTCTGTAAACAAAGTTGCTGGAGTTCATGACTCCTGTAAGAAATGAAAATATATGTATTTTTCTCTTCAAAAGTTACAAGATGGAGTTAAAGCTGAAACAAGAACCTTTTCTGAAAATTACTAAGAGAAACTCACTTGCTCTTGTACTCTTCATGTGAACCAGCCAAGACCAGATTCTAGTATACAATCTTCCTCAGAAACAAAGACATTCCAAACTTCTACAAGCCCTAGTCCTCTCTTTTGAAGTCCCTCCTTTCAAGTCCTCACCATTCAAGTACAGGACAAATTAGCAAGCCCGGTAGGAACAAGACTGTGAGGTTGAAACCCCAGGGTAAGACACAGACTTAGGGGTTGGGTTTTTATTTTTAATTTTAATTGAAATTTTAATGAAAATTTATAGAGAACTTGGGTTTCCATTCATTCATTGTTGCACATTTTTCTCCCCCACTCTCAGTCCACTTTGCTATGGAGCTCTTATTTTGGATTGTTGTCATGACAATAATACCTAATCACATAGTCCTTTTAAATAGTTCTTTCCCTCATTTGTTTCAATAAAGCAAACATTATTCATGTCCTCTTTCCCCCCCCCAACCCCTATGTCAATCTTGTTTTGAAAAACTATCTGCAGAAAACTCAAGCAACACCCACACCTCACACTATACACAAAACCAACTCAAAGAGGATCAATGACCTAGGAATAAAACCAAGGACTAACAACGTGTACACCAGGGATGTGTCCTGTCTCCATACCTTTTCAAACTGTATGCAGAGCTGATTATCTGAGAGGTTGGGCTCTATGTGGAGACGTGTGGCATTAGGATTGGTGAGAGATCTATCAACAATCTGCATTATGCAGATGACACAACCCTGCTTGCTGAAACTAAAGAGGACCTCATGCACTTGCTGCAGAGGGTCAAGGACTGCAGCCTTCAGTATGGACTGAGGCTCAATGTCAAGAAGACAAAGATTCTCACCACTGAACCAATTGGCAGC
>NW_006400056.1:1176316-1213256 GCF_000299155.1 Elephantulus edwardii
CAGCGCAGGAGGGGAAGACCCTCTATGAGATGGATTGATTCGGTGGCTGGGGTAATCGGGATGGGTGTGTCAGAGGCGGTGTGGTTGGCACAGGATAGAACAGGGTTTAGAGCTGTTGTACATAGATAGGGTCACTATGAGTTGCAAGCGACTCAATGGCACATAACAACAACAATATAAACATCATCAGAGAAAAGCTTAGAAAAATTCATGAAGCCCTAATCCACAACATGAGCAGTCTTCCAAGCATCCTGAAAAACCTACAACCAAGAGAGAATAAAAAGGATGAATGAGACCTTCTAAGCCTTAGCTTTTTACATCAGGATAAAAACCCATGTAAACTGCCCTCTGGAGTGATTGGTGGTCAGACTTAGGTCTGTCAAAGGAACCTTCTGCAGAAGTAAAATGCTTTGCTTAGATCTTCTGTTCTGCTGTGTTTTTGTCATGACACTGAACCATGTTTCTAACAATTCTTTCCTGTAAGTAGCATGAAGGAGTAGAAAAATCAAAGGTTTGTTTATCAGATATTAAAATTTACATCCTGCTCAGCTATTAACTCACTGGGAGGCCTCTGGCAAATCACTGAACCTCCGTTTCCTTATCTGAAAAATAAAGATGATTAAATTAGTTCATTCCCTTTAATTTCTGCTCCAAGTTTAACTTCTTGTGGCGTGGGCATCTTCCCTTCCATTTACAGCACACTGTGATCACAATATTTCCCAAGGGAGGGTGAGCTGTCCTGTAGATCTGGTATGTAGTGTTCTTTTTTTCTGGCCACAGGCCCGCGGGCCCCAAGGATTCCAGGGGGCACTTTGTTCCGCACGCGTACTCCTGGGACAAGAAGAATCATCAACAATGTGCATTATTCAGATGACAACCCTGCTTGCTGAAACTGAGAAGAACCTGAAGCACTTGCTGTGGAAGATCAGGGACTGCAGTCTTCAGTATGCATTGAGACTCAATATCAAGAAAAACAAAGATTCTCACCACTGGGCTGATTAGCAGCATCATAATGGATGGTGAAGAGATTGAGATTGTTCACAGTTTTGGTTTGCTTGGATTCAAAATCAACACTCTTGACACCAGCAGCCAGGAAATTAAAAGACATATTGCAATGGGAAAGTCTGTGGTTAGAGACCTCTCTAAAGTGCTGAAGTGAAAAGATGTCAGTCTGGAGACTAAGGTGTACCTGATACAGGCCATGGTCTTTGCAATCACTTGCTATGCATCAGGAAGCTGGACAATCACTAGGGATGATAGAAGGAGAATTGATGCCTTTGAGCTGTGGTGCTGGAGAAGAGTATTAAGTATATCATGGACTGCTAGGAAAACAACCAGGTTTGTCCTGGAGAGGGTGCTGTTCCTTGGAGGCAAGTATTCTGAAGCTTTGTCTGACATATTTTGGACATGTTGCAAGGAGGGACCAGTCCTTGGAGAGGGACGTAATGCTTGGGAGGGTGGAGGGACAGCACAGGAGAGGAAGACCCTTGATGAAATGGATTGATTCAGTGGCTGGGGTAATGGGGGTAGGTGTGTCAGAGATGGTGAGATTGGCATATTATAGGGCAGAGTTCGCAGGCGACTCGATGGCATATAAAACAACAACAAACAAGTGAGTTAATTTAGAGGAAGCACTTCACTCAGTGCTTGATGACACAAGTTTTTAATAATTCAGCCAAGCTAGTTGCCACCTAGTGGACTCTGTCTGGTTCAGGGTGACCACACATGTGTCAGAGTAGAACTGGTCTCCACCAGATTTTCAATGGCTAACTTTTCAGAAGTAGACCACCATAGCTATCTTCTAAGGAATATCTAGAATTTGAACTGTCACCATTTGGTTAACAGCCTAGTGTGTTAACTGTGTGCACCATCTAGAAACTCAGGAACTCTAATGTTCTTTTGTTAGGTGCTATCTTTATTTAGTGCTTCTGTTAACACAGATATCACAAAAGTATGGCTTTATCAAACAAATTTATTCTCTTTCAATTTAGAAGGCTTTAATATATATATATATTCCAAGACTGACTCTCCCACCCCCTAACAATCTGCCCAAGTATGTGAGACAAAGTTTCACTAGCCTTCCTTCCAGGGAGCACCTTGGTTTCACTTTCTCCTGGAAATACCTGTTTGTTCTCTTGACAGTTCATAGAATATTCAACATTCTTATCCAACATCATAACTCAAAAGTTTTGATTCTTCTTCTTTTATTCTTATTCACTGTTCAACTTTGAGATGCATAGCAAGTGATTGAGATCACATGCACATTAGTAATTAAGCTGACATCACTGCATGTTAGTACACTGGAGAGGTCCCTCATAGCAGATTTTTCTCAGTGTGACTTATCTTTTTATGTCTTGATTGCTGGAGCCAAAGGGTGATGCAACTTAGATGAAATAGTTGACAATTTCATTCTTTTCTTCATTTATCATGATGTTGCCTGGAGGCTTGGTGATGAGGGTTTTTGTTTTCTTAATGTTGAAATGTAGTCAATATTGAAGCTGCAGTCTTCGCTCTTTTGCAACAAGTACTTCATCTTCATTTTCAGTGAGCAAGGCTGTGTCATCTGTATAACGCAGGCTGTTGAGCCTTCCTTTGATCTGATGCCACATTCTTCTTCACAAAGCTGCTCAAATGGTTCATAAAGATTTGAATGGTGGAGAAATAACACAGCCCTGACTCACACTTTTCTTGATTTTAAACTATGCAGTCCTCCCTTGCTCTGTTTGGATAACTTATCTGGTCTAGGTATATGTTTCACATGAGTATAATTAAATATTCTGGGATTCTCATTCTTCTCAATGTTAGCCATAATTTACTGTGATCCATGCAGCCAGCCAAATGCCTTAGCAGAGTTACTAAAACACAGATAGAGATTTTTCTGCTATTCTTTGATCTCAGTCAACATCCATCTCACATCAGCAATGATATCGCTGGTGCCGTAGTCCCTTCTAAGTCCAGCTTGAATTTCTGGCAGTCCTCCATTGATCTTTTTGAATAATCTTCAGCAAGATTTTACTTGCATGTAATATTAATTATGTTGTTATGTGCCGTCAAGTCACCTGTGACTCATAGCGACCCTATCTATGTACAACAGCTCTGAACCCTGCTCTATCCTGGGCCAACATCTTCGCATCTGATACACCTACCCCATTACTCCAGTCACTGAATCAGTCCTTATTGAGCATCTTCCTCTCTTGCACTGTCCCTCCAACCTCCCAAGCATAAGGTCCCCCTCCAAGAACTGGTCCTCCTTGCAACATATCCAAAGTATGTCAGATGAAGCCTCAGAATCCTTGCCTCCATGGAGCAGCCTGATCACACCCTCTCTAGGATGAACCTGTTTGTTCTCCTTCCAGCCCATTGTATATTCAATACTCTTCTCCAGCACCACAGCTCAAAAGCATCAATTCTCCTTCTATCATCCCTAGGCATTGCCCAGCTCTCTGATGCATAGCAAATGATTGTAAAGACCATGGCCTGGACCAGGTGGACCTTAGTCTCTAGACTGATGTTGTGGCTTCTCAGAACTCTGGAGATGTTCCTGACAGCAGACTTTTTCAATGTAATTCATCTTTTTATTTCCTAGCTACTGGTACCAGAAGTGTTGGTTGTGGAGCCAAGCAAGCTAAAGCTGTTAACAATCTCAATCTCTTCACCATTTATCATTATGCTAATCAGTCCAGTGGTGAGAATCTTTGTTTTCTTGATGTTTAGTTCCAATCCATACTGAAGGCTGTAATCCTTGACCCTCTGCAGCAAGTGCTTCAGGTCCTCCTCAGTTTCTGCAAGCAAGATTGTATTGTTTGATAATTTCCATATTCTGCTGGATCATCTTTTTTTGAGAATGGGGATAAATCTGGATCTCTCCCAATCAGGTAGTCAGATAACCATCTTCCAGATTTCTTGGCACAGTGTGGTGAACACATCCAGTATTGCATCAGTTTGTTGGAGTTTGTGCTATTCACCAAGAAGCTTGTCACTGCCAGCACCATGATATCTATAGGTTTGCTTGTCTCTAGGGTTTACCCTTTGGGGTATAACATTTGTTTGTAGGTTTCATATATTGGGGGAGTTATTTGCATGTAGTTGTTTTTTACAGCTTAGATATGTATACACATGCTGGTTTATTGCCATTTCTAATATGTACAGTGCTTGTCTGTCAGTCACTCTACTAAAGTGGAACTTACAGATTAAGATAGATTAAAAAGAAGAATTGATTAACTTCTTCTGGAACAACGGGTGTTCAAAAACCTTAAGAACAATTAAGAAACTCTATTAGATATATCACTGGAGGTGGACCTCTGATTGGAAGACGTTTAAAAATAACGAGGAACAAGCACATCCCTTTTACTGAAGGATCTTCTGTTCAACTTTGCAACTTTGATCATCTGCATCCATAAGCATCATCCACTACAAAGCAAGCCATTAAGTTACAGCAATCAACCATAGTTCACAGAATGGATCATCTTCTTTTCATATAGTTGGGTTCTGGTCAACTCAGCCCAGCCAACTGGTTTGATGTGATTATTGTTGGTGTTATGTGTCGTCGAGTCAACTGGACTTATAGCAACCCTAAGTACAACAGCTCTGAACTCTGCTCTGTCCTGAGCCAACATTATTGTCTCTGACACACCTACTCCCATTACCCCAGTCACGGAATCAATCCATCTCATTGAGGGCCTTCCTCTCTTACGCTGTCCCTCCACCATCCCAAGTATGAGGTCCCTCTCCTATGTGAACTCCTAATGACTCCATGTAACAGAGTCAAACTGCCCTATGGAAGTTCTATGGTGGCTTCCAACCACGGTCCTTTTGGTTGGGAGCCTCTAGGCCTCCTTCTACTTGAGATGCTGATTTGTTAGGTGTCATCAAGCCAATTCCTACTCATAGCGACCTATTGTACGACAGAATGACACACTGCTGGTTCTGCACCAGCTACAGAATTAACACAGTGTTTGAGCGTATGCTGATGTCAGTGTCAATCCACCTCATTAACGGCTGTGTATTACTGGGACGTCACAGTTGTGGCATTTATTTTTGGTGAAAACTAAACAACTCTTACAGTGTTCTACTTATATTGATCTAGGTGTTGCATTCCTTAGGAATTTCAGACGTAGAAGACATTTCCAGAGCTAAATCCTGATTTCATGTCTCCCTAGGAGCAGGCTTGTGTTTGGTGACATCTAGTGGTTTGATTTGGTAGTTGCCAAAGCTGAAGGTCACTTCACATTCGGTTTTCCCCCCAGCACTCTACCTTCACTACACCACCTAACAACAACAAATCTCTTTCCCAAGCCTTCTGTTTCATTTTCTAAAGAGCTGTCCTTTTTCTGTTCCCCATTATTCCCCCCCCCCTTTGTTTCTTCTGCATCTCTCTGTTATATACCATCAAATCTGAACCGACTGAATAGCTAACTCTCTAGAACACAAGCTTTCAGAGGTGGTGAATAGCCCAGGAAGAAATTTTCCATCTTTCTCCTGTGGAGCACCTGGTGGATTCAAACCTTGTGCCTTTGTGTTGGCAATGCAACACCTTTCCACTAGGCCATGTTCATGTTGCTCTATTTCTCTCCAGTCAAACCTAATTGCCCCAAGTCCTGTTCTCACCTTACAGCAGGATAGTATTCTGATAATCATGGTAGGGACTCCTTGATTTGCTGAGCATTTATTTCCCTTGCCTGAGATTCCTATTATCATGTTCTGTTCCTGGTAAACATATTTGTATTCTAGGTGTCAGCACATAACTAGCGCACACGAAGTTCTAAACAAGAAATTATTCAGTGGGAATATTGAAGAAAACTTCCTGAAATAGCTACTTGGCAATGTGAAGGATCAGCAAAAAAAAAAAATGAAACTGCATTTTTGATGTGCATTTTTGATGTGTGAACTGGTCTAGTCCAAGGTGCAGGGAAGCAGAAGTGCAGTTCCTGTTAACCATAAACGCCCAGGTTCCAAAACAGATCCTAGCCAGTCTTGAGACTCCCCTAAGAGATTTTACACTCCTCATCCTTGAGCGTTCCTTCTGCTGTTTATAGGGTTTTCAGAGGCCTGTTATTCAAGAAGTGGAGGGTCATGATCTGGGAGCTCTGCTAAAACATGCCCACCATGGGTAACCCTTGCAACATTTGACAATGAGCTTTCAGTATCACAGCAACCCACAAGTTAGCTCAGTATCTCAGCAAATCAAGGAGTCTCAACCTCGATTATCATAACACTGCCCTCCTTTATGTCCAATCACAATGGAATGGATTGAGAAATTATGATACATTAACACAATGGAATGTTATGCAGCATGCAGGAGCAATGATTTAGTAACTTGCTACCTAACTTGGGAGGGACTGGAGAGCATTATGCTAAGTGAACTAATTCCGTCTTATAAAGACAAATACTGTAAAAGACCATCATTGTAGAACAAGTATGAGGATCCAAGGAGGAGAGGGGCAAGCAGAGAGGTAAGGATGCGGGGGAGAGTATTTAACCATAGGGTCACAAAATTTGATGGGTGGAGGGAGGGGAAATCTGGTGTGAAAAACAATGTATACAAACTTTGTAAGTAAACCAGTATTTTTAAAAAAAAGAAAGAAAAGAAAAAGAAACTGTGAATGGAGGCGGGGGAGAGAGAGAACAAAAGATGGGGCAATTAGGTTTCACTGAAGAGAAACACAGAGCAGCGTGAATATGGCCTAGTGCAATCGAATTGCATTGCCAACTCAAAGGGACACGGTTTGAATCTATAGTATTGTGGTGGAGCCCAGATTGGAAATCAGTCAAAATGAGAAAAAAATAATGGCAAACATCCTTTAATAATTGGAACATGGAACAATGTAGCTTGTATGTTGGAAAACTAGAAATTGTGAAAAATTAAATGGAACACGTGAATATCGACATACTAGTCATTGGTGAGATGAGATGAGATGGACTATGGTCACTTTGAATCACATAATCAGTATACTATGTTGGGAATGAAAAACAGAAGAAGAATGATGTTGCATTCATAGACGAAAAGTAAATTTCAAGTTTATCCTAAAATACCATCAACTCCTGGGGACTTGTCTTTTGCCAATTCTTTCAGAGCCGCTTGAACTTCGTCCATCATCATCACAAGCTGAGCATACGTTGTTTCGTTAAATTCTTCTGTGTCCAACAATTCCTTTGGTACAATGACTCTGTATACTCTCTACATCTTCTTTTAATGCTTCCTGCATCATTTAATATTCTGCCCAAAGCTTCCTTAAGTATTACAACTAGAGATTTGAATTTGTTCTTCAGTTCCTTCAGCTTAAGAAATGCTGAGCAAGTTTGGCCCCTTTGATTTGCTGACTCCAGCTCTTTGCACATTTCATTATAATACTTTGCTTTGTCTTCCCACACTGCTCTTTGGAATCTTCTGTTCAACTCCTTAACATCTTTATTTCTTCCCTTTGCTTTGGCTTCTTGGCATTCTAGTGCAATATCCAGAGTTTCTTCTGACATCCATCTTGGTCTTTATTTCCTCCTCTATCTTTGCAATGAACTTTTGCATTCTTCCTGGATAATATTCTTTATATTCTCCCACAGCTCATCTGGTCTTCTTTCAATAGTGTTCAAGGCCTCAAACCTGTTCCTGAGATGGTTCTGAAATTCAGGTGGGACAGACTCAAGGTCAAACTTTGAATTCTGTAGATTTGATTCAATTTTCTTTAGCTTCAGCTTGAACTTGCATATGAGTAGTTGGTGGTCTGTTCCACAATCACCACCAGGCCTAGTTTTTACAGCTGATATTAAGCTTCTCCAGTGATTCTTTCCACAGATGCAATCTATCTGATTCCTGCGTATCAAGCTGCTCTGAAAGAATTGGCAAAAAACAAGGCCCCAGGAATTGATGGCATACCAATTGACATTTCAACAAACAGATGTTGTCATGGATGTGCTCACGAAGTTGTGCCAAGAAATCTGCAGGACAACCACTTAGCCAACTGACTGGAAGAGATCAATATTTGTTCCCATTCCAAAGAAAGGTGACCCAACAGAGTGTATAAATTATTGAACATCATTGATATCACATGCAAGCAAGATTCTGCTGAAGATTATGAAAAAATGACTGGAACAGCACATCAAGAAAGAACTGCCTGAAGTGCAGGCTTGGTTTAGAAGAAGCCATGGTACTAGGGATATTATAGCTAATGTAGATGGATCTTGGCTGAAAGCAGAGAGTACCAGAGGAATGTCTATCTATGTTTCATTGACTATGCAAAGGCATTTGACTGGATGAATCACAACAAACTGTGGCTGACTCTGAGAAGAATGGGAATCCCAGATTGTGCTTATGTGAAACTATACTTGGACCAGGAGTCAGTCGTCAGAACAGAGCAAGGAAACACTGCATGGTTCAAAACCAGGAAGGGTGAACGCCAAGGATGTATTCTGTCTCCATACCTTTTCAATCTATATGCAGAACAGATCATCCAGGAGACTGGGCTCTGTGAGGAGAAATGTTGCAGCGGGATTGGAGAAAGACTCATCAATAATCTGCATTATGCAGATGACACAACCTTGCTTGCTGAAACTGAGGAGAACCTGAAGCAGTTGCTGCAGAAGGTCAGGGACTTCAATATGGATTGAAGCTCAACGTCAAGAAAACAAAGATTCTCACCACTGGGCCGATTGGCAGCATTATGATAGATGGTAAAGAGATTGAAATTATTAACAGCTTTAGTTTGCTTGGCTCTACAATCAACACTCTTGGTACCAAAAGACAGGAAATTAACAGACGAAATGTATTGGTGAAGTCTGCTGTCAGAAACCTCTCCAAAGTACTGAAGATCAATGATATCAGTCTGGAGACTATGGTGCGCCTGATCCAGGCCATGGTCTCTGCAATTACTTGTTATGCTTTGGAAAACTGAACAATGACTAGAGATGGTAGAAGGCGAATTGATGCCTTTGAGCTGTGGTGCTGGAGAAGAGTACTGAATATGCCATGGATTGCTGGGAGAACAAACAAGTTCATCCTAGAGAGGGTGAGACCAGGCTGCTCCTTGGTGGCAAGGATTCTAAAGCTTTATCTGACATTCTTGGGGCATATTGCAAGGAGTGACCGGTCCTTGGAGAGGGTGGAAAGAAAGCACAGGATAGGAAGACCCTTGATGAGATGGATTGATTCAGTGACTGGGGTAATGGAGGTAGGTGTGTCAAAGACAATACAATTGGCACAAGATAGAGCAGAGGTTTAGGGCTCTTTTACACAAAGCCACTATAAGTCACAGGCAACTCGAGAGCACATAACAACAACCACCTAATCCTATTCTCTAGTCACTGAGTCAATCTGCCTCATCCTGGGTCTTCTTTTTCTGCACTGTTCCCTCCACCCTTCCAAGCCTAAGGTCTCTCTCCAAGGACTGGTGACTCCTGGCCACATACCTAAAATATGTGAGACAGAGTCTCAAAATCCTTACTTCTAATGAAAAACCTACAACCAGGAGAGAACAAAATAGATGAATGGTACCTTCTAAAAATGAAATCCCTATGGACATCCAAAAACTTCTCCAACAGGGTAAAAAGGAAACCCACAGACTGGGGGAAAAAATTGGTAATGGCATATCTGATAAGGGACTCTCATCTAAAATTTATAGAATATTCCAGCATCTCAACAAGAAAAAGGTAAACAACCCAATCAGAAAATGGACACAAGATATGAACAGACACTTCACTAAAGAAGACATTCAGATGCCAAATATACCCATGAAGAAATGTTCAAAATTTCTAGTTCTTAGAGAGATGCAAATAAAAACAACTATGCGATATCATCTCACACAAGCAACAACAGCAAAATTCAAAAGAGCAACAAACAAGTGCTGGCGAAGTTGTAGAGAGATTGGAACCTTTATTCACTGCTGGTGGGAGTGTAAAATGGTGCTGGGAACTGCTAGTGGAGTGTAAAAATGCTGGGAATATACCCTAAAGAAATCAGAGCTGCCACCAGATATATGCATACCCATGTTTATTGCTGCATTATTCACAATAACAAAGAGATGGAAACAACCCAGTGCCCGCCAGCAAATGAATGTATGGGAAGCCAAACTTTATACCAAATATTGTTATGAAAACCCTGGTTCAGGAATTGAAGGAATTACAGATTTATAAGTTAGGATTTCTCTTGTGGCAGATCCTAGAAAATGAGCTGTTTGTTCCCTTCAAGACAGGAGACAGCAAAGGGCCCCCTACAGAGGGAGTGTTACTTCCTGAGCTAGAGTTCACCCTGAGGCATCAAGGTAAATAGTTAAGGGTAAACCAAATTCTTGCATTTATGAACCCCTCCTTCCTGAGTCAAGCAGAAGGTTTTCAATAGAAAGAGCTTGGCTTCATTTGCATTGAATTCTCTTTGTGATTTACTTCCTGATAATTTTCAATAAAGACACAGAGAAACATGACTTGGGGTCTTCAGTCGAGAACTGCTGGCCCCCTGTTTTATGCTCTCTGCTCTATCACATTCCTGGCTGTTTGTCTCATTATTAATAATTATAAAATTATTTCATTCTTTGGGACCCTCGGTCTACAACAGAATGGATAGAAAACGATGATATATTCACACAATGGAATACTAAAAAGCACTGAAAAACAAGGAATTCATAAGATATTACACAACATGAGTGACCCTGGAGGACATTATACTGAGTGAAATATCTCAGTCACAAAAGGACAAATACTGCTTAACACCACTGATATAATATAGGAGCGAATGAGGGTTAGGGGAAACTAAGAAAAGGGAGGATACATAATGAAAACTGCATTGGGATAGATCAAGGTAAGAACTGTTTAAAAATAATACATGATTATTCATTATATGACAACAGTCTAGAATAAGAGGTGCATAGCAAAGTAGACTGGAGAAGGGGTGAGGAGAAAGGAGGAAATTATGCACCAATGAATGAATTTTTTATCCACTCATTATTTTTTACTTTTATTACAATCACCATTTTTTAAAAATTGTAAATAAATAAATAAATCCAAAATCCTTGCCTCCAGGGAGCAGCCTCTCCAGGACAGACCTGTTTTTTTTGTTTGTTTGTTTGTGTGTTTGTTTTTAGGACAGACCTGTTTTGTTCTTCTGGCAGTCCACAGTATGTTCAACACTCTTCTCCAGTACCACAACTCAAAGGCATCGATCCTTCGATCATCCTTAGTTATTATCCAGCTCTCTAATACATAGCAAGTAATTGTGGAGACTATGGCTTGGATCAGATGCCCCTTAGTCTCCAGACTAACATTGTTGCTCTTCAGTACTGTAGAGAGGCAGCAGACTTTCCCAGTGCAATTCATCTTTTGATTTCCTGGCTACTGGTGCCAAGAGTGTTGCTTGTGGAACCAAGCAAGCTGAAGTTCTCAACAATCTCAATTTCTTCTCCATCCATCATGAAGCTGCTGATCAGCCCAGTGCTGAGAATCTTTGTTTTCTTGATGTTGAACTTCAATCCATATTGAAGGTCATTGACCTACTATAGTACACATTTCATGTCCTCTTCAGTTTCAGCAAGCAAAGTTTTATCATCTACACAACACAGGTTGTTGATGAGTTTTCCTCTAATACTGACGACACATTCCTTCTCATAGGGTCTAGCCTCCTGAATGGTCTGTTCTGCTATAGACTGAAAAGTAGATAGAGATGATGTATCTCTGATGCACATCTTTCCTGATCTTGTGCCATATAGTGTTTTCCTGCTCTATATTACTATGCTTCCTGGGCCAAGGATAGGTCTCTCATGAGCACAATTAAATGTCTGGGATTCCTATTCTTTTCAAGTTTAGCCACAATTTGTTGGGATCCACACAGTAGAAAGCCTTTACATAGTCAATTAAACACAGATAGACATTCCTCTGGTACTCTCTGCTTTCAGTTAAGATCTAGCTAACGTTGGCTATAATATCCTTAAGGGACCATGGTCCCTTCTAAAACGCACTTGTACATCTGGCAGTTCTCTGTGATGTATGTTCCAATAGCTTTTGGATAATCTTCAGTAAGATCTCTTGTGTGTTATTTTAGTGATATTGTTCGATAATTTCCACACTCCAACGGATCATCTTTTTTTGGAATAGGAATAAATATGGATCTCGTCAGTCAGTTGGCCAGGGAGTTGTCCTCCAGATTTCTTGGCACAACCTAGTGAGCACATCCAGGGCTGCATGCATATACCTACGTTTATTGCAGCATTATTTACAACAGCAAAGAGTTGGAAATAACCCACATATCTATCAGTGATGAAATTATTTTAAAACTATGGTGAATTCCCACAATAAAATATTATGCATCACTAAAAAAAATTATGTATTTTTGAAATACTGCACAACATGGATGAATCTATAACAAATTATGCTGGAGTACATAAGTTAGACACAAAAAGACAATTTTGGTAAAAATCTCAGAAAAGGTTTACACAGAGGTAGAATCAATCTTGGAATGCAAAGGGAGGTTGAGGGGAGTGAAAATGACGATAAATTGGATGAATGAAAAGGCAACACATAACAAAGGGCTAATTAGACAGTATCGTTAATGGCATTAACCAATGACAATGTGCTAAAACAGAATGCCTATTAATGATTGTGTAAAAATAAATATGACTTGAAAACTTTCATTCACATAAAAAAGGGAAAAATATGTTCATTTTAATAGGAGGCTTTTGGGGGTTCAAAAGAGTGAAGTTAATAGTAAAATTTCAGACACAGCAATACCTTAATGAGAGCAAGTATTTATCTTCCTTGAAGTCTGTTAGGTTTACTGGGTTTTTGCTGTGAACTGAGGACTGAGCTGGGTGCCAGGGAGGTGACAGTAGTAAACAGGCCCAATCCCCCTTCTACTGGTTCCTGCTTGCCCTTGATCCACCCACGGCACCGTTTCACACACCAGATCTTAACTGTCCTTACATTTTCTACACTCTTGAATGATTCTGGGGGTGGAGGTGGGGTTACAAGTGCCCTTATTTCTCAAAGCACCTTCCAGGACAGAACAAACATATGAGCTGTGGTGGCAGAGCGGAAAGGCATGTCCAGAATTCTGCAGGACTGCCAGGCCACAGCAGAAATATCTCCCCCACCCCTGAGAGAGTTGAGCAACATTCCAAGCCCATCTGTGGAGAACTCGGTGTTCTGTTAATTGTGTGGAGGGTGGAAGCTGTGGTGTTCGCACACAGGGGTGTGCGTTCTCCCCGGGATCCTGTTTTCCTCTGAAGCACAGTGATTAGGATTGTGCGAGCGCACCTTGAGGGTCTTCATGTCTACATGCAGAGCACAAAATCTGGACACAAATCTGGCACAGCAAAATGTCTCACTTCTGAGTGGCTTTGGAAGACAATCTTGGGTCGATTGCCAAGCTCTTTAGGGATGGAAATTTGACAGTTTTTCTAAATGGATGAAAATTTGGAAACTTTAACATGTATATAGACCAATGTGTGTACATGTGTTAAAGTGTGGGTGTAGGGGGGATGGATGTTACAGGGCCTCAGAGAGGCAATGGGTGAACTATTTAAGAACTCAAACTTGGTTCAGTGTCAATGCCTAATTACTTGATGCCTTGATTTCTCCCCAACAGTGGGGGAAGCTCGTAGGAATGTTGTGAAGAGTTACAGTATTTTATTATTGTGCAGTGTCTCTGAATTCAAGTACATCCTCAAAGCAGCAATGACTTATTATTATCATTGATAATACCTTTTTTCCCTTTAAAATACTGGTGCACCTGCTACAGAAGAGGAAATGTTGTTACCATCATGGCAATGAACATATTCTTTGGACTTCACTTTTGTTTATAAAGTTGGGACACATATAATTGGCAGTGTTCTTGTCCAGTTTGTATGAGGCACTCCATAGACGTGCTCCACACCACACCTGGAACGCTACCATTCATTCTTGCATTCTGCAGACACTCAGTCCATTCCCTGAGTGCACAGGGAACAGTGCTTGACACATTTCTAGCACCTGATAAATAGCCTCTGGATGAATAAATAAATAAGTGGTGAGTTAAATAAGTGTTTTAGTTGAGTTACCTCTCCTTAAAAGTGCACAAAAGGAAATTATCCATCTTACTCCTAAAGTTAATAATAGATCCTTCAATATCTGTTATTGATTGACTTTGTAGAAATTAAAGGTGTGTTTATATTTAACTCCTGTATCTAAGAATATTACTGTTTAGAAATAGTCTTTCTTTGAAAATGGTATTAATTTAGTTAATATGCGGGTTTAGTCGAGGAGTGTGGGTCCTGATCTGAACTGTAATGGTGTCCTGTGATAGAGAAAACCACACAGCGCCAGAGAAAGGACAATGACGTGAGGACAACAACCAAGGAATGCCTGGGGCCACCAGAAGCTGGGGAGGTTCTTTCCCTCAAAAATGAGACAACACTGTTAGTTCCAATTTCTAGCCTCCAGAACTGTGAGACATTAAATTCCTGTTATTTAAAGGAAAGGAAAGGAAAGGAAAGGAAGAAGGAAGGAAGGAAGGGAGAGAGAGAGAAGAAAGAAAGAAAGAAAGAAAGAAAGAAAGAAAGAAAGAAAGAAAGAAAGAAAGAAAGAAAGAAAGAAAGAAAGTAGGCAGGCAAGCAAAGCATAACTTAAACTACCTCGGTTAAAGAGGAGATTTAGTTGGTTCATACAGAGTACAGCAAGAGTGGGGATGGGACTGGCCTCAGGAATACCATGGACAAGACACTCGTGGGCCAGTGAGTTCCTCATCTCTGCCTTCTCGACCTGATGGCTTTATTTACTCCTTCCAAATGTATGTTTTTTCCATGTGGTGGGGACACAGCTGCTGACAGACCTAGTGCTCACCCTGAGGACCTCTCTAGATTATTGGAGAAAAATCCCAAGGACTAGATAGAAGCTTCACATCACCATCACTCCAAATCAAATTAATTGAGGGGCCAAGAAGCAATTCCTGAAAGACATGGCACAGTGACTGCTGCTGAGGAAGTGTGGTCTGAGCAGCTACTTCCCACTGTGTCACCCCAATGATTGGGGCTGGAAAAAACCACACAGGGAAGGAAAGAGCTCTGATGTTCTCACAAGACCTGTTGTTGTTAGGAGCTGTCAAGTATGACTCAGCCACCCTATAAACCACAGACCTGAATCTCATCCTATCCTGTGCCATCCTCACTATTTTGATACACTTGAACCCATTGCTGCAGTCAATCCATCTCAATAGGGGTCTTACTCTCTTTCACTGACCCTCTATCCTTCCAAGCACTTTTTCCAAGGAATAGCCTCTCCTAACAACATGTACAAAGTATTATAGATGAAGCTTTGTTATCCTTACATCGAAGGTGTACTCCAACTTCACCTTTACCAAGATATACCTGTGCATTCTTTTGCCAGCCCATGGTACAGTTAGTACTCTTCTCTAAACAGCAACACAAAAGCATCAGTTCTTCTTCTGTCATCTTTATTCATTATCCAGCTCTCAGATGCATAGCAAGTAATTTAAAAGACCATAGCCTGAACCGGGTGCACCTTAGTCTTCAAACTGATATCACTATTCTTCAGTATTTTAGAGAGATTCTCTGACAGCAGACAGCCCAATGCATCTCCTTTTCTCCTGACTGCTAGTACCAAGGGTGTTGATTGTGGATCCAAGCAAGACTAAATCATTAACAGTTTCAATCTTTGCTCCATCTATTATGAAGTTGCCCACTGGCCCAATGATAAGGATTTTTGTTTTATTGCTGTTAAGATGCAATCTACATTGAAAACAGTAGTCTGATTATCTGCAACAAGTGCTTCTCAGGTCTTCTTCATTTTCAGCAAGCAAGATTGTGTCATTTGCATAGGACATTGATGAGTCTTCCTCTGATCCTGATGCTACATTCTTCTTCACAGAGACCAGCTTCATGAATTATTTGCTCAGCATGTAGATTGTATAGGAATGGAGGAAGGATACACCCTGACACACATCCTGCTCGATTTTAAATCATTTAGTATTTCCTTGTTCCGTTAGATAACAGTTTCTTGATCTACATATAGATCATGTGAACATGAGCACAATTAAATGTTCTGGGATTCCCATAATTCTTAGTGTTAGCCATAGTTTGTTGTGATCCACACAGTCAAATATCTTTATATAGTCAATAAAACAGACAAACATTCTTCAGATCTGCCTTCAGTAATAATGTCCCTAGTGCCACAGCCTCTTCTAAATCCAGCCTGAACTTCTGTAAATTCCTTGATGATGTACTCTTCCCGCCATTTGTGGATGATCTTCAGCAGTATTTTGCTTGCTTGGATGATCTTCAATAGTATTTTGTTTGCATGTGATACTAACAATATTGTTCAATAATTTTCACATTCTGTTAGATCACTTTTCTAAGAATGAGAACAAATATGGATCTCTTCCAGTCAGTTGGCCAGTCAGCAGTCCTTCAAATTTCCTGGCATAGATTGGTGAACACGTCCAGGGCTGCATCTATTAGTTGAAAAATGTCAATCCAGAATCTCTTGCCAGGATCTTCAGCTGCAGCTTCAACTGTTTCCTTTGTTACAACTGGTTCTTGTTCATACGGTGCTTCTTGAAATTTTTCAGTGTTAACAAGGTTTTTTTGGTACAGTGACTCTGTGTCTTACTTCCATTTTCTTTTAATGCTTCCTGGATCATTCAAGATTTTGCCCATGGCGTTTTCTCAGTATTGCAACTCAAGACAGTATAGATGGCTAATATATGTTATGTGCATATTCACTTATACAACAGGTATTAAACGTGCCTAGCCCATCCCTGACAACCAAGCTCATTATCCACATTAGTTATGTTAATCCTTATGCTCCTGTTGAGTGGGTGAAGTGACCAATGAGGAAATAGTATAGACTTGAAGTAGCTTTTCCCAGGTGATCCACTTAACAAGTGGCACAGCTGAGATTGTCTAGGTAAGTCTTTGCAGGATTTGAGTCATGGCTTCACTACCATTAACTCTGTGCTTGTAGGAAATGTTTCTGACTTCCTGGGAATCAATTTACTTATGTCATTCTTCTGTAAAATGAGGATAATCATAGTCCCTATTTCATAGGTTGTGAAAATTAAAAATATTTTTAATTGAGTGCAGGACTTACAGTGTGATGCATAGTAATTATTTAGCACATAGCAGAACACCATTACTGTTGTTTTTACTATTATTTATCATTGTTGTTGTTGTTGTTGTTATGTGCCATCAAGTCACCTGTGACTTATAGCGACCCTATGTACAATAGCTCTTAAGCTTGCCTTATTCTGAGCCATTCTCACTGACTCCAACACACCTACCACCGTTGCCCCAATTACTGTGTCAATCCATCTCATCCTTGGTCTTCCTCTCCTGCGTTGTCCCTCTACCTTTCCAAACATGATGTCCTTCTCTAAAAACTGGTCCCTTCTGGCCACAGACCCGAAGTATGTGATATGGAGCTTCAGAATACTTGCACCTCCAAGGAGAACCTTGGTTTCATCCTCTCTAGAACAGACCTCTTTGTTCTCTTGGCAGTTCATATGTTCAATACTCTTCTCCAACACCACAAGTCAAAGGTATCAATTCTTCTTCTGTCATATTTAGTCATTGTCCATCTCTTTGATGCATAAAAGTAATTGCAGAGATCATGGCCTGGATCAGGTGCACCTTAGTCTCTAGACTGGCATCATTGCTTTTTAGCACTTTGGAGAAGTCCCTTCCCTAATGCAATTTATCTTTCGATTTCTTGACTGCTGGTTCCAAGAGTGTTGATTGTGGAGCTGAGTGAGCTGGAATTATATTGACACTAAATTTCTGTTCCTCATCTCTTAGTGCTTAAAAGAACTGCTGAGTGAAAGGTTGGAAGTTCAAGTCCACTCAGGGCACCTCAGAAAACAATCCACCTACCAAAACCCCAGCCACAGAATACCGTGTGGAGCAGAGTTCTACTCTGATACACGTGGATGGCAGATAGGAACTAGTTGATAACAACTAGAATAATACAGCAGAAAAAGCTACAGATGTGATACCCCAGTTGGGTAGAGGTCTACCCATTCAGAAAAGGAAATTTAGGGAAGATTTCCTAGAGAAAGAGAGAATCAAGTTCCCAGAGTCTAGAAAATTAGAAGGAAATGGTTAGTCTCCCCTCCAATTGAGATTTCTGGAACCCAGTTGCTGGAGAGGAAAAACTATAGTTAATCTAATCCTGCTTTCAACAAACTCGAGTTCAATTTCTATGGCTGACTGATACCCAGGCACCAAGATTGAGGGTGCTGTTGCTGGGAGCTCCAACCCTCTTATATCGCATATCAGTGAGTCAGGGGTCTGCTCTTCTGCTCCACTAGCTAACTTTCTGTCTCAAAGCACATCTGTCTGTGTTTATTTATTACTAACCTTGACTTTCCTTCTTGCAGACAATACTGAAAGCAGACAGATGGTGGCTGAAGTAGTGACCACAAACGCACAAAGGCTGCTCAGCACACATGATGCTTTTGCTCACTTCCTCCCAAGAATTCAGGTCCTCCCACACAGCTGTGCCATCAGCTCCCTTTCCAGACCTGCTTCTTTCCTTTGTTCCTCTGCATTCCAAGGCCAGATGCCATCACCGATCCCCCAACCTTCCCTGTGTTGTTGGTCTTCCTCCTCTTTCCCTGCTCTTCCCCTCCTTCCCTTCTCTGTCTCCATCCTCTTCCCTTCTCATCTCTCTTCCCCTTACCTCTTTCTGCTTCCCCCTCCCCCATTTCTACTGTAACAATTGATTGTCCTCTTCTATAGCCAGGTTGTTCTATGTGAAGAGCATTCAAGAATTAAAGTTAAGTGAGGGCGATGGGTCTGGATAACCAGTTGCCGTAGAACTGAGGTCAAACTGTGGCAGCTCTATGATGTTTGAGTAAAGCTGTTCCTCATAAGGTTTTCAGTGTCTCATTTTATTGGAAATAGATCACCAGGTCTTTCTTCTGAAGTGGCTCTAAGTGGGTTTGAACCTCCAGTTTTTCAGTTAGCAGACAAGTGTGTTACCATTGCACCACCATTCCATTCCCACTAGCTCGGACTGCAGCTGCACTTAGTCTTTAAGTCCCAAGCAGTTTAACAATTCCTTTGCAGTAAAGTTTCAGGGAGGCAGCCCCTACAATTCCCAGTCAGATCAGGCACCAGACAGGAATGTTCAGAAGACAAAAGTGGAAGAGAGAGGACTGGAGGGAGTGTGGACATTAGGGGCTGGTAACTGCTGGGTTTACCAGATTCCTGTCCTATTTACTAAGGAGACCATCTCAGGAACAGGTTTGAGACCTTCAACACTAATCAGCGAAGATCAGTTGAGCTGTGGAAGGATATCAAGAACAGCATCCATGAAGAATGCAAAAAGTCATTTCAAAGACAGAGGAGAAAGAAAAGACCAAGATGGATGTCAGAAGAGACTCCGAATATTGCACTAGAAGCCGAAGCTAAGGAGCTGAATAGAAGATTTCAATGCACAGCTCAGAAGACAAGCTGAAGGAACGGAAGAACAAGTTTAAGCCTCAACTTGCAATACTTAAGGGTGCTATGGGCAGAATGTTGAATGTTGAATGACCCAGGAAGTTGTCAAAAGAAGATGGAAGGAATACACAGTCACTGCACCAATAAATTGGCTGAGGCAGAAGAATTTCATGAAACAGCATATAATCAAGAGGCAATGGTAATGAAGGAGGAAGTTCAAGCTGCTCTGAAGGAATTGGCAAAAAACAAGGCTGTTCCCTACCCACCCCTGAGCCCCCTGACCCCCCTCACCCAGAGGAAGAGGAGGTCCCTGCTGCATGCTTTTCTTGCCTGCTCCAGCTCCTGACTCACCGCTGTTCTCTCTTCCCAGGAAACAAGATAGTCAGGAAGCCGCACCATGCCATGGCTTTTAAGGACACCACAAAGTCACCAGTGAAACCAGTGGTTCAAAACTAGTGTACACAGGGTCATTAGGAGTCACAGGTGACTCAATGGTACAATACAACAACATCAGAAGATTTTTAGCCTACCATCTATCTACCCTGAACTCCATTCATTCAATCAGTAGGGGGGAAATATTTCTAACATAATTTCTGCTACTTAATGACCCTCCAATAGTTTGGAGGCTCTTGTGTGAAGCAGTCAGATTCTGATGGGTAGATTCTCTTGTTTTAGTTGAAAGTTAGGTGTAAACTGGCGGGTAGTTTATTTTGTTCGCAATGGTGTGTGAGCTGATTGGATTCACTGGATTTAGCTAACAAGCAGCTATGGGGCGGAGAACCTAGTGGGCGGGCCTTTGTAGTGAAAAGTCGCTTGGCCCCTTGGGCATGCTGTTAATTTTGTTTGGGGAGAACATTCTCCCAAGTGGTACAGCAATGGTCTGTCAGTTTGCTGTCATGAGATAATTTGGGGTTACTGTGATGCTGGGTGCTGTCCCATTGGTGTGTCAAATGCCATAATGATTACACGTGATGAACAGTGTTTGGTGGAGTTCTCAGATTAAGACAAGCTTGGGAGCAAGATTGGCATCCACTTGCTACCCACCATGCTTTTGGAAACTCTATAAACATCATAGAAATGATAATAGTTACAGAACAGGTTTCAGATCTTTTGTTCATAGGATCACTATGGTTCATGCTCAACTCGATGGCACTTAACAACAACAATGACCCTCCAAAGTAAATATAAGGATAGTTAAAACGCTCTCCTGAGCAGTGACCAGTTTTCCAATGCCTCAGTCTGCCCTGTTCCCCAATGTCCTTGCCTAGTCATGGTGTCACCTGCAACGATGGATGTGGGAAATGAACTGGCAGCTCTGGGCCAGTCAAGGTGTCCTAGGCTAGCCTGGGCTGTTGACAAAGATTAATGGACCAATACCTAAGTATCCTGTCATCTTTTCCTTTGTCTCCAAAAAATGTTTGAAAGTATTTTCTGCCATTTTTCTGTTGATGCAGGATCACCTGCAATATCTAACTTGTGACTCGAACTGCAGCCTCTGGACAAGCACAGGTGACCCACCCCGGACTGGACTATTTGAAAGGCTTTGGAGGTTTGCAGTCCACTGCCATTTTTCCATTTAGGCAGCTTCAATGAGGGCTTGGGAATCGAATTGGCGACCTCTGCAGTAGCACAAGTGTCCCTAATTTGCCAGACCATTTGCAAAGGCATTAGGGTCTGTGGTCATGTCCCCAGTACTCTGTCATTTTTCTTATGTTTTTATTTATTTTCCCTACATGCAAGCAAGATTCTGCTCAAAATTATCCAGAAATGACTGGAGCAGCACATCAACAGAGAACTGCCAGATGTGCAGGCTGGGTTTAGAAGAGGCCATGGTACTAGGGATGGTATAGCTAATGTTAGATGGATCTTGGCAGAAAGCAAAGAGTACCAGAGGAATGTCTATCTGTGCTTCATTGACTATGCAAAGGTTTTTGACTGTGTAAATCACAACAAGCTGTGGCTGACTCTGAGAAGAATGGGAATCCCAGAACATTTGATTGTGCTTATGTGAAACACCTGGCCTTGGGTTGAAAGCAGCAGCGGCTTCAAACCCAAAAGGAGAAGAGTAGGGAGAAGACGGCCATAATCACCCAGGTTTGCTCCACCCAGGGTGGTTGTGATCCTTTGGCCAGAGAGGATGGTGCTGTGTATGTGGGAGCTGTGTTGTGTTGTGGCGGTCTCTGGAGAAAGGCGACTCTGCCTCCAGGAGCCAGGGAAGCCATGCTTGGCCTTGGGTTGAAGGCAGCAGTGGCTTCAAGTCCAAAAGGGCCCGAGGGCCAGTCTTTCATTGTTTTTGTTCAGACATTCCTCTAGGTCATATAGCCCTGGTGTACAAGTTGCCATCCGGGGGTCACTTGTGGTTGCTGTGAGGCTGAACACTGTGACACGGATGTGTCAAACACGTTAATGGTTGGCTACCCAATGTGGACTGAGAGTGGGATGGAGCTCCCTGATTAAACAAGCGTGGAAGGAGGAGTGGCATCCACTTCCATAATAGCTTGCCTCCGGAAACCCTATGAACTTGGAGAGAGGATGAAAGGCACCCAAGCGTCAAGGACTCTCCTTCATAGGGTCACTATGAATCACCTGTGACTCGACGGCACTTAAAAACAACAACAACAACAACAACATGTGAAACCTATACGTGGACCAAGAGGCGGTCATCAGAAAAGAGCAAGGAGACACTACATGGTTCAAAATCAGGAAGGGTGTCTGCCAGGGATGTATTCTGTATCCATAACTTTTCAATCTATATGCAGAACAGATCATTCAGGAGGCTGGGTTATATGAGGAGGAAAGTGGCATCAGGATTGGTGGAAGATTCATCAACAACCTGCGTTATGCACATGACACAACCCTGCTTGCTGAAACTGAGGAGGACCTGAAGTGCTTGCTACGGAAGGTCAAGGACTGCAGCCTTCTATATGGATTGAAGCTCGACATCAAGAAAACAAAGATTCTCACCACTGGGCCAATTGGCAGCATCATTATGGATGGTGAAGAGATTGAGATCGTTTACAGTTTTAGTTTACTTGGCTCTACAGTCAACACTATTGGTACCAGCAGTCAGGAAATCAAGAGCTGAATGCATTGGGAAAGTCAGCTGTCAGAGACCTCTCCAGAGTGCTGAAGAGCAATGACGTCAGGCTGGAGACGAAGGGGCACTTGATCCTGGCCATAGTCTTCACAATTACGTGCTATGCATCAAAGAGCTGGACTGTGACTAGGGATGACAGAAAGAGAGTTGATGCCCTTGAGCTGTGGTACTGGAGAAGAGTGTTGTATATACCATGGACTGCTAGGAGAACAAACAGGTTTGTCCTAGAGAGGGTGAATCCAGGCTGCTCCTTGGAGTCAAGGATTCTGAAGCTTCGTCTGACATATTTTGGGCATGTTACAAGGAGGGACCAGTCCTTGGAGAGGGACATCATATTTGGGAGAGTGGAGGGACAGCACAGGAGAGGAAGACCCTCGATGAGATGGTTCAATTCAGTGATTGGGCCAATGAGAGTCATTGTGTCAGAGACTGTGAGGTTGGCACAGGATAGTGCAGAGTTTAGGGCTCCTGTACACAGAGACGCTATGAGTCGCAAGTGACTTAAAAGCACATAATAACAATAACAACAATACCATTCCACTGACCTAGGCATGGAAGACTTGGGAATCAAACTAGCAACCTCTGGACCTGTCTAGCCTGATCAATCAGAAGATAGGGCCAATTGGGCCCACCAGTATCAGAGAAGGGGCGCCAAGGCGTGGGTGCAAACATCTGAAGTAAGCGGTGGGGACTCGAGGCTTTTTAAGGTGTGATTGTTTTTTATTTCTTTTATTACAGCATGAGAGCAAGTCTAAATATGAATTACTGTTTCATCCATCAGTTCATGTCATTTTGCTCAATAATATAAATTTTCTTTTTAGCCCAATGATTGTTGCATCCATACTCACGTTGCTCTGACCAGTACACAGGATTGTTACTTACTCTGTCCCTAACCACCAACTGGGGGTTGACCAGGACCTCCAAGGACCCTGCTGCTTGTTGCTCCAAAGTGTTTCCCCGGGTGGTACCTGCAGATCCACATGGACGAAGTTGAAGCTTCTACCGATGGCTGGTCTGGTCAGTGGCAAGTGCCACCACCTTGCCTTTCTTCTCTGTCACCCCAGGCCTTCACCATCCAGTGACCCTGGGTACCATGTCCCAAGTGAGAACAGGACATCAGGACAAAGGGCCTGACACCCCTGTAGGATGCAATCATCTCCTGGTGCTAGATTACATAGTCCAAGGTGGTCTGCAGAGGAGACTCCAGAAAGAGTTTTCCAAAAGTACATAAAAATCTTTTGAAGGCATTAGAATCTTTTCCTTGTGACAGTTGATCACATTGTCTTAATTAGTGACTGGCCGATATCCTTTGGACACACTATTTTGAGGAAATGGCCACATTTACTCTTGTCTCCCCAAACCTTTGTTGTTAGCTACCTCGCATCAGAACCCAGTCTTGGCTGACCTTCCAGCAAGTTTTCAAAGGCAGTAAATTGCATGGGAGAAGATTGCTCATCTTTCTCCCATGGAGCAGCTAGTGGATTTGAATCTTGCACCTTTGGATTAGCAGCCCAACTCTTTCCTACTAAGCCACCAGCACTCCCTTATTCCCAGACTTCTTGTTATTGTTGATTGCCTTCGAGTCGAGCACACCTTATGAGTTGTCACTAGGGTGACCCTATGAACAAAAGCCCCTCTACAACCATCGACATTCATCAAAGTCCATAGAGTGTCCGGAGGCATGTTATTTAGAAAGTGGATGCCACTCCTGAAGAAATGTTTTATACCTGACTTTACAATCAAAGCATGAACTTGCGACCTCAACTCTGCGAACCAGATGGCTTCACCTAGGCTGTGTTGGGACAAGGGTGCCAGGTGGAACCCAACCCAAGAAGGTCTGAAAGAGAGGAATCCGGCCTTCCCAGCAGCAGCGGCCCAACAACCAGATGTCAGTGCTCAAGTGTCTACCAGGTGCTCGTGTGTGGTCTGCCCATTTCTACGGGCCGCACAGTCTCCATGTCTGACTCTGGCCCTCGTAGGGACTCTCAAAAGCCTCAAATACTCTAATAAAAGTACTTTTCTGCTACAATTGGTTAGAATTTGATTGAAACATAGTGTTTTTCAGAAGCTAAATAATTGGAAAAGAATGTGTAAGTGTTTTGAAAGCCTAAAGGGAACTAACAATGATGTTACATGCCTCTGTTTCACTACCCTCGTACAGACCTAAGCTTTGTACTATCATGGGCCATCTTCAATCTCTGTGAAGCTCAAGCCCATTGTGGTAGTCGCTATCTCAGTCTTTTTTGTTGAGGACCTTCTCTTTCACTGATCCCTCTACCCTTCCCAGCATGATGCCTCTCTCCAAGGACTCCTGAAAATATGCTCAAAGTAAATGAGAAACTTTCACCAGCTTTGCTTCTAAAGAGCACTCTGGTTGTGCTTCTTTCCGTCAAGACAAATTTGTTTGTTCTTTTGCAAGTCCATGGTATATTCAATACCCTGTCACCAATATCACAACTCAAAGGCATTGGTGAAGTTTTTCAAAACTTGAAAAGACCAAGTCTTGGGCCAGGTCCACCTTAGTCATTAAATGACATCCTTGCTCTTTAGAACTTCGGAAAAGTCCTTGACAGCACATTTCCCCAATGCAACACATTTTTGCATTTCTTGACTGCTGCTATTGTGGTGTTGATTGTGGATCCGAGTAAAATGAAGTCATTGAAAGGTCCATCTTTTATCTATTTATTGTGGTGTTACCTATTGATCCAGTGATGAGTATTTTCATTTTTTTATATTAAGATATAACTCATATGGAAGGCTGTTATCTTTGATCTTCAATAAGTGATTCAAGTCTTCTTTACCTTCTGCAACCAAGGTTTTGTCATCTGCATACCACAGGTTGCTGATGAGGCTTCCTCCAACCCTGATTCCACATTCTCTTTCATAGAGTCAAGTTTCTCAAATTATTTACTCAGTATACAGATTTAATTCAATTATTGAGAAAGGATATAACCTTAAAGTACACTTTTCTTTAGAACTGATTTTTTTTTCTTCTTAAGCTTTTTTTTTAATAATTTTAATGAGCATTTACAGAGATTTTGGATTTCCATTCATTCATTGCTGCACTTCTCTCCCCGCCCAGTCATCCCCCCCCACCCCGCCCCAGTTCGCTCCTCTTTCAAAAGTAAAAGAAACACCCCCTCCCTGGTACACAATCCCCCCGCACCCCTCCCGCCACCCCAGTACATTCCACTATGCAACCTTAATTGTGGACTCTTGTGATAACCATAATACCCTATCATACATCGCTTTTAAATTATTCACTCCCTCATCTGTTTCAGTGCAGTATACACAATTTTAGAACTGATTTTTAATCATGCAGTATTCTCTTGTTCTGTTTGAACAATTGCTTCTTGCTTCATAGAATTAATCTGAGAGTGTTCCATCTTCTTCTAGGTACCGAAGTACTTTTAAGTAATAGGACTGGGAACAGTTATCTGAATGTTTGGTAGAATTCAAAGGTGAAGCCAAAGAGGCTGAAGCTTGTTGTTGTTGTTGGGAGGGTTTGGGTTGGTTATGTTGGTTTTTTTACCTGCTTTATTTCTTCTTTTGTGATAGGTCTATTCGAGTTTTCTACTTACGTCTGTGTTAGTTTGGGTAGAGTAAGAGTTTCTAAGAATTTGTCCATTTATTTTAGATTTTTTGTTCTTTTTTGAGTGTAGCTCTTCATGGTATTCTGTTATCATTTTTATTTCAGTTAGTTTTGTTATGGCATCACCCATTCACTTAATTTCATATTGGAATTATTTACATCTGCTCTTTCTTTTCCAATGATTTGTTGGTTTTATTAATAACTTCAGAGAATCAGCTTCTGATTCTGTTGATAGTTTCTATTATTTTTCTGTTTCCCATGTCATTTATTTCTGCTCTTATCTTTAGTATTTCATTTCTTCTTGAGGTTGTAGAGTTTGCCTGCTGTTCTTTTTCTGTTTGTTGGAGATGTTGGAGGAGTTTGTTTTAATCCTGTCTTCCTTTTTTGATATGGAGGGGTTTTTAATTTCTATAAATTGACCTCTGAGTACTGCTTTTGCTATATCCCAGAGATTTGGGTATGTCACGTTTTCATTCTCACTTATTTCAAAACACTTTTGAATTTCATTCTTTATATCTTCTATTATTTAATAGTGATCAAGCAAGGTGTCATTCATTTTCAAATACATAGTTTTCCCCCTTTTCCTCGTGTTGACTGATTTTTAAATGTATGACACTGTTGCCTTAGAAGATGCTTTGCCGTAATTCAGTGTTTTTCATTTATCAAGACTTGCTTTGGGACCTATAATAAGGTTAATTCTGGAGAATATTCCATGTACAATGGAGGAGAATGTGTATTGAGATTTGTTGGATGGAATATTCTGGGTATGTGTATATGTGTGTGTGTGTGTGTGTGAGTATGTATATATATAATTTTCTGTATATGTCTATGAGGTCAAGTTGTTTGATTGTATCGTTTAGTTCTTCAGCATCTTTGTTAAGTTTCTTTCTAGTCATTCGGTCTTTCATCACAAGTAGACTCAATGGAAAGATGATAGTTTCCACAGGAGTAAAACTTCCTTGTAATTTTCATTTGTTGGAGGAACTTGAAGAGGGACAAAAAGGGGTAGGCAATAGTGCAGTTAGCTGGGGCCTTGAAAATGATGAAGATATGACACCTACAGAGTGGACAGAGATGCTTATTCCACTAAGGGCAAATTATGAAAACAGAATATGGAGCCTTAAAGTACAATGTGGGCCTACATATGCAGAAGCTCCTCCATTTGTGTTTGATTTGTAATACAAATTAAAGTAAATTAAATACATCAGTCCACTGGAACAGTGGATGTGCAAAACATGTCAGGTTGCTGTGGAAGGATGTATGTTTCTGAAAACCAGTCTCCTGGAGGAAACCATCAAAGGCATGCTTTATCCACCTTGCTTAGTGAAAGAGATAGTTAACCAGGTTTCAAAACGGGACCCATTTTGCATGTCATAATAAAATGTATATGGCAATCAAACACAATTGTTGGTTGTAGGAGACAATTACTATAGAATCACTCTTAGTTATAGTAACATAACTTAGAGCCATCTTGGAATATTTTTTCCTTATTTTGTAATGTGGTTGAGGTGGTGAGACTATGATAAGACCTTTCAAATAAATAGTAAGATTAAATACTTGTTCCAAACGATGGCAGGTGAGATCGTGAAGATGATCATAAATTAATAATTGGCTGTAAAATTAGGGGGGAAGACAGCAGATTCAACCGCATCTATTACCAATTATTACAGTGCTGTCTAAATCCTTCAAATCTGCTAAGTGCATTTTGTGTATTTGTAGCTGTAACAATGCTTGTTTAGATATTAATTAAGGTGCTGTCTTCTTGTTCTATTGACTCTTTAGTCAGTGTTAGTTATTTTGATAATCTGTGGTGCATATTCTGTATTCTTTCAGCAACCAACACCACAAAATGTGTTGATTTGCTTTAAGTCTTCCTCAGGTGCTTAGGAAGCAATTAGAAATGCTAAGTCTTGGGTCAAGCATACCTATCCATAGTCTTGGGCATAGTCTTTAAACTAATGCCTTGCTCTTTAAAACTTTGGAGAGGTCCTTGACAACAGATTTCTCCAATGTAATACATCTGTAGCGTAGGGGGCTGGAAGTCCAAGTCCAGAGCTGAGACTCTAGAAGTTCTAGTCGTTCCCTGAGGACGATCCTTGTTTCCATCAGCATCTGTAGGACCCTTGTTACCTGATGACTGCCACCTGTCCTGGCCTTCCCTTGGGCTGAGAGCTTTCTAATGCAGCCCAAAAGGGCATGTTCCTTTTCTAGTGGTTCTTTCTTGGTGGTACTGAGGTCCCCCCTCTTCTTAATTTGTCCCCATACAACTATTTTTTTATCTGTTGTTGTTGTTGTTAAGTGCCATTGAGTCATAGATGATACATAGCAACCCTATGAACGAAAGACCTGAACACTTGTATAACTTTCATCGTTTCTCCCAGTTCATTTTATCTTGTGAGACAAGAGAAAAGAAAAAAGTTACGGGCTACGTCCTAGGAACCTCTCCTTATATCAGATCAGGGCTGGAGTGGGATTAAGAGGAGTTTCATTCCATCCTTGATCCTTTTACAACTACCTGGTTTATCAGATCACAGGGAGATTTACACAGATTTCAAATTATATCATTACTTGGAATACTATGTATTTTGAGAGGACACAATTTAACCTATATTCCATACTTCTATATTGGACAGATTCCAAAGTCATATAGCCAGAAAGTAGCCTGCCAAGGACTTGAACCCAGGGTTGTCTTGCTCCAAAGCACTATCTTCACCAAATTAGTAGCCTCCTGGTCCTCCAGAACACTTTCCCTGAGATTGCACTAAACTATGGAAAGACTTTGGGGCAAACCTGCTGTCAAGGACTTCTTTAAAGTGCTAAAGAGTAAGGATGTCAGTTTAAAGACTAAGGTGCATCTGAAACAAGCCATGGTATTTTCCATTGCTTTGTATACATCTTGATAGTTGGGCAATGAGTAAGAAAGACCAAAGAACTGATGGCTTTAAATTGTGATGTTGAGCTCCAAGAGAACAGAACAAATCTGTCTTGGAAGATGAAGAAGGATAGTTGTCAGGGCCACAGAGTTGCTCTCCCTCCCTCTCCCCAGAACAGCCACAGTAAGATCAAAGCAGCAGCTGCAACTCTTTATCTGTTGGAACTGCAAATTATTCCACCTCCCTTTCCCAGGAAACTATGCACAACACCTGACCTGCTCCCTTATCTTGTACTAAGCAGGTGTAACTCCCCAATTTCCTTGTAAGACAATATAAAAATCCACTCTAAGTTTAAGTAGCGGCTGGTCTCTACTTTAGAGCCATCCCGGCAGTTTCTCCTCAATAAACTGTCTTTCTTGGCCTGAAGTGGGTTCTGACCTTCCTCAGCCACCTTACAATAGTGACGCTTTGTCTCATCTACTTTCAGCATGTTGTCAGACGGGAATCAGTCCTTAGAGAAAGATGTCATGCTTGGAAAAGTTGAAGGTCATCAAAAGAGAAAGATCCTCAACACAATGGACTGGTGCAGTGACTGCAACGATGGGTTTGAGCATGGCAGAGACTGTGAAGGTGGTGAAGAACAGGGAGGTCATGGCTTTGATCTGTTGTCCACATAAGGGAAGACTTGAGTAGTTTCAAGAAAACTAGTCAGTGTGTTCGAATACACTCTCCAGATGCTGCCTGACTCTGGGGCATATCGTCCTCCCTTTCGGGTTGACCTGACCTAAAGGAAATAGCAAGCAGTTTCAGGTTCCTCGACGTCTACTGCGCGCTTCTATAGATGAGAAAACAGACTCAGGGGACGGGAGCGTGGCCAAAGCAAACCAGAGAGAAAACTGCAAGACAGGGTTTTGCTTTAAGCCTACAGCTATGGTGTCTCGAGAGGTGTGAACTGAAAAAGTAGAGAAAGTGTCTCATGCCCGCTTCCCGGCCACCCCAGGGCCGTCCTCCTCACGTGGCCCAGGAGGCCGAGCCCCCGGGATCGGCGCGGCGGGAGGCTGTGAGCTCTCGGGCCGCCAGGTGTCGTCTCCAGGGCGCACCCGCTCTGCCGGTGCCGGCGCCGAGCGGCGGGGCGGAGCGGGGGCTCTATTTCTGGCCGGTGAGCGAGCGCAGTCTACACGGCGCCCGCAACGCCATTATTGCCTCCCACGGGCGGCCACGATGAGCACCGCCGCTTTCCACATCTCCAGCCTCCTGGAGAAGATGACATCCAGCGACAAGGATTTCAGGTGCGCCCTGCTGCCAGCCCGCCGTCCCCCCCACGCCCCTTGCTGAAACTCTGTGTTGCCCCCCGCCCGAGTTCACCGTAAGCGAAGGACCCTTGCTAAGACACGACCCTACGGAAGCCCACCTTCCCTCCCCGTCCCTCTTCGCCCCTCTCCGCCTTGGCACCTCTCCTCTACTACCCCTTCCCTTCCTTCCCCTTTCCCCTTCCATCTCCCCTCGCTTCCCCTCCCCCTCCATCTTCCCTCCCTTCTCCCTCCACCTTTCCTCCATTCCCCCTCCCCTCTATCTTCCCTCCCTTTCCCCCTTCCCCTGCCCCCTCCATCTTCTCTCCACTTCCACATCCCCCTCCCCCCTCTCCTCCCCCTCCCCCTTTCCTCCCCCTCCACCATACCACTCTCCTGGGAAGCCAGTCCCTGCTTGGCTGTGCTCCCATGCAAGTTTAGCCTCTGCTTCTTATCCCCCATCAAACTCCAGTTCCACCGTGATGCCCTCCTTCATTCTTTCTACTCAGCCCTCACATTATTCCACTCGATGCCCAAAGCCTCACACACACACACACACACACACCCCAACCCCCAGGATATCAGAACACCGTCCTCTTCTCATCTCCTCAGTGAAATTCCATCCCTTCTTGAGACCCTCAATCCCCTGGCAAGACATTCACTGGACCTCAGTCACCTGGACCACCACCTCCCCATTGTCAGGGAAGCAGGGGTTGAATCAGCCTTTGCAGGAGCAGGTTCTTCTAGGCTTTTCAGATGAGGAAGGACTGACCATTTCCCAACTAAAGTGACCTCCGTCTTCTTCCCCCTGGGTTCGCCACTTTACTTCATACTATAGCTTCAACTAGCCACTGTAACCAAGCTGGAAAGAGTGGGGGGAGAAATATCTGGTGAGGGAAACTGAGACCTATTCACAGGCCAGTTCTGCACCCTGGAATGTGAAATGAGACCTTAGTTAGACACCAACATATACACTTCACTTATATGGTATATAAAGAAGTCAGACACAGTAACTGAGGCTCAGAGGAGTAAATGGTTTAGGTGTCATCCCGAAGCTAGACGTGGAGGATTTAGGGAGCATTCCCAATCAGTCTATCACCAAGGCTGGGCTCTTAATGAATCTCTCCAATTCCAGCCCCAGGTGAAGAGACCGAGCCCTGCCCTTGTGGTCTGACTGTGCCAATATCTACAGCTCATTCCTCAAAATCCCTTCCGAGGTCTCCTCCCACTTTAGTATGGCCTTGAGACCAGATTCGTGTGTTCAAATCCTCTCTCCTCTCATTGGCCATGTGGCCTTGGACAGAGTCCTTAATTCCTGAGTCTAAACTTCTGTTTTAATAATTGGAGCTAATAGTACCAGCTTCAGAAAAGCTGGTTTGAGGATGAAATGGGTTATTACCTGGCAAGTGCCTAGAGTAGTGGGTAACAAGTGGTAAACAAGAAATAGTTGCTATTAGTCCCTGCAAACAGAACCCTGCCATACCCTTCCCCTAACCCCATGTAACCTTTGCTGGGCAACTTTGTTTCCCCTCCCGTTTTCACCTGACTCCTGAAAGACTGGTTACCAGGTAAGCACCAAGTTACCACAACTCTATTTGTGTTTCTTCTTGTTGTTGTTATTGTGATCATCGAGTCAGATCTGACCCATAGCTGACCCTCCAGTGGGTTTTCAGATGGAATAATCTCATGGGATGAGATCTCCCATCCGTCTCCCATGGAGCACCTGGCACATTTGAACCACGTGTCTTTGGGATTGCAGTGCAGATTCTTACCACAAGCCACCAACCTCCCTAGTGGTAAGGGATTGTGCCACCAATGCAGAAGTATGGAGTTTGAATCCACAAGCTACTCCAAGGGAGAAGGTTGATCAGTATTCTCCCATAAGATTTACTGCCTCTGAAAAACTGCTGGAGGGTTAGCTATGGATCGCCTCTGATTTAACAGCACACAGTAACATCTAAGTTTAAACATAGTGAATAGTTTTACTTCACCTGCGAAATTGCTCTCAGTACAGACTAGGAAATTTGCATGTACTTATCTTGTTTATTGAGTACTCAGGCCCTGTCAGGGGACTGAGAATTTGCAAAGAGGCTTTGTTATTATAGGACCATATGGTGGGTTGGGAGAGAGAGAGATGCCAGTCAGAGCTAGAAGCAGAATCTCTTCTCTAATGTGTTGAAAATAGGAACTTGTTTGCTACAAGTTAGTAAGCCCATGTTTACTGTAAGCCTAAGTTTACTTGTTAGGCATGCTACAGTGTGCCTATGCAGGTGCCACCTTTTGGGGTTGGCTTCCCAAGATCCCTGCTGCACTCACTGGTGGGGATTTTTCTTCCTTGTTTTTCAGAGACAGGGAGGCGTGAGTTTCATGGCCAAGGTCAGATAGCTTGGTAGGGGCAGTTGTTGGTTTTGTGTGCCATTGAGTCAGAGTGGACCCATAAGTGACCCTCCAGTAGGTTTTTAGAAGCTGTAAGTTGCATGGGAGGAGATTGCTCATCTTTCTACCACAGAGCAGTTGGTTTCAAACTGTGTGGCTTTGGTTCACCAGCACAATTCCTTACCACTAAGCCACCAGACATTTTTAACACACCAGTGGCACAGCTGTCAGCGTCACAGCAATCCACAAGTACAGCAGACTGACAGATAAGTGCTTCACTAATTAAAATGCTGATAAAAAAGCATGCATATAAATACTAAGTATTATTCAAAATGGCTAGAACAGCACACAGAGAACTGCCAGACGTTCAAGCTGGATTTACAAGAGGCCATGGCATGCGAGATGTCATGGCTGATGTCAAATGTATCTTGTCTGAAAGCAAAGAATACCAGAAGAATGTCTATTTACACTTTAATGATTATGCAAAAGCATTTGACTGTGTGGATCATAACAAGTTATGGCTAACATTGAGATGAAGGGGAATTCCAGAACACTTGTTTGTGCTCATAAGAGGCCTATACCTAGACCGAGAAGCTATTGTGCAGACAGAGCAAGGGAACATTACGTGGTTTAAAATCAGTCAGGAATGCATCAGGGTTGTATCTTTTTTCCATTACTATTTATTCTATATACTGAGCAAATTATTCAATAAGCTGGACTCATATGACGAAAAATATGGCATCAGGATTGAAGGAAGACACATCAATAACACTCATTATGCAGATGACACAACTTGCTTACTGAAAATCAGGATGACTTGAAGCATCTGCTGCAGAAGCTTAAACACTGCTGCCTTCAATATGGATTGCATCTCAACATCAAAAAAACAAAATTGTGCAACAATGAATGAATAATTTTTTTTAAAGTGTACTGGGGACAGAGAGGGGGTAAAACGTGCAACAATGAGTGAATGGAAATCTAACGTCTCTGTAAACGTTCGTTAAAATGACAATTCAAATAAAATTTTATTTGTTTATTTAAAAGAAAACATCCTTGCCACTGGACCAATTGGCAATATGATGGATGGAGTAAGGATTGAGACTGTCAGTGACTTCATTTTACTTGCATACACAGTCAGTACTCTTGATACCAGCAGTCAGGAGATCAGGACGCATATTGCACTGGGAAAGTGTGAAGTCAGGGACCCCTACAGGTTATTGAAGGGTAATGATGTCAGTTTGAGGACTAAGATGTGCCTGTTGCAGGCACATCTTTTCAATCACTTCCTATGCATCTGAGAGCTAGACAGTTACTAAAGATGACAGAAGAAGAATTGATGCCTTTGAAGTATGATGTTGAAGAACAGTGCTGAAGATCCCATGTACTACCAAAAGAACAAACAGATCCATACATCTTGGAGAAGGTGTAGCCAGAGTGCTCCTTGGAGGCAAATATGATGAAGCTTTGTCTCACATACATTGGGCATGTTGCTAGGAGAGGTTAATCCTTGGAGAGGAACATCATGCTTGGGAAGGTGGAGGGTCAGCGAAAGAAAGGAAGACCCTTGACCAGGTGGATTGACACAGTGACTGCTGCAGTGGCCTTGAGAGTGCCAGAGATTGTGAGGGCGGCACAGGATAGGACAGGGTTCAGATCTGTTCACGGGATCACTATGAGTGATACCCAACTCAGCAGCACCTAAAAGCAGCAGCAAGCCACCAGAACTCCCTGGCCAGGGGCAGAGGCGGACATGTATCACCACCACTCAGGTGCAGAGGAGCCAGACTTGAGCCACTAGGCCCTGCTGACTAGACCTTGAGAAGCCCTTTATGCCTCTCTCTGCCAACAGCCCTGAGAACACTTAAAACCACCCTAGGAAGGTCTATTTTTAGTGCATATTGCAGGGGGCAGGGTCATGCGGACCAGCTGTCCAGGCACCCATGTGGCTGAGCGTTTCAGCACTGACACCTCTAGGGTTTCCTTGGAATGAAATTGAGACGCTATGGCTCTTGGAGACGGACCGTGGCCACAGATGGGGTCCCAGTCATAAGAAGCCTTTGATCCCAGCTCTTCTGGCCCTTCTCTGTGAGCAGGAGACTCTGTTCTCACTTAGACACCAATAGTCAAAGCAGTTCACTTCTGGGGTCCTACAAGAATCATTTCTTTTAAAAAAAGGTCTTGCTTGAGGAGCTAAGGGTTCTGCTTGGTGGGCTGATTCGCCTCCCAAATTGCTCTGTGACCTTCGGCAGTTCCTGCAATCGCTCTGAGTCTAATTTCCTCATCTGCTTCAGGAGAAAAGCTGTTTGTGTATTACCATCTCCCTGCCGCCCATTTATAACCCCACTTACACTAAATACCTAGAATAAGCAAGTATGTAGAGACCAAATTAATTCATGGCTGGTTGCTCGGTTGGACAGGAGGGAAGAGAGAAAGATGACTCTGTGTTTAGGGGACGCTCTTTCTGTTGTTAAGAATGATGGCATAATCTGGAAACGATGGGTTATGGCCAAATGTGGTGAATTTAATTAATATCACTGAACATTACTTGTGAAGATTACTGCAGTGACACTTGATTTGCTACATATATATTTCTCTCACACGCAAGACTATCACCTGAAGCAACAAAGAAGGGAAGTTGGGAAGTGTGAGGAGGGCGTGGAATGTGTGGCTAATTGCTTCCGTGAACACTTGCGTCCTTTGCCAGGAGACAGGAAGAGCTAGGTGGCGCTCGGCTACTCATTCTAAACAGCTTAATCAAAGATTCTATAGAAGAATATTCATCAGAGGGAGAGAAATGTAGAACAAGCTTTCACATTCTCCTGGACTCTAGACTTTCTGGAGCCAGAGGACTGGATAAACTCCTGAAAGCATTGCTGAGATAATCTCCAAACCTTAGCAAGCAGAAATAGCTCAGTCTTCTTAAAACCAAACCAGAGTTTAACTTAACTGGTGAAAAAATGCCTGATGTTCTTTCTAGAACTCAGCTCATTGCTATCAAGGCAGAACCAACCCATCACTGACCCTCCAGTGGGTTTTTGGAGGCTATAAATCCCATGGGAAGAGATCGCCCATCTCTCTCCCTGAGAGCAACTGGTGTTTTAATTTTGCTTTTTTATTTTTTGGTAAAAAAAAAGAAGAAGAAGAAGAAGAAAGCCCTGGTCGTATTTTTTCAGGTACTAATGTAGATCATCATAAAAGCAAAGTAACAAGAAGCAAATTTTTTTTTAAATGGGAGATTCTTGTCTGTTGAGTGCTGAATTAGAGTGGGCATTGCCCCATCTTCCTACATGCCCCTTCCATCAATAGTACAACTCTCTTTCTCTGAGAACTGGGTGTCTGCAGGAATCCAGAAGGGTCTGAAAGGCTCGGGTACTTTTCACTGGCGTTGGTTTCTGAATCCAGGTTCCTAGGCAGCTCTTTGGAAATGAGCCTTCTGCAGAGTGCTGTGTAAAAATCTGTCTGTCAGAACTGATTATATGGATGAGGTTAGGGTAAGATGTGCCAGAAGAGTCCTCTTTGGGGCTGTGGCACTGGAGACTGGGGCTTTGATGGTTGCATAGGAGTCCAGTAGGTGGGGGGGAGAGCAGAAGGACACTCCCATCCGGAAGCATATCTTGGGCAGAGGAACACGCCTACCTTGATTGCCAAGTATGCACAGATTCCTTGTGGTGGTCCTGCTTGACTTCTCAGAATGTCCCCCTGGACTGGATAGGCCTAGGGGTGTGTGCATCCTAGCTAAAACCCAAACCACTTCTTGGTTTTCCCCTGCCTGCTTTTCCTGTAATGTCTAGGCCTGGAAGTGGACAGTCAGCCCTTCCCTTGTCACCTTCTGCCAGCGTCCTTCCTTCTCTTGGAAGTTGGAGGCTCATCTTAGTTAAAAATAAACATCATCATCAAAAAGTGTCCTCTTTGAACCAGAGTGCTGAGGCCACCATGGCATCAAGCTGTCTGTCTGAGCCTGCAGACATAAGGACCAGAATCTATTGGGCTGAGAGATTTGGCCTCAAGAAGCTTGAGGACAGAGTTCTAAATTGACTCACCTAAGCATAAAAGCAAGGCTGGTGTGCAAAGGGGTTTATAAATGCTAGAGGCTTCCTTGGGGCTCTGCGCATGGTCCTGGTGTTCCTACTTCCATCTCTATCCTCAGGACCCTCCAAGAGCCAGTAAACGAGAGAAGTGGGTGTCTTGAGATCAGGGAGAATTTAGAGATGGACCAGTGTGTCCCACTTAAAGAGACATCCACAGCTTCACGCAATCCAATTCAGTGCCCAGGAATGTGAGCCCAGTTGTTTTCAAAGACTACC
>NW_006400056.1:1217981-1245646 GCF_000299155.1 Elephantulus edwardii
TACGTGTTGTTCAGTGACATTGGTTGCACTCTTCCCCAAACAAGAACGTTTTCATTCTTTCTTTTCTGGTTGTTTGCTTCCATTCCTCTAGTTTCCCAGCTCCCTTACATTCTGTCTTTGTTTTAAAATAATTGTTGACAGCTGGTATCATATAGGTGTTTTATTTGTTTATATTGTTTTTTAAAGGAGCATAGTCCTTATGGTTGATATTATTCTTTTTGTGTGTGAGCCATCCTATTGTTCTGCTTCAAGGTGACCTTGATTAGTGGCTCAAACAATCAATCCAGCAATTTTTTTTGTTTAGGAGTCTGAGATTCTCTTCCACATTTCTCACACATTCTATCAGGATCCATCTACTGTGACCGTAATTAGAAGGAGCATTCTTGGTATCTGGGTACCATCAAGCTCCTCTGATCTATTTATTCTATAGACTTGTTTCTTCTCTGAGTCTGGTATTTTTCTTTCTCTTTTCCTCCAAATGATTAAAGACTCATTATTATATCTTAGATGACCACTTACAAGCTTTTAAAATAATCCAGATACAATTCACCAAAATAGGATATATAACTTCATGAGGAGAAGTGTGGCGTCAGGATTGGTGGACGATCTATCAACAATCTGCGTTATGCAGAAGACACAACCCTGCTTCCTGAAACTGAGGAGGACCTCATGCACTTGCTGCGAAGGGTCAAGGACTGCAGCCTTCAGTATGGACTGAGGCTCAATGTCAAGAAGACAAAGATTCTCACCGCTGGACCAGTTGGCAGCATCAGGATGGATGGCGATGAGATTGAGATTGTTCATAGCTTCAGTTTGCTCTGCTCCATGGTCAACACTCTTGGCACCAGCAGCCAGGAAATGAAAAAATGTATTACGATGGGAAAGTCTGTTGTTAGGGACCTCTCTAAAGTACTCAAGAGCAATGGTGTCTCTCTGGAGACTAAGGTGTTCCTGATACAGGCCATGGTCTTTGCAATCGCTTATTATGCATCAGAGAGTTGGACAATGACTAGGGAGGATAGAAGGAGAATTGATGCCTTTGAGCTGTGGTGCTGGAGAAGGGTACTGAATGTACCCTGGACTGCCAGGAAAACGAACAGATTCATCCTGGAGAGGGTTAAACCAGGCTACTCCTTGGAGGCAAGGATTCTGGGGTTTCATCTGATATACTTTGGACATGTTGTAAGGAGAGAAGGGTCCTTGGAGAGGGGCATCATGTTTGGTAGGGTGGAGGGACAGCGCAGGAGGGGAAGATCCTCTATGAGGTGGATTGATTCAGTGACTGGGGTAATCAGGATGCGTGTGTCAGAAGCAATGCGATTGGCACAGGATAGAGCAGGGTTTAGGGCTGTTGTACATAGGGTCGCTATGAGTCGCAAACGATTCAACGGCACATAACAACAATAATTATATTATGTCAATTGAATGAGATATTCAATAAGACTGCGGTCTTAATCCCTCAAACCCAATCTAGAAGGTGTTTATGTCTAAGAATATTTGTAACTGTATACCCCCATGTGCTTTATTTTTATACATGAATATATATGTTCATAAAATCATACACATGCATATACATTATGGCTGACTTTAAGAAGAATAAGAATCCCAGAACTCTTTAATTGTGCTAATATGAAACCTAGACCTAGACCAAGAAGCTGTGACGTGAACAGAGAAGAGGGTATGACATGGTTTAAAATCAGTAAAGGTGTGTGTCAGGGCTGTATTCATTCTTAATACCTATTCAATCTGTCTACAGGACAAATTACTTGCTGGGCTATGTAAAGAAAAATATGGCATCAGGCTTAGCGGAAGACTCATCAATAACTTGCATTGTACAGTTGACACAACCTTGCTTGCCGAAAGTTAGGAGAATTGAAGTGTTTGCTTCAGAGGATCAAAGACTAAAGCCTTTATTGTGGGTTACATCACAACATTAAGAGGGGGAAAAGTCTTCACCATCAGGCCAAAAGACAACATCATGATAGATGGAGAAGAGATCTTAATTGTCAATGATTTCATCTCTTTGTTACTTTAGAGGAATCCCACTTATTTTTGGATATTGATACTACCTCCTGCCACTCTGCTAAATTGATCTACTAAATTGATCTAACGTTTTTTGGTTGAGTCTTTGGAGTTTTCTGTGTACACTATCATATTATCTGCATAAAGCGACAGTTTAACCATCGCTTTGCTGATCTGGATATCTTTTATTTCCTTATCTTGTAGCTTTGCCATAACAAGCACTTCCAGTACAATCCTGAATACAAGTTGTGGGGTTTTGATGTTAAGATATAATTCACAGTGATAACTGAAGTTCTTGGTCTTTGCAACAAGCATTTCATATCCCCCTTACTTTCTTATTTTTGAGACCAGTGAAATTAAGACTTGCTGCATTTACCTACTTATAAATGGCAGAGTCTGCGAACTGTGCACCCCTAAACATTTAGCCAATATGCCATGCCACCTCCTAGCGTTACATGTTGTGACTGGGGTCACTATGAGCAGTAACCCAAATAGCCTTGGCTTCCAGTCTTTGTATCAAGAGTTGCTTCTGGCTGATTCTAAAACCTTCCCCAAATCCCTGGGGTCAGAGACCTGGTAGGCAATCTTTTGCTTTCTGTGCTCAGGTTCATGGCTACCAGCGACCTGATGTCGGAGCTGCAGAAGGACTCGATCCAGCTGGATGAGGACAGTGAGCGCAAGGTGGTGAAGATGCTGCTCAAGCTTCTGGAGGACAAGAACGGGGAGGTGCAGAACCTGGCTGTCAAGTGGTGAGTGTCAGCCCAGCCTGGGGACAGGGAGGGGGCGCTGGCCTGGTGTGGGAGTGCCCCACGGGTCCTTTTCCCCTTTGGGGGACAGACTCTGCAAACATAATTGCTGAGCAGCTTTTGGGACTCCAGTGAAGCTGATCAGCACCTTCGCCTGTGTTCCTGCAGGAGCCAGCCTCCAGACAAAGATTTAAGTACAACTTTATGTGGCAGGGAAGGGAAGGAGTCAGGAAAGTTTGTGCAATAAAGCCCCTTACTACTATGGACATCTAGAGCATCCTCCTGCTGGGGACCTCGGGGAGCTGGTGTGGAGCACACACCTCGGAATATTCCCAGCTTAAGGGCTACTAATTCAACACCCCTCCTCAGTAGTTACTGGCTGAGGGATGTTCCTGGGGTAGGTAGGAAATCGTTATTCTTTTTCTGATCCAAAAAAAAAAACCAAACCAAACCACTCAGGCAGAGGTCGGGATGTTGGCAGCAGAGTTGAGCTGACCTGTCAGACCTGACTTGACAGAGTTGAGTTGACCAGTGTGGTAGGGGCTTGCAGGGACCTAGGGGGACTCTGGCACCTTCCGCCCTGGTCTTTGGGAGATTATGGTCCCAGACTAGTTCTGGTAGGGTTAAGGTGTCAACAGGGTGAGAATTTGTACCCATATTCTCTGTGAGCTGGGCCCAGGAATTTTTCTAGATTGTTTTCCTGAAACTCAAATCTATCTTAATAGCAGAGGTAACTCAGTAAGAGGTTTTATTCAAGACAGGATGTTTGTTAGGTTAGGTTTGTGGCCAGAGAGGATCTATCTCTCTCTGGCTATGAAATGGTAATAGGGTCAAACACCAGAAGAATCCTTTTTTCTAAAACAAAGAGTTTATAATGATCATTCTCCTTTTCATTAAATTTATAGAAAAGATAGCCCACCTATACACATGACTTCAAAATGGTATGTTAAATACCCTAATCTAAAATGCAGTGGAAGGAGGTGTGGCATCCACTTCCGTAATAGCTTGCCTCCGGAAACCCTATGAACCTGGAGAGAGGATGAAAGGCACCCAAGCTTCGAGGACTGTCCTTCATAGGGTCGCTATGAGTCACCTGCAACTTGACGGCACTTAACAACAACAACAACAAAATGCAAAGGAGAAATAGAAAGGAAGTAATTTATAATATAATAACATGTGTCTCAATATGTAGATGCTTGTACAGACTGACAGGAGAAATGACAACTAAGTCCTCTGATGCCTGCATCTATGTGTAGCATTGTTATGGAGAAACACAGGCAATAGAGATGAACACGGATGTGGTGGATCAGGGACCCAGACCCGCAAGTGACATTACACTTAATGACAAGACTTTCTGAAATGATAAGCAACTGATAAAGTTGTCCAGAAAACAAAATACTATCTTCTCCCAACTTACCCTATAATTGCATTCTTGGAAGAATCAGTGCATATTAAGATAGAGTACTTTGTGGTTTTTTGTTTATATGTAAAAATGCTATTATGCTTTAGATATCTTTAATTAATTTCTTTAGATTTTTGTTTGTATATGACTTTCAAGGAGATGTGAGAATGTTTTACAGGTCATGAGGCAATTCTCCTTCCTCCAAAAAAAGTCAGAGTTACTAACTCCATAGTTATGATGGGGGGGAAGTCCCCACAAACTTCCAGAATGCCTGTGTTGTTGAAAATCAATAATACAGCAGACAGGACCAAGTGATATCTTTAGAGAGAGGAGCTGATGGAGAAAGAAGTGGAAGGAGTCAGCTTAGACTTTTTGGTGTGCATTAGAATCATCTGTAGCCCATGCTAAATCTGAGTATTCTTTACCCATCCTTCAGTGTTCAAATTCAAGATACTGGGTGCTTGAAGGAGCTGAGAGGTTGAGGATGAAGGCCTGGGTGGGTGATAGCAGGCACAGCTAAGGTTGTAAGCCTGGGTCTAGTGCTGTTGTTATTAGGTGCCATCCAGTTGAGAATGCCCCCCTGGGGCCCAATTGAATCCTGGCCCTTCCTCACCCTCTCTGATAGACTTGAGCCCGCTGCAATTGCCACTGTGCCAGTCCATCTTGTTGAAGGTCAGCCTCTCTAACACTGACCCTCTGTCTTTCCAAGCATGAAGTTCTTCTCCACGGACCCCTCCTAGCAACATGCCCAAAGTATGGGAGATGAAGCTTCACCATCCTTGCTTCCAAGGAACACTCTGTTTACACTTTCTCCAAGATATCTCTTTATTCTTTTGACAGTCTGTGGGACATTCATTACTTTTCAACATCACAATTCAATGGCATCGATTCTTCTTCTGTTATCCAACTTTCAGATGTGTAGCAAGCAATCGAAGAGACCATCGCTTGGATAACACACACCTTAGGCTTTAAACTAGTGTCCCTCCTCTTCAGCCCTTTGGAGAGGTCCCTGGCAACTAATTTCCCTACTGCAACATCTATTTTGATTTCTTGACTACCAGTACTGTGAGTCTAGTGCAGCCCCTTTCCAACTGTGCATTCAAATAACCTGGAGACCTTGTTGACATTTCATAGGAAAGTGAAAGTCTGCTGATAATGCCAATCCATTTCCACACTCAGAGTCCTCAAAATACCATCTTCAGATGAGCTGCAGCATCTGGGAACTTGGCAGAAGTGCAGACTCTTCCAAGGGTGTAGGCTCACTCGGGCCTCTTAAATCTGAAGCTCTGGGAGCGGGGCTCCTGGTAGGTTTTAATAAGCCCTGCAGGCTATGACTTCCAGCTGAGGTTCCTGAATCTAGTGGTTTGGCCACACACTGAGATGCAGGTTTTGGAGGTGCCATGGTATACCCCAAGGGTCTTCTCTTTGTGGCAAAGCAGGAGGTTCCCTGTAGATCCATGGTTTTTCCCTCTTGAGATTATACACAGCTTTAGTTTGCTTGGCTCCATAGTCAACAGTCTTGGCACCAGCAGCCAGGAAATTAAAAGGCGCATTGACATGGGAAAGTCTGCTGTTAGGGACCTCTCCAAAGTGCTGAAGAGCAGTGGTGTCTCTCTGGAGACTAAGGTGCGTCTGATACAGGCCATGGTCTTCGCAATCACCTGTTATACATCAGAGAGTTGGACAATGACCAAGGAGGATAGAAGGAGAACTGATGCCTTTGAGCTGTGGTGCTGGAGAAGAGTATTGAGAATACCATGGACTGCTAGGAAAACAAACAGATTTGTCCTGGAGAGGGTTAAACCGGGTGGCTCCTTGGAGGCAAGGATTCTGAGGCTCCGTCTAACTTACTTTGGACATGTTGTGAGGAGAGACCGGTCCTTAGAGAGGGACATCATGCTTGGGAGGGTGGAGGGACAGCGCAGGAGAGGAAGGCCCTCTATGAGGTGGATTGATTCAGTGACTGGGATAATTGGGATGGGAGTGTCAGAGACAGTGCGATTGGCACAGGACAGAGCGGAGTTTAGGGCTGTTGTACAAAGGGTCGCTATGAGTCGCAGGCGACTCGACGGCACATAACAACAACATAACCACATGGCACAAAGCAGTATGGGCACAAGGGGTGATGGACTCGGGCTGAGTCTGCAGCTTCCTCTCTTCTCTGCTCAGCCTGGGTCCTCTGGTGGGCAAAGTGAAGGAGTACCAGGTGGAAACCATTGTGGACACCCTCTGTGCCAACATGCGGTCAGACAAGGAACAGCTCCGAGACATCGCTGGCATCGGCCTCAAGACGGTCCTCTCGGAGCTCCCCCCTGCCGCCACAGGTACCCAAACCCCTGGACCCAGGATTCAGGGAGTAGGTACTCTTATTTTTCAACCCAGTTGACAGATGAGGAAACTGAGGTCTTCTGAAGGAAAAAAGGACTTACCTAAGGCAAATGCCAGATAGGAAATCGAGATCTAGATCTCTTTAAGCCCGTGACTGTACACCAATTAAGAAGGCTTTTATCTGAAAGCAACAGAAAAATTTAACTAGTGGCAGCTTGATGATTTGAGTTTGGCTTTCCCTTCTCATTGTAACATTGGAAGGATCAGCTGCTCAAATTTTTCAGCAATTCATGTAATAATTTAGTTATAGGGTTGATGTCTATGTACCTTTCATAAGATAAGGACAAGTTTTCCCAGAAGCCTCTAGGAAGTGTCTACTTATTGGCTAGACCTGAGTCACCTGACCATTTCTCACAATGAAGGGGAATGAGAAGGCAAGTGTTTAACTCTTCTGAGGGCAGGAAAGTGGAGGTTGAGGGCAGGGTGGGCAAGTCAAGCAGGTCTATTGCCAGTTCTCTGCTCCTATAGCTGTCTCCTTTAATTTGGCCTGAATATGAGTCAGACTTTGCTTAGATCACTCAAGTCATGACTTCCCTGGATCAACAGGATTCTTGGGGACATGGCATGAGGAACCCAACCAGAGCAAAGATGAATAGACCAGGGTTGGAGGCCATCTCTCGCCAGCCCTGGACCTCACGATCTGCCTTGTGCCCTGTGCAGGCTCCAGCCTGGCCACCAACGTGTGCCGCAAAATCACAGGCCAGCTCACCAGTGCCATTGCCCAGCAGGAGGACGTGGCTTTGCAGCTGGAAGCCCTGGACATTCTCTCTGACATGCTGAGCAGGTATGGAGGCCACCGAAGACAGTGAGGATGGGAGGGGAAGGTAGAGGAAGTAGAAGAGGCTCAGGTTCACGGAACCAGCTCCACTGCCCTGTGCTAGAGGCTCTGTGCTCGGAGATCAGGAGCCATTCCAGCAGCCGTGCAAGGAAAAACTCAGCTATCACAACTTTAGTATATAGCAACTCAGGGATGCATAGCTTGTCCAGGACCACACTGTCGGTAAACAGCAGTATTTCAGATTTTAACTCAAGTGTCTGTCGGTAAAGACCATGTTTGTTGCATTTTCCCCTCCCATATGCTTCTTTCTTTATCTTATTTTTTGGGGCCTGATATGTCCAGGCTTCTCTGTGTAGGTTTCTAATGAGAACAATTAAGTGTGCTGGGATTCTTCATAATGTTGTGGGAAACCTTTACATAAACCAGAAACAATTGCTCAAATAGAGCAAGGGAATGCTGCATGATTCAAAATCAGAGTAAGTGTGTGTCAGGCTTGTATCCCTTCTCCTTATCATTCAAGAAACTGGACTCTCTGAAAAAGAATGAGGCATCAGGATGGGAGGAAGGCTCATCAACAACCTGATATGCAGATGACATAGCCTTGTGTGCAGAAAGTGGCAGAGACTTAAAGCACTTTTAGGGGAGTTCTGGTGGCCTAGTGGCAAGAAGCTGCACTGCAGTTCCAGAGATGCATGGTTCAAATCCACCAGATGCTCTGCCTGGGAAGGATGGACAATTTCCTCCTGTACCAGTCAGACCCGATTTGGCAGTACACTCACACAAAAATAATAAAATAAAATAAAATATTTTTTTAAAAAGCACTTTTACCACAGAGGATCAAACGTTATAGCCTTCAATATGGCTTACATCTCCACATCAAGAAAATAAAAATTCTCACCACTGGACTGATGGGCAACATCATGAAAGGTGGGGAAAAGACTGAATGAAGTTGTCAAAGATTTTATTTTACTTGGCTACACAGTCAACACTTGGTAGCAGTCAAGATATCCAAAGATGTGCTACATTGGGGAAATCCACTATCAGCAACCTCTCCAAAGTGCTAAAGAGCAAGGATGTCGGTTTAAAGACTAAGGTGCATCTGATATAAGCCATAGTATTTTCAGTTGCTTCCTATGCATCTGAAAGCTGGACAACGACCACAGAAGACTGAAGAAAAACCCATGCCTTTGAATTGTGGTGTTGCCAGAGAGTACTGAATATGCCACCAAAAGGACAAACCTATCTTGGAGGAAGTGCAAACAGGGTGCGCCTTTGAGGCGAGGATAGCAAAACTTCATCTCATCCTTTGGACATGTTGTTAGAAGGGGCTGATTGCTTGGGAAAAGATATTACGTGAGAAAAGTAGAAGGTCAGAGAAAGAGAGGAAGATCCTCAGGGAGACGGATTAACACAGGGACTGTAACAATGGGTTCAAGCATTCAGAGATGATGAGGATGGTGCAGGATAGGGCGTGGTTCATATCCATTGTTCGTAGGGTCACTGAGAGTCATAGTGGACCTAACAACAACTTCTGGGCTTCTGTTTTAAGGTCAGGTCCCCTGATGAAGCACACAGCCTGCACTTGACCACAAACCTAAAGACTGGAGCATGAAAGAAAGGCTTGGCTGTCCTCTTCTATAAAAATTTTTGTTGTTGTTGTTAGGTGCCATCAAGTCAAGTATGACTCATAGCAACCCTAGAACAAGAGATCTGAACCCTATTCTATCCTGTGCCATCCTCACACACTTCATGACACACAAGAGCGCATTGTGGCAGTCACCACATCAATCCACTTGGTCAAGGGTCTTCCTCTCCTTCATCAACCCTCCACACTTCCCAGCATCATGTCCCTCTCCAAGGAACAGACCTTCCTAGCAACATGCACAAAGTATGTGAAGCAAAGCCTCATCATTCCTGCCTCCAAAGAGCACTCCGGCTGCACCTTCTCCAAGACATCTGCATTTCTTCTCTTAGCTGTCTATGGGATGTTCGGTGTTCTTTCAACACCACAGCTCAAAGGCGTCAGTTCTTTTTCTATCATCCTTGTTCATCGTCCAGCTCTCAGATGCATAAAGCCAAAAAACCTCACAGAACAGTTCTACTCCGTAGACACAGAAGGTCGCCAGGAGTCTGTTTTAAATTACGCAGCACCTTGCTTTTCACATAAAAGTGACTTTTCATCTTTAAAATTATGTGCTGAATTTTTAACCAACAAACTTCTATTTAGCACCCCAACTGGGCAGATCCCTTGCCCAAGTGTTTGTAACCAATTGTTTATATAGATTATCAACATCATTATCATAACCATCAAAACAAAAACGAAAGCAATGCATTCTCCTTGTTCTAGAAAGTTTACAGAGTTTGTGGAAAACAAATACTATGATAATACACCAGATAAAACATTGAACATTTTTTAAGTCTTCATTCATTTATGCAACCTCCCAAGACTTGACTATATCAGATGTGAACTAGTGTTGAGCATAGAGAGTTGCGGATGAGCATATGAAGGAGCTCACCATCGAAAAAAGAAAACATGGTAAAACTGTAAGCAGTAAGGATACGAGTAGGGCCTCTAGGAGTTCAGAGGAGCCTCTAACCCAGCAAGGGACAGGGTACCTTCCTTGAGAGGCCCTGCCACCACTGAACCTTCAGGAATGGGTCACTTAGCCAAGTTTGGTGGGCACAGGAGAATGCTGTGGAGAGATTGTCCCAGCAGAGAGGAAGAGGCAGAAGAACAGGTGGCATCTTGCAGGTCCTGCCAGGTGGTCATGGAGCTGAGGGAAGTGGTTGTGGAGAGATGAAACCAGAGGGTTGAGTGGGCAGGAGCCTTTGAGGAGGGGGACACTGAAAGTTATCCTGAAGGTGTGAGGGGTTTGGGCCAGAGACTGAGGACTACTGTGCACATATCTCTGTACTATGACTAGTCTTTCCATCAGCAATATGGAGAAAATGTGGGAGGTGGATGGATGAACAAGTGAATTCAGGTCCTATTTAAGCGCTGGACTTGGAGTGGTGAGAGAGGTACATTGTATCCCAGAGCTCAGTTTATCCAGAGGGACAGGGGAGCCTGTGGGGTTAAGCAAAGGAGTGACCAGGTAAAGGTAGATTTGACATCATCCTTGTATCAGAGGAGGACAGAATGTGGCTAGGGCCTTGAGGCAAGGCCTGGATACCTTAAACCTCTGTCCCCCACAGGAGAACCCAACTCCCACCTACCATAACTGTCAGGTGGTCTCCCTGGCTGGGAGCCCAAACTCCTGGGTTCAAGTCCTGGCATAGGCCTGGCAGGATGGCCAGGAAGCATGCAACTGTGTATCATCAAATCAGAACCCACCAAGAGCTGACCTTCCTGCAGCTTTTCGGGAGTGAGTAAATCGCATAGGAGGAGACCACCCATCTCCCTCCCCGGAGCAGCTGTGGATTTGAACCTCGTGCCTTTGGGTTAACAGCGCAGCTCCTTTCCGCTAAGCCATCAGAAGTAGTAATAATTGCGCCTCACAGTTGCAGGGTATCTTTCCGTTTCACAAAGGTCAGTGGCTGTCACCATTCCGGGTGAAAGGCAGGACGGGATGGGGAAGCTGCTTCTAGTGGCTGGCCTGACGCTTCTCTCCCGCGGACCCCACAGGCTGGGCGCCCCACTGGGCGCCTTCCACGCCAGCCTCCTGCACTGCCTGCTGCCACAGCTGAGCAGCCCACGCCTGGCTGTGCGCAAGCGGGCTGTCGGGGCGCTCGGCCACCTGGCGGCAGCTTGCAGCACCGACCTCTTCATCGAACTCGCCGACCACTTGCTGGACCAGCTGCCCGACTCTCAGGTGGCTCCCGCCAGCCCTGCCACAGTGCGCACCCTGATCCAGTGTCTGGGCAGCGTAGGCCGCCTAGCTGGCCACCGCCTAGGTAAGGAAGGGGATGGGTCCTCGGCAAGGGGCGGGGCCTGACCCACAACCTGTTTAAGAGAGCGGGTCCTTGGCAAGAGGCGGGGCCTGGGTGTAGAGGGGCTGGGAGAGATCCTGGCAGAGGGGTTAAGAAGGAGCCAAGGACTGCAATCCCAAAGGTAGACGGTTCACATGCACCAGATGCTCTGCTGGAGAAGGAGGGGCAGTCTCCTCCTGTACCTGTCAGATCTGATTTGACAGTACACACACACACACACACACACACACACAAAAATAATTTTTTAAAAAAAGAAGGAGCCAAGGGCTGTAGGCTTGGAGTGGATCCAGGGCGAAGAGTGTACTATCCTGAGCACCTGCTGAACCCTGCTGAACTGCCTAGTGCAGGACCCTGCGGTGGGTGGGGAGAAGGGACAGGGGCATTGATTAGCCACCTCTGGACCTACCACAGGCTCCTAGGTAATTGTCGAGTCAATACTAATAGCTGACCCTCCCGCGGATTTTCAGAGACAGTAAATAGCAAGGGAGGAGATTGTCTATCTTCCTCAGAGAAGCTGGTAGATTTGAACCGCGTGCCTTTGGTATTGAAGCACAGTTTCTTATCACTAGGCTACCAGAACTCCTCGTGGGTAATTAGAAATAGTTCTTTATGATACCACCACCTTGTTAAATATGTTCTATACTTACAGGCTGGTGGCCTAGTGGTATGACGTCGTGCTGCCAATCGGTAGGCTGCCAGTCGGCCAGCTGCTCCGTGAGAGAGAGACAGGCAATCCCCTCTTGATTTACAGCCTCTGAAAAACAACTGGAGGGTCAGCTATGAAAGGACTCTTGTCTCCACAGCACATAACAACGTACTTAGCAAATATACCTCAGTACAAACTCAAAAGCCAAATCTGAATTTTTAAGCAATTTTATGGTGTGATCATTTACATCTTAGAAACTACAATGTCTTAAGCCTATATAATTCAGTATTTTAACTTTGCATACACTCAAGAATCTGCCACCACAACTGACAAAGAATATTTCACCACCCCAAAAGTTTCCTTCCCAGGCCCTCCCCTTCCCTCGTGTCTTCCTGCAACCACTGGCCAGTCCACTGTGGATTCGTTTTCATTTTCTATATATAGAATTACATTAGAATTCTCAGGCACTGGGAAGTTCCAGACTAGAACAGATTACAGCTGCTACTTACTGAGTATCCACCACATGCCAGAACTCGCTTGCCTCTACCTATGTCATATCACCAACTGTAACAAACTTTGTCTGATTTTGCCCCTAAGATAAGTGGACTGAGGGTCAGAGTAGTGTGATCACTCCTGAGGCCCCATAGCTCTTGGTTGGTTGGGACTAGAACCTGTGTCCGCCTGGCTCTCAGGTCTCTGGTGAAGGTTTGTTCTCAGGGCTGCCAGGACAGGCCAAGATGTGGGGACTGCAGAGGCCCTGGGCTAGTTGCTCATTGTCAGTGTCCTGCTGTCCCTGCAGGCAGCCATCTGAACCGCCTGGTGCCCCTGGTGGACAAGTTCTGCAGTGTGGATGATGACGAGCTCCGGGAGTCCTGCCTCCAGGCCTTGGAGGCCTTTCTGAGGAAGTAGGTGCAGCATAGAGACAGAGGCAGGACTACGGGGCTTCTTGGGAAGTGGTGGGACCGGAAGGAGGGCAGTGACATCAGAGCATTGACAGTCCAGGGCTCACTCTTCATCCCCATTCCCAACCCAACCCACCTGGACCCAGTGGAGTTTCCCTCATCCCACCTGTAGGTGCCCCAAGGAGATGGGCCCTCACGTGCCCACCGTCACCAACCTTTGCCTTCAGTACCTCAAGCATGACCCAAACTATAACTATGACAGTGATGGGGATGAGGAGCAGATGGAGATTGAGGACAGCGAATTCAGTGAGCAAGGTAAGTAGCCAAGTGTCGTGGGGCTAAAGGGTGGAGTGGGAGGCAGCTTTCCCAGGGACTTTCTAGCTCTGCTCCACCACCACTACCCACCCAGCCAAAGAAAAGAGTGCTCATAGAACAGGAAACCACACTGCAGCAGCTTGCTGGCCCAGAAGGGGACTAATTCACAGACCATCCTAACAGGTGATGCCGCCATTGATTCCCAACCACCCCTCTGGCACCCCGAGCCCTACCCAAAGCCAGCAGAGGAGGAGAACGCCCTTTGGGACCTTGCTGCACTATGAGGCCTGCTGTGCTAGGCCATGGCGGGGGGTGGGGGGGATGGATAACAACATTCAGAATCCAGCCAGGACTTTGGTTTTGCTTGAGACATCATTCTGCTTCATCAGCCACACACACTACCTTAAAAGCTCCAGCAATCAGCAGCTACAGAAATACAGTCCTAGAACAGAAGGTCAAGACAAAGTCCTTCCTCCTGAACCATCAGAGTGGAGAAGAGTCGAGGAATCTGGCTGCATCACTCTGCAGACCAAAGAGAACAATAGACTTCAGGAAAGAGAGCAGCAACCAGAAAAAAGAACCATCCACTCCAGAGAACTTAGTTGCAGAACCAGAGAGGAACAGAAGCAGTTGGTCCCCAGACCCAAATAACTTTCCCACAGGACCAGAGAGGAAGGAACTACAGGCAGTGTGAGTTGTCCTGCCTTTCTCTAATAGTGTATTGAGCTCCCCAATTGAAGCAAGTCTCCCCTTGAGATCAGAGAAAAATTCAGGCAATGTGAGCTGTCCTTAGAGCAGTGAGCTCCTGAGTGAAGGTCATCAGATTAAGGTCCTGCTAGGCCCCCCAAGCAAGAAATCACCACAGCAATGACACGGAAGAAGCCGGCTACTGCACGCACACTCTACATAAAACCAAGGGAAGATGTTACCCAAAAAACCTGATCAAAACACAGAATCAAGGGATTTCCTAAAGAAAAAAAAAATCTGTTGGAACTTTCTGACAGAAAATTAAAAAAAACAATGATTGAATATTTTAAATGGGTGAAAAACTAATTCAAAGAATTACAGGATTCCATGACCAACACTTTTGGTACCAGCAGCTAAGAAATCAAAAGATGAATTGCATTGGGAAAATTTGCTGTTAGGGGGTACTTTTCCAGAGAACTGAAGAGCAATGATGTCAATCTGGAGACTAAGGTGTTCCTGATTCAGGCCATGGTCTTTGCAATTATTTGCTATGCATCAGAGAGCTGGACAATGACTAAGGATGACAGAGGAGAATTGTTATCTTTGATTTGTAGTGCTGGAGAAAAGTATTGAATATACCATGGACTGCTAGAAGAAGAAACAGGTTTGTCCTGGAAAGGGTGAAACCAGGCTGCTCTTTGTAGGCAAGGGTTCCAAAGTCTGACTGCTTTGGTCATGTTGCAGGGAGGGACCAGTCCTTGGTGAGGGCCATCAAGCTCAGAAAGGTGGAATGACCGTACAAGAGAGGAAGACCCTGGATGAAATGGATTGACTCAGTGATTGGGGTAATGGAGATAGGTGTGTCCAAGACAATAAAGTTGGCTCAAAATAGAGTAGGGTTCAGAGCTTTTGTACATAGGATCACTATGAGTCACAAGTGACTTGACAGCACATAACAACAAACAAACAAGCAAAAGTCAAGAGAAACTTTAAAAAAAAAATCCAAGACAATGCATATAAGACAAAGGAGGCATTAGAAAGTCTGGAAAACTAGAGACTGCAATGCAGAGTATGAAGACCAGTGTCTCAGATGCTGTCAATATGTTGGAGGGACATATGAGCAGAGGTAGAACACAGAAATACCAAAACAAAGATAAGAGTTCTCACCACTGATCTGCCGGAACAAAAAAACAGAATCAAAAAGGAAGAAAGAAGAAGAAAACCTAAGAATAATGTGGGACACCATCAAGAAGAATAGCATGTGCATAATTGGAATCTCACAAAGGGAAGAAGGGGGGGAAAGGCACTGATAGAGTTGTGGAAGAATTTGTAGAAGAAAATTTTCTGGGCATAATGAAGAATTAAAGAATATATATACAAGAAGCTGTATATATTTTCAATACAATATATCCAATATTGTATTGGAAATCTTAGCAAGAGCAATAAGACAAGAAAAGGAAATAAGAGGACTATAAATTGGCAAAGAGGAGGTAAAACTATCTCTATATGCAGATGATATGATAGCATACTTAGAAAACACAAAAGACTCTGTGAGAAAGTTCCTGGACATAGTCTACCCATTCAACAGAGTGGTAGGATATAAGATTGACATACAAAAATCACTTGCATTTCTCTGCAGTGACAAAGAAAAATTTTTTTTAAAAAAAGCTAAGAAAAACAACACCCACCACAATAGCTAATCACAAGATTAAATACTTGGCAGCATATCGAACTAGAGACACAAAAGAGCTTATACAAAGAAAATTACAAAACACTCAAGGTGATCCCACAGAGTGTGGAAATTACTGAACAATATAATTAATATCACATACAAGCAAGATTCTTCTGAAGATTATCCAAAAATTACTGGAACAGCTCATCAACAGAGAACTGCTAGAAGTGCAGGCTGGGTTTAGGGTTTTAGGCTGTGGTACTAGGGATATTATCGCTAATGTCAAATGGATCTTGGCTGAAAGTAGGGATTATCAGAGGCATCTCTGTGTTTCATTGACTATACAAAAACATTTGACTGTGTGAACCACAACAAACTGTGGCTAACTCTAAGAAGAATGGAAATCCCAGAACAATTGATTGTGCTTTTGTGAAACCTATACTTGGACCAGGAAGCAGTTATCAGAACAGAGCAAGGGAACACTACATGGTTCAAAACTGGGAAGGGTGTATACCAGGGATGTGTCCTGTCTCCATAGCTTTTCAATCTATATGCAGAACAGAGTAGGCTGGGCTCTATGAGGAGAAATGTGGCATCAAGACTGTAGGAAGACTCATCAACAATCTGCATTATGCAGATAACACAACCCTTGCTTGCTGAAACTGAGAAGGATCTGAAGCGCTTGCTGCAGAAGGTCAAGCACTGCAGCCTTCAATATGGATGGAAGCTCAATATCAAGAAAACAAAGATTCTCATCACTGGGCCAATTGGCAGCATCGTGATGAGACTTAGATTGTAAACAGCTTTAGTTTGCTTGGCTCCACAATCACACTCTTGGCACCAGCATCCAGGAAATTAAAAGACATACTGCATTGGGAAAGTCTGCTGTCAGAGACCTATCCAAAGTACTGAAGAGCAATGGTGTCTTTCTGGAGACTAAGGTGCACCTGATAGAGGCTATGGTCTTTGCAATCACTTGCTATGCATCAGAGAGCTGGACAATGACTAGGGATGACAGTAGGAGAATTGATGCCTTTGAGCTGTGGTGCTGGAGAAGAGTATTGCATATACCATGAACTGCTAAGAGAATAAACAGGTTTATCCTGGAGAAGGTTCAACCATGCTGCTCCTTGGAGGCAAGGATTCTGAAGCTTCATCTGACATACTTTCAACATGTTGCAAGACAGGACCAGTCCTTGGAGAAGGATGTCATGCTTGGGAGGTTGGAGGGACAGCGCAAGAGAGGAAGACTCTTGAGATGGATTGGTTTAATGACTGGGGCAATGGGAGTAGGTGTGTTAGAGACACTAAGATTGGCACTGGATATAGCAGGTTTTAGGGCTGTTATACTTAGGGTCATTATGAGTCACAGGTGACTCAATGACACATAACAACAACTATAAGAAACAAAAAGATACCTAGAGAAATGGAAGAATATACCATGTTCTTGGGAAGGAAGACTCAATATTGTGAAAATGACAGTTCTCCCAAAGGCAATCTACAAGTTCAATGTAACCCCAATACAGATATCAATTCCATTCTTCAGTGAGATGGAAAAGGTAATTTCCAGCTTTATCTGGAATGGAAAGAGACTTCCAAATAAGTATAGCTCTCCTGAAAAAGAGGAACAAGGTAGGAAGCCTCTCACTCCCCGACTGCAAATCCTTCTACACAGCCATGGTGGTCAAAACAATGTATACAGTGACAGACACACAGCTCAAAGGAACAGAATTGAGAATTCATAAGTTATCTACCTATGGTAGATCTGCCTACCTTGATTTTTTACAAGGAGACTAAATCAGTTAATTGCGGAAATGACAGCCTTTTTTAACAAATGCTGTTGGCAAAATTGGAAAAATATCTGTAGAAAACTCAAGGTAGATCAAGGACCTAGGAGTAAAACTAAAGACTATAAACTTTATCAGAGAAAAGCTTGGAAGAACTCTAGAAGCCCTAATCCACAGTATGAACAGTCTTCCAAGCATCCTGAAAAACCTACAACCAGGAGAGGATAAAATAGATGAATGGAACTTTCAAAGAATCAAATCCCTATGCACATCCAAAAACTTTTACAATAGGGTAAGAAGGAAACTCACAGACTGGGAAAAAATTTAGTAATGAAATTTCTGATAAGGAACTCATATCTAAAATTTATAGAATACTTCAGCACCTCAACAAGAAAAAGGTAAACAACCCAATAGCAAAATGGGCACATGATATGAATAGATACTTTACCAAAGAAGACATTCAGATGACAGACACATGAAGAAATGTTCAAAATCTCTAGCTAACGGAGAGATGCAAATCAAAACAACTATAAGATACCTCACCTCAGCAATGACAGCAAAGTTGAACAGAGCAGCAAACAACAAACACTGGCAAGGTTGTGGAGAGATTCCTACTGCTGGTGGGAATGTAAAATGGTGCACCCACTATGGAAGGCGGTATGGTGCTTTCTCAAAAAGTTGGAGCTAGAAATACCATTTGAACCAGCAATTCCACTACTAGGAATATACCCTAAAGAAACCAGAGGGAGCTTTGGTGGCCTAGGGGCAAGAAGCTGCACTGCAATTCTGAAGGCATATGGTTTGAATCCACCAGATGCTCCGCTGGAGAAGGATGGGCAATATCCTCTTGTGCCAGCTGGATCAAACGGATACCGCACAACAAGAAAAGATAAAGAAAGGGGACAAAAAAACAACAACTAATGAAACCAGAACTGCCATCCAAACAGATGTATGTGCACCCATGTTTGTTGCTGCACTATTCACAATAGCAAAGAGATAGAAGTAACCCAAGTGCCCATCAGAAAATGAATGAAGAGAAAAAGTATAGTATATTCACACAATGGAATGCTACACAGCACTGAAAAACAAGGAACACATAAAACATAACAGAACATGGGAGACCCTGGATGACATTATGCTGGATGAAATATCTAAGTCACAAAAGATAAATACTGCATAATAACACTGTTATAAATCATAACTGACATGGGGGCTTGGAACAAGAATAAGAAAAGAGTAGACAGATAATCAACACTGCATTGGAACAGATGAAGAAAAGAACTATTTAAAAGCAATAGATGATTAGCCATTATGTGTAAGACAAGTAGTCCAGAGGAAGAGATACATTGCAAAGTGTGGCCTAAAGGAGGGAGGAAATTGTGCAACAAGAATGTTTTTAAAAAGAGAGAGTTCACTGGGGAAAGGGGAGGAGGGGAGGAAGGAAAATATGCAACAATGAATGAATGACAATAAAAAAAAAAGTTACACTGCCCCAAAAAGGAAAAAAACAGAAAAACAGGAATGTCACGTGCCCAGAAATTTCTGACTATTAGCGCTGTGGGGAAGCCAGGAGTTACATCCTTAAGCTGGGATGGGTGGATTTGTCACCGCTCTGTCTGGAATCCTAGTCAGTGAAATGTCACACAGCATGTTGTGCAATTAAAGGATGGTTCTTATATCCAAATGAATTCTTTCAAATCTTCAATGCAAACTTGGGTTCCTCTGTTGTTGTTGTTGTTATGTGCCGTCGAGTCGTTTCCGACTCATAGCGACCCTGTGAACAACAGCCCTAAACCCTGCTCTATCCTGCGCCAACCGCACCGCCGCTGACACACCCATCCCGATTACCCCAGTCACCGAATCAATCCATCTCATAGAGGGTCTTCCCCTCCTGCGCTGTCCCTCCACCCTCCCAAGCATGATGTCCCTCTCCAAGGACCCGTCCCTCCTGGCAACATGTCCAAAGTATGTCAGACGAAGCCCCAGAATCTTTGCCTCCAAGGAGTAGCTTGGTTTAATCCTCTCCTAGATGAATCTGTTTTCCTGGCAGTCCATGGTACATTCAGTACCCTTCTCCAGCACCACAGCTCAAAAGCATCCACTCTCCTTCTGTCCTCCCTAGTCATTGTCCAACTGTCTGATGCATAACAAGCGATTGCAAATACCATGACTTGTATCAGGCACACCTTAGTCTCCAGAGAGACACTGTTGCTCCTGAGTACCTTTGAGAGGTCCCTAACAGCAGACTTTCCCATCGCGATACGCTTTTTGATTTCCTGACTGCTGGTACCGAGAGTGTTGACTGTGGAGCCGAGCAAACTGAAGCTGTGAACACTCTCAATCTCTTCGTCATCCATCCTGACGCTGCCAATTGGTCCAGTGGCAAGAATCTTTGTCTTCTTGACATTGAGCCTCAGTCCATACTGAAGGCTGCAGTCCTTGACCCTTCGCAGCAAGTGCATGAGGTCCTCCTCAGTTTCAGCAAGCAAGGTTGTGTCATCAGCATAACGGAGATTGTTAATCTAGGGTAGTTAAAAAGTTAAGGGCTTTGTCTTAGTCTCCTAGGGCTGTCATAACAAAGTACTACAAGGTAGGTTGCTTACAATGACAGAAATGTATTGTCTCACCATTCTCTTGTGGTTTGTTGTTGTGTACCATCAAGTCGGAACTGACTCATAGCTGACCCTCCGGCAGATTTTCAGAGGTAGTATTCACAAAAGAGATTGCCCATCTTTCTCCTGTGAAGCATAATTCTTTTATATACCCTCTTTTATATATACCCTTTCTGGTCTCAGAGCTTTATCCTTGGACAAATGCTGCCCTTTTTTACTTTATATGGTTGGTTATTTTAAGGAGTGAAGTCTTTAATCAGACTTTCCTGGTTTATTACTCACCTAATAGGCCTGGTTTATTGTTTAGCTGAAAGTTGAGCCATGGGGGTGAGTTTTAGTCCAAGTTCCGGGGTTAACTAGAGGCCGTGGCCTTAGGAGTTCCACCAATCTCGATCAGATTGGTAAACCTAGTCTTTTGTTGTGCTTTTTTTTAGCATTTCAGCTGAATTTTTTTTAAATAAAATTTTTATTTTATACTGGTTTACGTACAAAGTCTGTACATATTTTCACCCCAGATAAGCCTGGTCTTTTTTCTATTTTTTCATTTTGTCCCTCATTTTACCCACCTCCTGTCCCCCCCAAATACAGGCTTTTCAGTTGTAACGCCTTTTAGAGTTCTGGTCTCGGGGCCCCTCAGTCCTTTGGACTACTCGTCTCCATACATCTCTGCTTTTCTTCCCTCTTTGTTTTGGACAGGAGGACACCTTGCACCTCAAATAGCTGCTCACAAGCTTTTAAGGCCCCAGCTGCTGCTCACCAAAGTAGGGTGTAGGATCTTTGTGGACTGCAGCATAACTTTTTTTGAGAACACAGCTCAGTCCATAGCCAGTTTGAAGACAGAAGAAGAACCTTGCTTTAACTTCATATCTTTCCCTACTGGTATAATGTAAGGCAAACCACTTCCTTCTGTGAGCCTTGCTTTCCTCATGTCTATAGGGGAGAGATAGACTTTGTCTTGAAAGATTGACATGATGCCAAGGTGAGATGGTTTATTTGAGGTGCTTGGCGCCAACGCCAGTGCACAGTAGGTGTTAATTAGATGGTAGGTAGCATGACTTGGAGGGTGTGGCTTCCTCCCACCAATCCCTTTACCCCTTTTGTGAGCCCCATCCTTGGAGACAGCCTTTGCCCCTGTCCCCTGGAGTGTGTGAGGATCCATGGGTTTCCTGTTCCCTCCCGCAGAGAGCGAGGAGGAGTACAGTGATGACGATGACATGAGCTGGAAGGTCCGCCGGGCAGCGGCCAAGTGCATGGCATCCTTGATCAGTTCGAGGCCTGACCTGCTGGCAGACTTCCACTCCACACTGGCACCTGCGCTCATTTGCCGCTTCAAGGAGCGTGAAGAGAATGTCAAGGCTGATGTGTTTGGGGCTTATGCCACACTGCTGCGGCAAACACGGCCCCCAAAGGGGTGGCTGGAGGCCGTGGATGAGCCCACCCAGAGAGCCAGCATTCTCCACATGCTGCGAGGACAGGTGGGACGTGATTCTACTTTCCTACTCATCTCCACCCCTCACCTGTCCATCAGCCATCCCTTCCTTATCTGCCTACCCACCCGCCCACGCACCCTTCCCTTTTTGCTCAATCCTCACGGTGTACTGCTTTCCCTGGGATACACTCGGTGCTAGGAACATGCCTCCTGCATGCACAGACAACCAATACGAAAGACCTCAGGCAGTCATGTCCTCATAGCAAGCAGAAGTCACTGGAGGAAATTACTCTTGCAGAAACTCAAACTGGCTGCTGTGTAGAGTTATTGTTATTGTGTGCCACTGAGTCAGAACCGACCCATTCTTGACCCTACAAGGGGTTTTCAGAGACAGCAAATCACATGGGAGATTGCCCATCCTTCTCCTGCGGAGCCTCAGGTGGCTTCAATCTGCGTTCCTGTGTGGAGAGGGAACTGTAATTAGAGTAAGAGGAGACGCAGGGCTGTTACGGGAGGCTGCTGCAGCAGCTCAGCCTAGTACCAGAAGTCCAGGTGATAGGCGACACTACCTTGAACTCAGTGGCAGCAGTGGAGACAGAGATAAGGGGTCACACCAGAGATGCTTGTTTGGTGAGATGGCGTCATCAAGTTTTGCTGATGGTTTGCATGTGGAGGTGAGGGACCAAGTTGCCCATGATTTGAGGTTTCTGTGGAAGTATGTGATATGGTGGCTGATATGATAGAGACAGTGGAAGGGGACTTGGGTTCTGGGCACCCATTTGAGCTCTGCACTGAGTGTGACACGGGCAGGGGCACACATATCAGATGGCAGAGGTAGGGTGGAGGTGGAACACTGCCAATTAGGCTGTGGGAATGGATGTAATCCTCTGGGAAAGGACTGGCTCACCTTCCCCTCCCACCCTCGTCCTGTGGTTGAGCGCCATATGCTTGTGACCTTGACGAGGCTACCTAATCTCTTTGTACCTGTTCCCCCATCAGTTAATTGGGCCTTGCAGGGTCTGAGGTTCCTGGGTGGGACAAATGGTCCCAGACCCACCTAGTCTGCACTACTAATCCAAACGTGGGTGGTTCAAACCCGCCCGGCAGCACCACAGATAAAGGGCTGGTGGTGTGTTTTCATAAAGATTCAAGCCAAGAAAACTCAGTTCTACTCGATGATGATGATGATGATGATGATGATGATGATGTATGTGTACCGTCAAATTGGATCTGACTGGTACAGGAGGAGATTGCCCCTCCTTCTCCAGCAGAGCATCTGGTGGATTCGAACTCACCACCTCTGGGATTACAGTGCAGCTTCTTGCCACTAGGCCACCAGAGCTCCCAGTTCTACTCTTAACACACAAGGTCGCTATGAGTCAGAACCCACTTGATGAGAGGGAGTTTGGCTTTCACAGAGTATAGGTATGGGAATCACGTGCCCAGCACAGTGACTGCTCAAAGCTTGAGGGAGCCTCTCCATGCTTGGGTCCCCCCTGGGGACATATGTCCCTGGAGACATACCTGGGTGAGCCCTGGTGTGGGCACTTGGGGGCAGAATCTTGCCTGGTCCCTGACTGCGCCATCTATTCATAGGTGCCACTTGTTATTAAGGCCCTGAAGCAACAGCTCAAAGACCGGAGTGTGAGGACCCGCCAGGGTTGTCTCAGCCTCCTTGCTGAGCTGGACACTGTCCTCCCGGGCAGCCTGGCGGAGCACATGGCCATGCTGGTGTCAGGTAGGATGAACCAGGAACTGGGACTCAGACGTCAGTGGAGCCCCTGGACCCCCAAGGGAGCAACCTGGACCAGGGAAAGCACCTGCTCAGCAGCCCCAGGTGGTACCTTACCTCCTGCCCTGGGACAGCATGGCTGCAGTGAAGGCCCCTTCTGGTCCCAGATGTGTTCTCTGTTTTGTTCCCCTTGGTTCTAGCTCCAGTTCAACCCTGACTTCTGGGGAACCTCACATCAACTCCAGGGGTACCCCAGTTCAACTCCAGCACCAGAGGGGGCTCCATTCGCACCTTCAGTGGAGTGGAGGAATGGGGTGATCTGGGACTGCAACCTCTCTCCCTCCCCCGGCAGGTATTATCTTCTCACTAGGCGATCGCTCCAATTCTTCTAGTATCCGGATGGACACGCTGGCCTTTCTGCAGGGGCTGCTGGGCACGGAGCCGCCTGAGGCCTTCCACGTGCACCTGCCCACCCTCTTCCCGCCCGTGCTGGCCTGCGTGGCCGACCCTTTCTATAAGATCGCAGCCGAGGCACTGCTAGTGCTGCAGGAGCTGGTCAGGGCCCTGTGGCCACTGGGCCAGTCTCGGAACCTGGACCCTCAGCCATACATTGCAGAGATGTCAGCGGCTACCCTTGCACGACTCCGTGCTACTGACCTGGACCAGGAGGTGAAGGAGAAGGCCATCTCCTGCACTGGTCACCTTGTGGCCCACCTGGGTGACCAGCTTGGGGACAAGCTGGAGCCTATGTTACGGCTGCTGCTGGACCGTCTGCGTAACGAGATCACCCGACTGCCTGCTGTCAAGGCACTGACGCTGGTGGCCATGTCCCCGCTGCGGGTGGACCTGCAGCCCATCCTGGCCGAGGCACTGCCCATCCTGGCCTCATTCCTGCGCAAGAACCAGAGGGCACTGCGGCTGGCCACGCTGGCAGCCCTGGAGGCCCTCGCCCAGAGCCAGGGCCTCAGCCTCCCACCACCCATCATCCAGGCCGTGCTGGCAGAGCTGCCTGCCCTCATCAGCGAGAATGACATGCACGTGGCCCAACTGGCAGTGGACTTCCTCGCCACTGTGACCCAGGCCCAGCCGGCCTCCCTGGCCGAGGTCAGTGGCCCTGTGCTCTCAGAGCTCCTGCGGCTGCTCCGCTCACCCCTGCTGCCTGCGTGTGTGCTGGCCTCTGTTGAGGGCTTCCTGCAGGTGCTGGTGGGCACACGGCCTCCGTGCGTGGCCTACGCCAAGCTCATAGACCTGCTGACCGCCCCTGTGTATCAGCAGGATGGGGATGGCGGGCCAGGCCTGCACAAGCAGGTGTTTCACTCCCTGGCCCGCTGTGTCGCTGCCGTGGCAGCCGCCTGTCCCCAGGAGGCAGCAGGCACTGCAAGCCGCCTGGTCTGTGATGCCCGGTCGCCAGACTCGAGTACAGGGGTCAAGGTGCTGGCATTCTTTTCTCTGGCTGAGGTGGGCCAAGTGGCCGGACCAGGCCCACAGCGGGAGCTGAAAACAGTACTCCTGGAAGCCTTGGGGTCACCCAGCGAGGACGTGAGGGCAGCTGCCTCCTACGCCCTGGGCCGCGTGGGTGCTGGCAGCCTACCTGACTTTCTGCCCTTCCTTTTGGGGCAAATGGAATCAGAGCCGAAGCGCCAGTACCTGCTGCTGCACTCACTCAGGGAGGCCCTGGGGGCTGCCCAGCCTGACAGCCTGAAGCCCTATGTGGAGGACATCTGGGCTCTACTGTTTCAGCGCTGCGAAGGTGCTGAGGAGGGTGCCCGCAGCGTAGTGGCCGAGTGCATTGGGAAGCTGGTACTGGTCAACCCCTCCTCCCTCCTGCCCCGCTTCCGGAAGCAGCTGGCTGCAGGTAGGGGTGTGGGCACGCTGGGCAGTTTATCTCTTGAGTGTCCCAGGCTCTCAGGCCATGTGAGTTGTCTGGATGCAAGTGAGGTGAGGCAGAGGAGTGGTTAGAACAGCGTTCCCAGTCCTGCTAAAGAGGACCCCTGGGAGGGAGACACAGCCCTTCAGCAGGTAAATAGAATTTCCACGTTGCCCTTTTCAGTCCATGAGAAGCCTGGTAACACCAAGTGAAGAGAATAAAACCAGCTCCCTGGCAAAGGAGGATAAGGATGTGGTCAGACACAACTCTCTTGGGCCAAGAGCAAATGTAACTGTAATGTGTGAACATACTTGGTGTTGAGGGCACAGCAAGAACGCAGGGGACATATGGCACCCCAGGTTGTCTGGCAGCTTGAGAGGCAGAAGGTAGGTGGTGGGGTTGCAGGGTGAGGAAAAGCCCCTGAGAATTGAAGAACCCAAAAGGGAAGGCTGGTCAGCTGGTCCCTTAGTAGGGTCACTTGGATGATGTCATATATGTAATGTGTTTGGAACAATGTATGGAGCTTAATTAACACGAGTTGATGGTTGAGGGGTGATTCGTTACAGTCAAGCCCTTACTGGGTTGCGGGAATCCTAAGAAAGCACTCTCTGACATTCTTGAGGACGTTGGGGCTGTGTCACACAGTAACTCTCCACCAGGTGTCTCAGGAGGTGAGAGCAGTGGGATGAGGGACAGCCCTGCTTTTCCCAAGTGCTGGTTTGCTTCTGTCTCGGGCACACAGATGAGCCAACTTGCTGGTCACGTTTCACATTAACACTGGCCTGTGGGTCTCATAGCCTCAAATGGCCCGCTTCCCAGCAACTTCCTAAGATTTCCTTCATGGCATTTTCCTCATGCCCTCACTCTTGCCTTCATTTCATTTTCTTGCCCTTATTTTTCCTTAACTTCACTGCTACTTTTTTTCTTTTTTTAAATCACTTCCTTCTGTTTGATTATAGTTATCTACTCAACATAGAAAGAGCAAAACATCCAAGTCTGAATTCAGGAACTCTTTCATTCATACCCTAAATCCACACTGTAAACTTTTTTTTAATATTTATTTGCATTCAAAATTCACACTATGCAATACTAAGGAGCAATGATTTTGTAAACTACAGTATTACCTGGGAGAGTCTAGAGAGCATTATGCTGAGTGAAGTAACTCAGTCTCCTAAGGACAAATACTGCATAAGACCATGATTGTAAAAATAGAAGGCTGACTAGTAAGATATGTAAACTTCTGCCTTGAGGCTCAGACTTAGGTCACACTGTGTGATGGCAGCAGCTTGTCCTGGGGCAGGCTAGAGAGACGGTTGGGATTTCTTTGCTCTTTTTTCTAGGTTTCCTATCCAGAATGTGAAACAAAAAGCAAACAAGTGCTCTCCATCCTCGAGCTTTGGGAAGTTCTGAGTTCTGGGGGCTCCCCTTGGCCTTCAGGCTGCCTGAAGCACAGCTCTGTCGTTTGGAGGTTGCAGGCCTAGGGGATGGAGCAGCTAACACTTAGGATTTTTTATCTAGAGAGTGATCTTCAACATGAACTTAATCTTTCTGGGTCTTTGTGTCTTCACATGTGAAATAGAGATTAACAATCAGCTTTCCCAACCAGAACCAGCCACCGGATAGATGAAGGCAGTGTATCTGACAAGCACAGGCCCCCAAAGCCTGAGTGAGGGTCTGTCTTTGGGCTGACCACCATCCTAGGTTGCTAGTCTGGTTTACATCTTAGAGTGCAGTCACCCAGAATTGGGCAGCCTCACTCCCTCAAGTGCAGCAGAAAGACCTTGGGGTACACTCTGTGCTTCCTAAGGAAATGATACCATGAGCCCCTGGAGAGATGAGAAGGGGTTTGCTGTGGGAAGGACAGGCAGGGTGGGTCCCTGACCTTCCCAAGTGCGCGCTCAAATCCTTCAGGCCAGCCGCATACCCGGAGCACCGTCATCACAGCTGTGAAGTTCCTCATCACGGACCAGCCCCATCCCATCGACCCGCTTCTGAAGAGCTACATCGGTGAGCACCCTCCCCCATCGCTGCCCTGAACCCGGGAGCCCAGGTCCATTTGTCTCACACATCAGCCAAGAAGAGTTAGAAAGCAGTTACAGAGCCTAAGTGTGTCCGTATATATGTACTTAGATACATGTGCATGTGTGTGTCAACTATACACTGTCTTAGTTACAGTTTTATAGTACTACTTCCTGTACAGTACAGAGAGAACTCGTGGTTGCTGTGATGCTGAACACTGTGACACTGATGTGTTGAATGTGATAATGGTTACCCCTAGTGAACAGTGTTTGCTGGAGCTTCCTGATTAAAATAAGCTTGGAAGCAGGAGTGGCATCCACTTCCAAAAGCTTGCCTCCAGAAACCCTATGAACCTGGAGAAACGATGGAAGTTATACAAGTGTTCAGGTTGCTATGAGTCATCTATTACTCGAGGCACATAACAACAAAAACAACAACTTAACTGTATAGAAATATCACAAGTGAATGGCTTTAACAAAGCGACTTCTTCACTGTTTAGGAGGCAAGAAGTCTCATTTAGAGCACCAGCTGGGGATGGGGGAGGCTTTCTCTCTGTGCTGGCTCTTGGGAGGATCCTTGTATCTTTTCAGTTCCTATTCCATGGAGATCACGTGGTTTGGCATCTGTCTTTCCGCATCTTAGTTAAAGGGCACTTTTTGAATCTCAAAAGGGAATGAGTTTAAAACCCTACCGAATCATTGTTGTTGTTGTTATGTGCAGTTGAGTCGCCT